>NC_141090.1:37557273-37867273 GCF_041138505.1 Cibotium barometz | reverse complement strand
ATGTAAGTTTTATCTTTCAGACGGTGACTCAAACACATCGAGGTAAATTTCTCATCCCTATTCTTACAATAATAATCATGCTTAAATAATTATGCATAGAATTTCAATTTATACTACTCTAAGTTCTATTTCTTATAAAGTAGTAATTTAATATAACCCTAGTTACATTTGAATGAATAATAATATTTCAACTTGTTCGCATTGTTTCTCATCTTTCTCAATATAGAACATCATTGCAATCGAATATATATATATAAGGTTCAACTCTCTTACGCTTTAGTTTTATGTTTATTATTTAAGTCTATTTCAACTACAAATATAAATTAATCTTTCATCATCTACTTGTTTACTTAATCAGGATTGTTAGAATTGTCACTAGTCATTCACATTCATATTTGCGCTTAAACTTTTGATATATTAAAAAATCAATTTTATATACTCTTCGTTTATAATCTCGCACCCTTCTCAGTAACTTTTCAACTCAAGGTTATTATTTCTTATCCATAATCAAATTATCTGTTATAATGTTAAGTTTCTCGTAGACTTTGTTTAACAACTCATGTACCTTTGAGTGTCGAAATTCTTTTGACAATATACTCACTTTTATTTACAAGACTTTTTCAAATGAGTTTTTATAATATTTTTACAACCTAAGAACCTAATTAATAAACCTTAGATTCAACATTAAGATTAGTTCAAGTTCAATAACTTAAATGAAATTTCTAGATAGAGAAAATATGTGTCGGAATTTAAGTTTCAGAGGGAACTAGCCACTCCGCGGCCTCAAACTTCTATTCTGAAGGAAGTGATGTATGAATTAATCTGGTGGTATGGGACATCAAATTGGTTTCATATACTTACTCCAGGCACATTTATGTCTTCTATCTTTTTACCATCCTATGTGTGTATGTACAACGCGCCTATATGGTATAGGACACTTAGACTCGTCTTACATACATTCATTTTATTGGTTCAATGCATATGCATTTTGTGTAGATCTAGTCTTCCACCCCAATCATGAAGCCATCCTCTCATGTGTTTATGCAGCTGTATATCGGGGATGCCCGTATATGGCATGCTTGTAGGCCTCCACTATTTGTTTAAGTTAGGTTCATATGGAGGGGTGATTCTCGGGGTACTTACGCCTAGAAAACTTGTGTGTGGCTGTTATTTGAATATTTATGGGTTGTCAATATCTCAAGACGACGTTGGGATTAATTGATGTGTTCAATTAATTGTTCAACTAATGTGGATAGCATCTAAGTATAGCAACGAGAAGTGCGAGGGTATCGATTGAGGTGTCACACTACATGAGATGTGCGAGGGTACCTATTGAGGTGTCGCACTATATGAGGGTACCGAGTGAGGTGTCATATGGCGGCGGCTGGTGGATTGAGAGGTGGTGTGAAGATGATGATCATTTTCTTTTGTGAATCATGACCTTTTGTACATGTTATTTTTGATTTGTTAATCAGTGTGACGATCACCAATTTAGGTGTCGCGGGCCCCCAATTGTAAATGGGTGGCCGGGCATTGTAAAATGAGAGCTCTTGTATATAAGACATTTTATAGAATATGAAAAGGGACAATCCCATTAGTCTCAATTGAGTTTTTTTCTCTCTCTCTCTCTCTCCCTCTCTCACTCTCTTGAGCTGGTGGATGCTTTCTTGTGTTGTATATTCTTGCATGCTTGATTGTTTTGGTGTGTGCATGTTAGGGATGGTGATGATCTAGCTTCTCCTCTCTTGTCTCTCTACCAAGATCCCTCTTGCATCCATGTTGGCATGGAGTGAAGGTTGAGCTTTCCATATCTCCCTCCTTCTTTGCTCTTCACCTAGCTTGTGAATCTCCACTTGGGTGACACAAGTAGGGAGTGAGCCCCTAGTGGCCTCACATAGGGGACTTAGCCCTCATTAGAGTTGGCTAAGTGCTAGTCTCCGACTCGATCCTTACATGGTTGTTTCTCTTCTTCTTTCTCTCTGTTGTGTGCATGGTTGTATGTTTAGCTTAACAACATGCCAATAGCAAAATACTATATATCACTTAGCATGGACTCATGTTGTTCTCCATATATCTCCAAAGGCATCCCAAATCACATCAATCACCAACACAAGTATTCCCCTTACATAGGCATGTCATAAACATGGGCATCCCCAATGCATCCATGTAGATGTGTATGAGCATAAAAGTTCAATTACATATATCAATGCCAATCGTAGATTTCCTTAAACCTCATAAGAACATAATCCTCATGCTTTTGTATTAAACATTTCTCAAATGAATCTCCATACTAGTCTTCAATGATCATCACCAACAATGTGGAAGCAACAATGCCCAAAGTGTTGTCAATCTTGTATACCCTTACTCTATCTTGCATGGGAGTAGCAAGAGAGTATACATATAAAGGAAACATCCATGGCATTTCATAACATTCCAATGATCAACACATATGCCATAATTAACCAATGACTTCATGTGGCATCATTCTTCACAGAAGAAGCATAAATCCTTATCATAATAGCATCACACAACTCATTGCCATGTCCAATAGCATCCAACCTTTACCATCATGAATGTGAACGGCAAGAAAACTAATGAAATGGCTCAATTATGCTCCAAGGTGTGGTCAATGCTCAAACTCTCATGCAATGAGGCATGAAATCCATCACAATGGTGTAGCAATAGGTAAAGGCTTACCTAAATGCCACCTAAAACCTCTTAAGCATGCATTAATCTCTTAGTAATGTAACTAATAGCCATTAGGTGCTTGTATGGCAGCAAGAGGGAATGATCAATTTCAAAAAATTAGGGTTGCTTGAAGGAAAGCCCTAATTATTGAGGAAGAATCCAAGAATTACCAAGAAATCCTTCAAATGGTTCATGAAAAGCTTGTAGCAACATACCAACGACATGAAAGTAGGGTTAAGTCTTGAAACTTGATGAAGATTTGCCTCCTTTGAAGCAAAAACATGGATCTCCATTTTCAGCTTTGTAACCCTCCATTTACCATGAAAATGCAAGGAGTAACCATCAAATAAGAGGTAGAAGCCTTCAACACTTGAGAGAGAACCTTGCTAACATGTAATGATGATTTCTTGAGCCCCCTGCTGATTTTTGCTTTCGGCCCTCCTATCCTTCCTAATGGTATGGCTAAGCCCTCTTTGCTTGGCTAGCTTCAAAACTTAGTCTTGGACACCAAATAACAAGTGAAAATTGTGCCACACAGCAGCAATCTCACAGTGTCAAAACAAGGATGAAATTTGTTGAAGCTCAAGATATTGCTGAAATTCTAGCATATCATTGCCCTAAGCAATGGAGATCATTGTAAGAGTTTTAGGGTAAGATTTAGCCATGAAAAACATCCATCAAAAAGGGGGGAAAAGGAAAATATGTGAGCAGCACAAAATTTTTCAAAACCTTGCCCGAAATTTGGACCCGGACCTAGCTACGTGAGACTTAACTTTTCCCCAAATCTAACACATTTGGACCCGGACCTAGCTACCTGAGACTTAACTTTTCCCCAAATCTAACACATTTGGTACCCCTGAACCTCAAATTTTTGGCCAAAAGATGCAAAAATTGACTCAATCCAAGGTCTACCCATCACTCTTCCATGAGAGGAAAATTTGCAGCCATGGATTTGTGAGAAAATTCATGAAAATTACACAAGAAAATGGATCAAAGATCAAAATCAAAAATCAAGATCAAGATCAATTACCATGATCTTCATGTCCATTAACCTCAATATGATTAGCTTCATGCATGATTCAAGATTTCCAAAAAAATCAAGAAAATCAATTTAAGATCAAGAAAATCAGGAACCATACCTCTTTTTTTGAAATTTTTGTAAGAAGTGAAAAGAAGAAGAAGGAGATGGATCAAAGGCTAGGATCTGATACCAATGCAAGAAAGGGGAAATGAGAGAGAAGAGAGAGATGCACTCATCACATAGAGTACCACATGTGCACTCCAGGGGAGTACTACCTTGCACTCATGAGAGAGTATCACGATGGAAGCTTGGGCATGAGAGCTCCAAGAACATGTAAAAGTCATATGTCAAAAGAGGTTGTACAATATCCATGTGCTGTGTACCTTTTATCCCCCAAAGCCCCATAAACCCCTATATATACATGACCCTAAGCCCAAAGTGCCTAGGCCCATTCCCCATGTGAATGTGTACCTAAACCTCTACATTACATTAATCTGATGTAGAAAGAGCTGATTTGATGGGGAGTTGATAATTAACCCTCTTAATTCAGAATCTTTACAACAAATATTGTGTACTTAACCTGAGGCAAATCGGCATGATTAGTGGGAGGATTTCCACAACCCTGTTGATCATTTAATCGAGATTGGTGAGATGGTTAGTGGGCTTGGCATGGCTTCCGGAATTTGTTTCAGAGATGATCAGTGAGAGGATTAAGGGAAATTTCCACAACCGAGAGATGATAAGTGAGAGGATTAAGGGCAATTTCCACAACCTAGTTGATCATTTAATGGAGATTAGTGAAATGGTCAGTGGGCAGCTTGGCATGGCTTCTAGAATCTGTTTTAGAGATGATCAGTGAGAGGATTAAGGGCGATTGGAGCAAGCCAGATGGTGATTAATGGGGATTAGTGGGAGGGTTAGAGGGCTAGCCATGGTTTGTAGGATCTGTTTTGGAGGCGGGCAGGTCAGCAAAGTACTTGCCACCAGCGGTGGCGAAGGTGGCTGCAGAGAGGTCGCCTGCACCATCAAGGCTCATCATGCAGCTGATATACCCATTTCTGATCTTCAGCAAAGGCCACAGTAAACATAAAGCAAGAGATCTTCGTTTTGTTGATTTTTTCTTCCTGATCACCATAGCCACCCCCTGCGCGCCCTCGCCGGAGCACTCCCTGCTTAAAAAAGCTTGCGTTGACGAGCTCGATGAAGCATTAGAGGACGGCGCGCTCATGTAATTACTGCCATGATTATCGCTATAACCCATGTAATTATTGGAGTTTAATCCGAACTGTCCTCTTGAAAACGACTCGCTTTCTTCCACCACCGTGAAGAGCCTCCCCCGCGCTGAATTGCGATGAGACTCTCTCTTTGACAGAAAATCATACGTCGGAGGAGGATGATTAGCCTCTGCAATCACCATTTTGGATTTGTGATTAGTAGGACAGCTAGATGGCCAATCCAGTTCTGGTTGATAATTTGGATATAATCCAGAATGATTCGCACTATTAGCTCTTCTTTTTCTTTTTGATCTTACTGTCGATCCAAATCATGCTGACAGTATCTTAATATTGCTGCATGACTAGTGTTGCAGTCAGTTAATCAATTACGATAATCTGAAAACGATTAGGCTTAACGATCGAATGCGCTATAGGAGTTTTCGCTAATCACGTCTATTAAATCAGGCACTAGCGGAGCCATTGCAGAGAGACATAGCTGAGAGCTTCTACTAATTGGAGTTAATTGAAGATTACTTAAAGATTACTGTTATATAGGAGTTTTCGCTAATCACATCTATTAAATCAGGCACTTGCAGATAGACGTAGCTGAGAGCTTCTACTAGTTTGAGTTGATTGAAGATTAGTTGCAGATTACTGTTATATATATACTAATATAGAAGGTAGAATAGTTCTTCTTTTGAATTGATTGAAGATTAGTTGCAGATTACTGTTATATATATACTAATATAGAAGGTAGAATAGTTCTTCTTTTGAATGTTGACCCACTTTTATATTTCAATGTTGACCCACTTTCAATGAATTCATAAAACGACTCTATCAACTTAAACACTCTTTCAAAGCTTTTCTTGCAACACTTTCAAAGCTTTTTGAAAAATTGGGCTCTTCAAATTGGGCTGTTTCTTGTGCCTCCACCCCGCATCCATTGCATTGAATTTTTTAAATAAAGTTTGGCATATTAGAAATTACAACACACACACACACCATGCCTTTACAATACACCACGGTCCCTCAAGCAGCCCTAGCGAGGTTCCAGCCTGCAAATCTCCTCCATGGACTTCAAATACCCTAACAACTCTAAGCCTCTAGCAACAAGGACAGCGTGACAAGTTTGCTCATTATTGTGTTTCTTTCATTGATTTTTCTCTCATGTGATGTTCCCACCTCCCATATCACGAATTCACATAACATAGAGCTTAACTTGGTTTATCGAGTATTTTTTATGTATTTTTATATTTTTATATTTTTTAAAGGTATTAGTACTGTTAAAAAATCCATTATTTTGTCCTCACACCACATCTACCATTTAAAATACTCAATTTGTATGGATCTATCATTAGATTAGGAAAGATTACTAGAATATGGATCTAAGGTAAATTTTAAATCTCACGGTTGGATTCTTGTACATGTAATTTATAAAATTTATTCTAACTATTCTAACTATTAGAGACCCAGTAAATCAAATATTGAATCTTTTTATCTAAAAACTCTAGGGATTATTATACTTGTTACCATGATTTTTTTAATGGCTTAATGTGAGTACAAGAAGGTCCATTTAGAGCCTAGATCATGCCATGTATGAGCCTTGGGTGGGCACAAATTCTACATGTACATGCCACTTTGTGTCCACATCAGCTTGGGGAGGATACACATAAGCACCATGCCACCTCCACCCTCCATGTCAACATGGTCAACCTAGCTGACTTTCCACCTCATCATCCTATTCATCATTAATGTCACATCATCTTGCCACCTTTGTATGCTACCTCACACTTGGTGACATAGCATCCATATCATGGAATGTCATGTCATGCACCCTTCCATGTCATCCCTTCTCATGTCAACGCATGTAGAGGGGAGTAGCCACATCAGCCATAGAAGTGCCACATGGCAAGGCAAGAGCCACGTGGCATACACATTTACCATGTGGTACCTCCCTCCCCTTTTCTCATTTACCATGTGGTACCTCCCTCCCCTTTTCTCATTAATTCTTTTAATTGTAAAAATTATTTTTAATTTTTAAAATTTCCTTTTTCTTTTGAAGATAACATCACACATGAGACATATACCATAGAAAGAAAAATATATGAAATTTTAAAGAATAAAATATCTAACTTATAAAAAGCTAAAATAATTAATTTCAAAGGATTAAAAATTTTTAAATTATAAAAATAGTAACAAATTGACATTTAGGGAGAAAATTTACCCCTATATATTGTAAATTCATGGTGCCAAGTGGCAGGATCGTTAGTTCTCAGCATGCATGGTAGAGTTTCCTATTGGTGTGCTTGTCTCTATGGTCGATTTTGCATAGAGAACTACAAATTCACACCTTTTCAAGAGATACAATTTGAATATTACTTCTCAGAGTAGGTAATGGTTTTATTTCATATTATTTATTTCAATGCAGAGGAGCACGTTATTGACATTTTCACCAAGGCCTTACGAACTGAGAAGCTTTGCAGATTCTGCAGCATGCTTGGAGTCTTGGAGATGGAGTTGATGTGCCTGGGTGATCGTTCCACATTTACATCTTTGGCACGTTTGGTAGCCCACATAAAACGGATCCTCGCCCTAATGATTCTACAACTGGACTACACCTACATAGTCCACCTACCGAGTTATGGCATACTTATCTTCATTGTGGAAAATTTAGACTCAAAATGGGCCCTTTAAGGATTTCTACACGTTCTCTCTCTACAAAATTGGGCGCATGGTGAATTTTTCGCAAATCAACTCAGAAGTAAACAGAGTTTGGACATTTGGAATCTACTCTTGGAGACCTTTCCAATGATATATAGCATGATGGGTAATTTTTTGCATTCAAGAAGTCCCCAAATCTGGTGATCCTTGAGAACTATAAGTACCATTTATAGAGCCAATAGAACTATCGTTTCACTAGAACTATGCACCATAACCATTTGACCAAACCCATCGCTGTTGGCATGTGACCCTGTGATCTTGTAAAAAAACATTATAGAGACGAAGACAATGTTGCACAAAATGTGCAGCATGTGAGCTAATGCACGGGCTCCATCTACATGTGCCTCTGCATGCGATAGCTAATGTGGACCATAATAGTAACTTGGTGAGGTTAGGGGGAGAGGTGATTAGTTCATAAAAAATAATTATGTAATACCTGGCCAATTGTATGCTATGAAGATTGTCACAATAAATGAAAACCATATGTAGCTCCAAATGTCCAAGTAGCTTGTGTAACCAAGCTACCTCACATGCTACCATCGCGCAACACCCCTGTACTTTGTCACTATACAAAGTAATTGTTGGCTGCTTCTTGCTGCTCCAAGTAAAGGCACCACTTCCAAAGGAAAACATAAATCCGCTAGTAAATCTTCTATATAAGATACTACCAATCCAATCCACTCAATGTATCCATACACATGTAACTTCTATACCAACCTCATAGAAGAGACCATGATCCACTATGGACCTCATGTAGTGTAGTGTGCACCTCATACCATCCAAATGCAGTTTTCAAGGAACCTGCATAAAGTGGCTCTCCAACCCAATTGTGTAGTTTAAGTCCGGCCTGGTGATGATCATCATGTAGAGATCAAGCTACCCACTAGCTTCTTGTACATAGTGGGATTGTCCAACATCTCACCTCTATTTGGACTCAGCTTGCCATTCTAATCCAATGATATAGAAATGGGCTTAGAGCCAGCCATCCCATATTTAGACAACATGTCCAATGTATAGTATCGATGTGATAGCCATATGCCCTTAGGCATCTTGATGAACTCAATGCCAAGAAATTATCTCATCTCACCTTGATCCTTCATGTCAAACTTCTGCTTAAGGAGACCCTCACATGCTTAACTTCCTAATCATTGTCACCCCCAATAATCAAGTCATCCACATAAATGGTAATGATAGTAATCCCCTTAGCACTCTTCCGCATCATGGGTAGATGCACAATGGTACTTTGAAATACTATTAACCGTTGCAATGCTCTTTTCACACTTCTAAAACTAATATTTTCATGCTTCTTAATTGAATTTATTTTTAGTAAGCCAGGCACCGTGCTTACAGTCGTTTGGTAGTTGAGAAGTAATTGCCTAATTCTCTTCCTTGATTTGGCTTTTTTTTTTAAACGTATCATGTTCCCTCTCCTTTGTAGAAGCTTATCTTCCTATGGTCCATGTCCGCTCTTTCTTTATGTTAGAGCACTGCTAGTTTAGCTTCTTACCAAAGCATTTGTACTCTTCCATCATGCAGAGGTAGAGACTACTCATGAAGCAAATGCTACCTTTTCTTTGCACAAATAGAGATATCTCTTATTGAATTATTGCTACGCTACTTTACACAACGAAGAGAGAGAGTTGTTCTTCAGCACTATCTATAAGTACTTCTCTTGGTGTTCTTGTTTATTGTTGTACTTGCAACTCTCTATTGTGTTAGAGTCTAATCAATTAGTCCTTTTATATTAAAGTCCATTTTGTTCTTTAATCATTATAATTTGAATATTTTAGCAATAATTTTAATAATATGTAGGTACTGTACGAGAGTGTCTAGTGCTCCATTATTATCTTTACCCTACTTTATATTATAAATTAATAAATCAAGTCCATGGACAGATAGAATTAACTAGGATACGTTATTTAAATTGTTTTACTTTTCTTTTTGTTTACAAGCAGGTTCCATGGATCACAAAGATTTGAGTTCACCACACTATGAAGATTCTCACGCGATAGAAATTCAAGTGTCCAAGAGGGAGATGAAAGCTAGAACTCATGATAGCCACCTATCTCTGAAACGAAAAATGCGTCAGTTGGGCTTGTCAGTAGTGCGACATTTCAAAAACATTACTCTCAGCCTTGAAAACGACTCGCTTTCTTCCACCACCGTGAAGAGCCTCCCCCGCGCTGAATTGCGATGAGACTCTCTCTTTGACAGAAAATCATACGTCGGAGGAGGATGATTAGCCTCTGCAATCACCATTTTGGATTTGTGATTAGTAGGACAGCTAGATGGCCAATCCAGTTCTGGTTGATAATTTGGATATAATCCAGAATGATTCGCACTATTAGCTCTTCTTTTTCTTTTTGATCTTACTGTCGATCCAAATCATGCTGACAGTATCTTAATATTGCTGCATGACTAGTGTTGCAGTCAGTTGATCAATTACGATAATCTGAAAACGATTAGGCTTAACGATCGAATGCGCTATAGGAGTTTTCGCTAATCACGTCTATTAAATCAGGCACTAGCGGAGCCATTGCAGAGAGACATAGCTGAGAGCTTCTACTAATTTGAGGTAATTGAAGATTACTTAAAGATTACTGTTATATAGGAGTTTTCGCTAATCACATCTATTAAATCAGGCACTTGCAGATAGACATAGCTGAGAGCTTCTACTAGTTTGAGTTGATTGAAGATTAGTTGCAGATTACTGTTATATATATACTTATATAGAGGTAGAATAGTTCTTCTTTTGAATTGATTGAAGATTAGTTGCAGATTACTGTTATATATATATACTAATATAGAAGGTAGAATAGTTCTTCTTTTGAACGTTGACCCACTTTCATATTTCAATGTTGACCCACTTTCAATGAATTCATAAAACGACTCTATCAACTTAAACACTCTTTCAAAGCTTTTCTTGCCACACTTTCAAAGCTTTTTGAAAAATTGGGCTCTTCAAATTGGGCTGTTTCTTGTGCCTCCACCCCGCATCCATTGCATTGAATTTTTTAAATAAAGTTTGGCATATTAGAAATTACAACACACACACACACACACCATGCCTTTACAATACACCACCCTCAAGCAGCCCCAGCGAGGTTCCAGCCTGCGAATCTCCTGCATAGACTTCAAATACCCTAACAACTCTAAGCCTCTAGCAACAAGGAGAGCGTGACAAGTTTACTCATTATTGTGTTTCTTTCATTGATTTTTCTCTCATGTGATGTTCCCACCTCCCATATCACGAATTCACATAACATAGAGCTTAACTTGGTTTATCGAGTATTTTTTATGTATTTTTATATTTTTAAAGGTATTTAGTACTGTTAAAAAATCCATTATTTTGTCCTCACACCACATCTACCATTTAAAATACTCAATTTGTATGGATCTAGTGATCATTAGATTGGGAAAGATTACTAGAATATGGATCTAAGGTAAATTTTAAATCTCACGGTTGGATTCTTGTAGATGTAATTTATAAAATTTATTCTAATTATTAGAGACCCAGTAAATCAATTATAATTTAATTCAAAAAAAATCAAATATTGAATCTTTTTATCTAAAAACTCTAGGGATTATTATACTTGTTACCATGATTTTTTTAATGGCTTAATGTGAGTACAAGAAGGTCCATTTAGAGCCTAGATCATGCCATGTATGAGCCTTGGGTGGGCACAAATTCTACATGTACATGCCACTTTGTGTCCACATCAGCTTGGGGAGGATACACATAAGCACCATGCCACCTCCACCCTCGATGTCAACATGGTCAACCTAGCTGACTTTCCACCTCATCATCCTATTCATCATTAATGTCACATCATCTTGCCACCTTTGTATGCTACCTCACACTTGGTGACATAGCATCCATATCATGGAATGTCATGTCATGCACCCTTCCATGTCATCCCTTCTCATGTGTCAATGCATGTAGAGGGGAGTAGCCACATCAGCCATAGAAGTGCCACATGGCAAGGCAAGAGCCACGTGGCATACACATTTACCATGTGGTACCTCCCTCCCCTTTTCTCATTAATTCTTTTAATTGTAAAAATTATTTTTAATTTTTAAAATTTCCTTTTTCTTTTGAAGATAACATCACACATGAGACATATACCATAGAAAGAAAAATATATGAAATTTTAAAGAATAAAATATCTAACTTATAAAAAGCTAAAATAATTAATTTTAAAGGATTAAAAATTTTTAAATTATAAAAATAGTAACAAAGTGACATTTAGGGAGAAAATTTACCCCTATATACTGCAAATTCATGGTGCCAAGTGGCAGGATCGTTAGTTCTCAGCATGCATGGTAGAGTTTCCTATTGGTGTGCTTGTCTCTATGGTCGATTTTGCATAAAGAACTACAAATTCACACCTTTTCAAGAAATACAATTTGAATATTACTTCTCAGAGTAGGTAATGGTTTTATTTCATATTATTTGTTTCAATGTAGAGGAGCACGTTATTGACATTTTCACCAAGGCCTTACGAACTGAGAAGCTTTGCAGATTCTGCAGCATGCTTGGAGTCTTGGAGATGGAGTTGATGTGCCTGGGTGATCGTTCCACATTTACATCTCTGGCACGTTTGGTAGCCCACATGAGACGGATCCTCGCCCTAATGATTCTACAACTGGACTGCACCTACATAGTCCACCTACCGAGTTATGGCATACTTATCTTCATTGTGGAAAATTTAGACTCAAAATGGGCCCTTTAAGGATTTCTTCACGTTCTCTCTCTACAAAATTGGGCGCATGGTGAAATTTTTGTAAATCAACTCAGAAGTAAACAGAGTTTGGACATTTGGAATCTACTCTTGGAGACCTTTCCAATGATATATAGCATGATGGGCAATTTTTCGCATTCAAGAAGTCCCCAAATTTGGTGATCCTTGTTGAGAACTATAAGTACCATTTATAGAGCCAATAGAACTATCGTTTCACTGGAACTATGCACCATAACCATTTGACCAAACCCATCGTTGTCGGCATGTGACCCTGTGATCTTGTAAAAAATCATTATAGAGACGAAGACAATGTTGCACAAAATGTGTAGCATGTGAGCTAATGCATGGGCTCCATCTACATGTCCCTCTACATGCGATAGCTAATGTGGACCATAATAGTAACTTGGTGAGGTTAGGGGGAGAGGTGATTAGTTCACAAAAAATAATTATGTAATACCTGGCCAATTGTATGCTATGAAGATTGTCACAATAAATGAAAACCATATGTAGCTCCAAATGTCCAAGTAGCTTGTGTAACCAAGCTACCTCACATGCTACCATCGCGTAACACCCCTGTACTTTGTCACTATACAAAGTAATTGTTGGCTGCTTCTTGCTGCTCCAAGTAAAAGCACCACCCTCAAAGGAAAACATAAATCCGCTAGGAAATCTTCTATACAAGATACTACCAATCCAATCCGCTCAGTGTATCCATACACATGTAACTTCTATACCAACCTCATAGAAGAGACCATGATCCACTATGGAGAGTCATGTAGTGTAGTGTGCACCTCATACCATCCAAATGCGGTTTTCAAGGAACCTGCATAAAGTGGCTCTCCAACCCAATTGTGTAGTTTAAGTCCGGCCTGGTGATGATCATCATGTAGAGATCAAGCTACCCACTAGCTTCTTGTACATAGTGGGATTGTCCAACATCTCACCTCTATTTGGACTCAGCTTGCCATTCTAATCCGATGATATAGAAATGGGCTTAGAGCCAGCCATCCCATATTTAGACATGTCCAATGCATAGTGTCGATGTGATAGCCATATGCCCTTAGGCATCTTGATGAACTCAATGCCAAGAAATTATCTCATCTCACCTTGATCCTTCATGTCAAATTTCTGCTTAAGGAGACCCCTCACATGCTTAACTTCCTAATCATTGTCACCGCCAACAATCAAGTCATCCACATATAAATGGTAATGATAGTAATCCCCTTAGCACTCTTCCGCATGGGTGGATGCACAATGGTACTTTGAAATACTATTAACCGTTGCAATGCTCGTTTCACACTTCTAAAACTAATATTTTCATGCCTCTTAATTGAATTTATTTTTAGTAAGCCAGGCACTGTGCTTACAGTCGTTTGGTAGTTGAGAAGTAATTGCCTAATTCTCTTCCTTGATTGGCCTTTTTTTTTTTAACGTATCATGTTCCCTCTCCTTTGTAGAAGCTTATCTTCCTATGGTCCATGTCCACTCTTTCTTTATGTTAGAGCACTGCTAGTTTAGCTTCTTACCAAAGCATTTGTACTCTTCCATCATGCAGAGGTAGAGACTACTCATGAAGCAAATGCTACCTTTTCTTTGCACAAATAGAGATATCTCTTATTCAATTATTGCTACGCTACTTTGCACGACGAAGAGAGAGAGTTGTTCTTCAGCACTATCTATAAGTACTTCTCTTGGTGTTCTTGTTTATTGTTGTACTTGCAACTCTCTATTGTGTTAGAGTCTAATCAATTAGTCCTTTTATATTAAAGTCCATTTTGTTCTTTAATCATTATAATTTGAATATTTTACCAATAATTTTAATAATATGTAGGTACTGTACGAGAGTGTCTAGTGCTCCATTATTATCTTTACCCTACTTTATATTATAAATTAATAAATCAAGTCCATGGACCAGATAGAATTAACCAGGATACGTTATATAAATTGTTTTACTTTTCTTTTTGTTTACAAGCAGGTTCCATGGATCACAAAGATTTGAGTTCACATACTATGAAGATTCTCACGACAGAAATTCAAGTGTCCAAGAGGCGGATGAAAGCTAGAACTCATGATAGCCACCTATCTCTGAAAGGAAAATGCGTCAGTTGGGCTTGTCAGTAGTGCGACATTTCAAAAACATTACGCTCAGCCTTGATTTGGGAATGAAAGCTGGAGTTCTCAAGAAAGTTTTACAACACCCTAAAATGCAAGGTGTCATGCAAGCTACCGCTCTTCTCCCGCTCTTCCCATCATGGACATCAAAAGTGAAATTGTGGAGAACTTAAAGAACTCTCTTTTTAATGTAAAAGGAGTACAGAGCAAAGATAAGTTGGCTGCCAAGAGGGTTGCACTATACATGATTGCAAACAATAGCCATGAGATTCAGATAAGTGATAGCAAGGTTGAAAAGGCTCTTAACATTCAAGCTTGGTGTTTAAATAAACACAAGGTTGACATCCATGGTTTAGATTTCAAAGGGGCATGTGGTGGTCACAAATGCAAGTTTGACTGTTTGAGTCTAGAGGTAGTGGATCTTGTGGTCTGCTTGTGGTGGATTTTTGGAAGTGTAATACTAGGGTCTCTCTAAATAAGAAAGACATTTGGAGACATCGGGTTGGTCGCAAACAGTAAAATGAAGTCCATCCTATCCATTTTTTGGAGGTGAGATCGGTACATTTCTCCAACTTCATGCATGATTTGCCTTGATGTTACAATTTTTCTCTTTTTTCACATGTTTGAATCCTTTCTATTTTTTGTGGTCTTTTTTCACATGCCATAGTAGCATCTCATTATAATATCAATATAGTAGAAGAGCATGGGACAGATTATAATTTCATGTTTGTTTAGTAGCCTAGAGTACTTTACATTTTGATATGTATCCCAAGTCTTCTATTACTATTTCTCCCTTGCAAGTCATAGTAAAAAAGTAGTACAAACATGGAGGATGTAGTTGTACATAATTCTCTACATGTATATACTAGATCTTTAATATGACTTAAATGTGTGTAGTACTCTGTTAGTACACCGTATAGTACTCTAGTAGTACACAGTAGCACTTTTTCTCTTTTTTCACATGTTTGAATCCTTCTTCTTTCACATGCATAGTAGCTTCTCATTATCATATGTGTATAGTAGAAGTGCAAGGGACAAAGTATAATTTCATGTTTGTTTAGTATCCTAGAGTACTATACATTTTGATACTTATCCCGAGTATTCTATTACTATTGCCCTCTTGCAAGTTATAGTAAAAAATTTAGTACAAACATGGAGGATGTAGTTGAACATAGTACTCTACCTGTACATACATATTTACACATGTATGACTCAATTGTGTGTAGTACTCTGTTAGTACACTGTATAAAACTCTTTTAGCACATAGTACATAGTGCATAGTACTATATTAGTATTTAGTATATAATACAATGCCAGTGCAAAACTTAGATAGTGCAAGACATAGTACTATAATAGTACATAGTACATAGCTCATAGTTCATAGTACTATAATAGTACATAGTACTATATTAGTATTGAGTATATAATGCAATGCCACCCAATGCAAAACTTAGATAGTGCAAGACATGGATGAGACATTTTTCCATACATCTTTACACATGTGTGAATTGTGTGTAATACTCTGCTAGTACATAGTACTATAATAGTACATCGTTCTATATTAGTATTCACTATATAAAACAATGCCAGCAGTGAAAAACTTAGATAGTGCAAGACATAGTACATAGTACTATGATAGTACATGGTTATATATTAGTATTCACCACCCATAATATTACATGGATCATTACACATGTGTGACTCAATTGTGTGTAATATTCTATTAGTACATAGTACATAGTTCTATAATAGTACATCGTTCTATATTAGAATTCACTATATAAAACAATGTCAGTGTAAAACTTAGCTAGTGTAAGACATGGATGAGACATTTGTCCATAATACTATACCAGTTTTGATATAGTACAATAGGAACTTGTACTTAGTACTATGTTTATACTAGGAACTTGATATAGTACAATAGGAACTTGTACTTAGTACTATGTTTATACTCTATTAGTACTTAGAACCATTTAGATAGAATAATACATATGAGGCATTCATACATAGTTCTTAATTAGTACATTAGTACAATTTAGATATGCGTAATACATTAATAGGCATCAATGCATTACATATAGTTCAATACATGGATGAGGTACTTGTTCTAGAACTTAACAGTATATTTTAGATAGTACCACAGTAATATCTTAGTACATAATACATGGATGAGGTACTTGTTCTAAAACTTCACAGTATATTTTAGATAGTACCACAATTCTATCTTAGTACATAATACATGCTACTATCTCAAAGAAAGTAGTGTATAAGCAAAGTACTCTCTGTTAGTACATAGTACTCTATGTACATAGTGCCCAACACTTTGATTTGACAGTACACAACACTTTTAAAATAGTATAGTTGGTAGTTGAGGTAATACATTCTAGTTTTGAGATGTATTGAGGCAACATTGTAGTGTAATTGATGGTGGTGGCATAGCACAAGTTTACATTTCCTTTCTTCACACTTTTGAAACTCATTTTGATATAATCTTTAATACATGCTGAGTTCTTTCTAAACTTCAAAGAGCGACATCCGGGCATCAAAATTGGCTTCCGTGCCTTTCACAACTGGAAGCCATACTACATCAAAAAGCTCAAAGAGAGGAACACTTGTTGTTGTGTGTATCATGCTTGCATCATGGATCTTCTTCGTCAAGCAATTAACTTCATGCGGTCTAGTGTTGTGAACCTACATGGAGTCACTTTCAATTGTGAATGCATGTTGTGCAAGCCTAGGAGGACAGGGCAAGTAGAGTGCTCAACGAACACCACCACTTTCCAGTTAGTCACACAACTTTGGAGATCTGCGGTGTGTCCAAAGGAGTCATCATCGGAATGGCACAATCCAAAGTGCTTGATGGGTAAATGTGGACATTGCCCCAAGCCTCCATTCTGCCAACATGAGCTGAATGATTTTGGTGATCGGATTAGGTGGAAGGCATATGAATATTTCACAAAACAAAATAAGTGAGGTGACAGCAAAGAAGAGAATCAAGCTAGTGTACAAGGAGACCGTTCCATCAGTCATCATCTAGCAATTCAAAGACCATTCAGAAGATCTTCATCACCCACAATTTTCAATATCATTAGCAGCATGCACAATTTAAAGAATGCATCCACCACTTCCTCCTGATGATGTAGTGGTTTTTGTCATTGATTTTGCTGAGAATTACACATCCAAGATTTAGAATGAAATTCAATCAATGCATTGGCATAGTGACGATTAGTGCACCATTCTTTTACATACTGGAAGGAAAATGGTGAAATAAAGAAGCAGTCCATCTTCTATATCTCTAATGACAATCAGCACAACACTTTATTTGTGTAGCATTGTCTCTTACAACATCACAAGTGGTTGACTGATCAAAGAAGTTTGTCTTCTTGAGAAGTACTTTCTGACAAACATCCTAACAATCCAAGTGCATCTACTAGTACATGTGGTGGACGAAGTATCTATAGCGAGTACTGTACATAGCCATTGTACGTTTTTCTTGGAAAGATTTATGAAAATTCTCAAAGGTTTTGTGTAGTAAAGAGAAAGACCTGAGGGGAGCATGGCTGAGGGGTGGCTAATACAAGAGTCACTAGTGTACATTTTTGAGTTCCTCAATCGAAAGGACAAGGATATGCCTCTATTGTGGACAAATAAGAACAATGAGAAGATAGCTGGTGAGGTCCCTCAAGGTAAAGGAAAGGACCAAAAAATGAATTCAACACTAGCAGAGAAGGTTAACAAGTTTTGCATGTTGAATTATCTTGCCATGAAAAAGTGGCTTCAAAAGTATGAAGATGCGAAGATCTTGTTTTACCCTGTTTTGGCCTAGAGAAAGAAAATGTCTAGAGAGAGATAATCTAAAATTGAGATATCTTTGGATATAAAAATCCTCCTAATGTGTTAAATGGATTCCCCTGAAATAGAAGTTCAAAATCAACTTTCCAATGTGCATTAGGAATTAATTGAAAATGGTATAAGGGACCTTAGCCTAAGGGTCTACATTTTCAGAAATTTTTGGATTATGGTCCAATGAAGGTTCTAATGGGCCAATTGGATTAATCCAAGTGTTGGGATGAGATAAATCCAAAAGAATAAAATAAAATACCCAAAAATGAGTAAATGCTCACATAAGACGAAGAGTTGTCTGAGTACAAGGTTTATTAGTTAAAAATTATGAGATATTACTAAAAAAATGAGATATTTTGAAATAATGATACATTTTTGACACCTTGGTAAGGAAAGGGGGACTCTTGAGGTAGGCACCTCTTTCACATGTGTGGAAGGGTTTTTAATTCAAAAAAAATTGTGATATTTTTATCTCTCCTCTCTCTTGGATCAAACCAAGAGAGAGGGATAAAAATTGTGATATTTTTATCTCTC
This sequence comes from Cibotium barometz, assembly GCF_041138505.1. Taxonomy (NCBI): domain Eukaryota; kingdom Viridiplantae; phylum Streptophyta; class Polypodiopsida; order Cyatheales; family Cibotiaceae; genus Cibotium; species Cibotium barometz. The sequence goes on along the minus strand of NC_141090.1, from coordinate 37,848,398 downwards.
CTCTCTCTTGGATCAAACCAAATCAAAAAGGGAGCCAAACTGGTCCAAATCTTATCCAAATTGAGTCAAACTAAACCTTGGAAAGTCTAGAACCCAGTTGGACTTGGTTAGTGGCCTCCCTCACCTTTAAATAGACCCTCAGTCATTTGTAATAAAATATTAGAGCTATACTATGCCAGTATTATATTAAAATAATCATATTTTCTATTATCCTTTAAATTTTTCTCTGTCTTGGGATCATGGAGCTCTCTCTCTCTACAACAACTCTTGGAGTTGCTCTTCTCCTCTTGGTGGACCAATTGATTGGTCGGGGGCTTCACTGCTAATAGAGAATCAAGCCAAACTTGGAGGTAAAATCAATTTTTATGGTTTTTTCTGATTTATCTCAATGACTTTCTTCTTCTCAACACCTCTCAAGCTTGAGAAGCTTTCTAAATAATTATTTTAATTCAAATCAAGATTTTTCTTAAATTCTTAATGCTTAATTAAGAGAAAGTTAATCTTTATGCCGATTTGTAATGCTTTCTTTAAGTAAATCTCTCTCTCTAAAAGAATAGCCATCTTTATGGCTAAATCCCTTGAAAAAGGATGCTTCTCAATGATAGTCTCTCTGAATTCAAAGCTAAACTCTAGGCTTGTTAAGCTAGAGATTAAGAAAATGGTATTTTTATGATTTTGTGTTAACAAAATAATGGTTATTTCTTTTAGATTATTTAAAAGTAGTTAAAAAATACTTTGATTGATTCTAAATGAGAAATAGATTATCCTATCAATTTGGGAAAAGAGAAATAATGGAATGAGCTTAATCTAGTGAGATAATCATAATTAAGTTTATGATTATGATTAAAATTATGATTTAAATTCATAGTTTGATTTTAAGCATAAAAGAGGAACTATTATCCTATTTTCATTACAAGATTTCACTCTTTTAAGAAAAAATGAGAATTATCAATAATAGGAGCGAAGCTATGGTAAAATTTTTAGAAAATAATCCACATCTTATTTTTATGCATAATGCTAAAAGAGGACTTACTACCATATTCTAGGATTGGACATCCTATTCAAAAAGAATGATTTTCATCATATTCATGAGAAATATTTTTTTTGTAATTATGCATAATTAATTGATTATGAGAAAAGAGTAAATTTTGGTAAATTTATTTTTATACAAAAAGAGGAATTCCCATGATATTTGAGATCCAAGTAATTAATTGGTAAAAGAGGAATTTTTGGTAAATTTATTTTTATGCAAAAAAGAGAAATTCCCATGATATTTGAGATCCAAGTAATTAAATGGTAAAAGAGGGATTTTTGGCATAATTCAAATTATGATTATTTATCAAGTGGAATTTTGAGCATTATTAATTTTATTGGAAAACATGCATAGAATTGATTTTTGTAAATCCCATGAATCTTTTACTCAAAAGAAGAATATTGAATATATTTCACTTGAGAAATTTGAGAAAGAATATGAAAATATCCATCGAGAAAAAGTACCTTTAATTAGGCCAAGCAATTGGCAGAAACTTAGAAAAGTCCTATCGGTATATTGAAAGTAGAAAATGGTACTAAATGTGAATGCGATGTGAATGAGATGTGGATGTGGATTTGATGAGATGTGGATGAGATGTGATGTGATGTAAATGGATGTGGATGTGGATGTGGATGTGATGAGATGTGGATGAGATGTGATGTGATGTAAATGGATGTGGATGTGGATGTGGATGTGATGAGATGTGAATAGATGTGCATGTGAATGAATTGATGGATGTGGATAGATGTGAATGAATTGATGGATGTGGATAGATGTGAATGAGAATGAATGGATGGATGTGGATAGATGTGAATGTGAATGAATGGATGGATGTGGATGAATGAGATAAGATGTGAATGGATATGATGAGATATGGATAGATGTGGATGTGATGTAACGTGGATGGAATGAATGAGATGTGATGTGGATAGATGTGGACGTGATGTAATGTGGATGGAATGAATGAGATGTGATGTGGATAGATGTGGACGTGATGTAATGTGGATGGAATGAATGTGACGTGATATGGATGGAATGAATGTGATGTGATAAGGATAGATGTGTATGGAATGTATGCGATGTGATACGGATGCAATGAATGTGATGGATGTGAATGGGTGTGATGAGATATGAATGAATGTGATAAGATGTGAGTGGATGTGATGAGATGTGAATGGGTGTAATGAGATATGAATGGATGTGATGAGATGTGAGTGGATGTGATGAGATGTGAATGGATGTGAATGTGATGTGATGAGATGTGAATGGATGCGATGAGATATGAATAGATGTGAATGTGATGTGATAATATCTAAATGGATGTGATGTGATGTGAATATGATATGATGAGATGTAAATGGATGTGAATATGATGTGATGAGATGTGAACGGATGTGATGTGATGTGATGTGAATTGAGGTAGATGTGAATGGATGAGATGTGATGTGAATGGATGTGATGTGATGTGATGTGGATCGGGATAGATGTGATGTGATGTGATGTGGATTGGGGTAGATGTGAATGGATGAGATGTGATGTGAATGGATGTGATGTGGATATGGGTAGATGTGAATGGATGAGATGTGATGAGGATATGAATAGATATTATTAGATATGATGAGATGTGATGTGATATGGATGTAATATGATATGATTGGATGAGAATGGATGAAGGATGTTATTAGATATGATGAGATGTGATGTGATGTGATATGGATGTAATATGATATGATTGGATGAGAATAGATGAAGGATGATGGGAATAGATAAAACTGGATGTGGAATAAGCAAAGTGAATTGATTTGGAAGAATATGGAATAACGAGAAATGATGTGGAACAATGTGGAAAGATGAGAGTTCGTTAAAAACTATATTTATGACCTGTTTTAAAATGACTGTTTTATGTCAAGAATGTTGGGGAAGCATTTTGACCATCTTGTGAATGAGGTTGTGGACCTAAGCGATAAAGTTGCAACAGTAGATGGAGAGTCAATGGAGGACGTCTCGCATAGCAAGGTCGGCCGAGGTCTTGACTAGCCTTGGTTCGAGGTAAATGGTGAGCTTCCGGTATGGTGGATGAGGAACCAAGGAGGTAGCCTATAAGTGAAGCGTTAGGTGACCTACGAAGGAGCCTAGAGGGTGCTAACCATACGGTGCTCAGGCTCTGGGTCACCAGATATACCCACGCATGCGTCGAGGAAGAATATGAAACAAGGAGTTAGAATTGTTTTCTAAACTCGGGCATGGATCTGGTTGATTGCCCTTACTGGTCCTCAATGGATGAGTCCATGGCTCTTTTATATGGATCTGTTGGTTGATCTTACTGATCTTCAATGGAGAGTCCATCTATATTTTCTTATGTGATCATATTACTGGGTTCTATGAGCTAGGAACTATTGAAAAGGCCCCTGAGTGAACAGGTGGTGAGCGTTCTGGTTACCAAGGATGCCATAGGTACACCGATGAAGGAATGATTGGAAATTAGAATTCAAGCTAGATATTTTTGAGGATTATGATCAGTGATACTATGGTTTCATTAAAGATTGTTTTAAAGACAGCTAAATCTGTGATGGGCGTGTAAGTGGTGTGACTATCTTGAAGTTTGCTTGAAGCGTCGGCTAGGGGGCCTGGGAACTCTTTTCCCTAGTACCCGGGGCAAAACATAACCAAATTTCTAAATGGATCCTATCACTACAGTGGTTGGGCGGTTGGCTAACCCATGGGATTGGATGGGGTTAGAGGATGGACTGATGGATCCCTAAAATGAGACTCAATTCTGTTAAGTTACGATAGTTGAAGTAAATCTCGGATAACCCTTGTTCTATGGAAAAGAATCAACGGTGGTTGTGCCTCTTGTTGATGAGGAAAAAAGCGTTGGACTCTATGATCCAAGTGCAAGTCTTTTCATTGATCTGACCATGAGACTTATGGGTTCAGTCAAATCAGTTTGGTTAGGAAGCTTGGAGCTAGGCAAGCTAATTGACGAGCTGAGTTAGGGATATACTAACGGGCGGGCACCCAAGTATTCATATATTTGGATATTTCCTAAGCAACGTGTTTAAGGGTATTCCTTGAGCTATATATGTACCTCCTTCTTGGCCTAGGAACTCTTTCAACCCATGTGCAACCCCACTTCCAACATGGAAAGAGTTTTTTCTCTAAAGGATAAAGGGATTAAGAGAAGTGATTAGGTTGAAAATAGTGTTATGTAAGGGACTTGAGATTGGTGGAATTGGGGTTATTATATAGGTTTGGTGAAACCAGTGGAGCATTCATGTGTATAGTGTTGGACCAATGTGGGTATGACATTCCTAAGGAGTGTGAGGCCTCAATGTGTGGCATAGGTCTCAATGGTTGTCTTTGTAGTCTAAATTAGACATCTGCATGTGTAGGAGTAAAAGCTTTGACCTTTGAGACTATCCATTCTTTCCCCTTTTAACCTTGTTCATACATCGTGATTTCTTGTTTTTCCTGTCCTTTCTTATAATTATAAGGTCCTCTATGTATACAATGATAACCATATACTCTCCTTTCACATCCTTTCTTATAATCATAAGGTCTTCCATATATACAATGATGACCATATACTCTACTTTCACGTCCTTCCTTATAATCATAAAGTCCTCCATATCATAATGATGATGACTACGTATTCATCCACATCATAGCATAAAATGATGTATGTATATTCCAATGCATAATATCATGGAAAAATGAGTTTATCTTGGCATTCCATGCTCTAGGTTCTTACTTCAACCCTTTTATAATCTTTATAACTTTTCAAGATGTCCTTAATGCACATATCCTTTTGGCTACTCCATGCAAATGTCTTCATGGAAGTTACCCTTTTAGGAATGCACTCAATGTAAAATATAGCAATGATATGTGTGACTAATCCCTCACAATACTCATCTTTGCACTTAATGTGACTTATAACCATGATATATGTGACTGATCCCTCATAATACTCGTCTTTGCAACTTGACCGAATGTCTCATCATAGTCTATATATACCACCATACTTTTGATGATATCTTTTTCCACTAATATGGCCTTATATCTGTAAATGCTCCCATCCATTTAATACCTCGACCTCATCCACCGACTTACACCAATGCATGTGTGCCATGTGGCAAATGGGGACTAATTTTTTACAAGAATTTCCTTATGAGCCTTTTTTTATCACATGAAGTTCAAATTTGTAAGATTTTTTGTGAATATACAAGGCTATTGGTACCACTTGTTATCCAATAGTATCACTTTTTTACAAGCATTTCCTTGTGAGCCTTTTCATCACAAAGTTCAAATTTATAATATTTTTTGTGAATATTCAAGGCTATTGTTGGTACCATATGCGATCCAATGGTATCTAGTCAATTACTACCTTTAGAAAAATTTATTATACATTATAGAATTTTTTTGTGAATATACAAGGCTATTGGTACTAGATGTGATCCAACATTATCTAGTCTCTTACTACCTTTAGAAAAAATAATTATACATTATAGCAATACACTCCCATATAACATTAGGAAGATATAGTTTTTTCTAGAAGGAAAAGTTTCCTTATTATGTGTTAAGTTTGTCCAAATATAAAGGTCACATTAGAGCTCATCTTCATTAGAGAAATCATCGGAAGAGAAAGAATCGAAGTTATATTTTGATCATTAGTGTCATACATGCTCAATTTTATCATTACAAAACCAAATCATTTGTGGTTTGTCTTCCAATACTAGGGTGTCATATTTTCAAGTAGAAAGGGCATGGTCCCACCAGCACACCTCTAACAAAGATATAAATTTACAACTCCTAAACGTAACCAACCTAACGACTTTTCAATTTATCTTTGTCTCATTATTCATAAAGCCTTGGGATCTTAGATTGGACATATGCATTGGAGAGAGAGAGAGAGAGAGAGAGAGAGAGAGAGAGAGAGAGAGAGAGCATGAATGCATGTATGTACAATGGTATAACAAATGGTATATGCTTTTTAGCTTAAGCCTAGTGCTAAAATGACATCTTAACCAATTTATTGGCATGGATGCTCATCATTGGTTGATATAGTTTCTTGTGTAGCCAACTTAAACTTGTTCTTGGCTAATGCTACCTTGGTGTTAACCCATTTCTAGGGTTAACAAGAGCTACCACCATTATATTACATCAAGGAGTCAAGGTATATTACATCCACGATTCAAGGTAGATAAACCAAAAAGTCATACATTCAAGATATGAAGCAATGGCGTCCATAGCTACAACTTGCACGGGCGCCCGTAATGGTTTGACGAAATACTTATGATGATTCCCACTTCAAGAGCGTGTGGTAGCAAGTTACGAAGTCCCAAGTGATTTACTTCATGGATATATTATGAGAGGAGTCATTGTAATAGCATTAGGCCTCTTATGAGCCTAAAGTGCCCGGTCAGCCATAGTTTAAGTGAGTGTGAATACTTATGGCCATGTATATAAGTGAATATCTCTCATAATACAACATACTCTCCCATTGGGCAAATGAGTCTTGCTCTTGCTAATATCTCTCCCTAATGCATGCGCGTGAGTGTGTGTGAGTGAAGTGAGGTGAGAGGAGGGACGAGTACCCGCCGTAGTGCAACGCGGCGGTGTGACAACGCTTGCGACGAGAGGCACAGTGGAATTGCTTCTCAAGGAGTTATAGAGCTTGGAGACCTTAAGGGTTACGAGCTCGTCCATTAGAAAGATCCTCACGATAGTTGCGGTTCACCAGGTGATCTCTTGTTGGATGTGTTTCAAGGGGGGTTAGGGTGAGCCATAACATTTTTGGCGCCGCTGCCAAGGAGCCATTCCTTGGCTTTTTCCATCATTGTTTCTCTAATCTATGCATTACTCATTCTCCATTGTCTTAATGGTTTCCCATGAAAAAAAATGTGGATTTGATGGAGATTTGTGTGTGATTTTGTGTAAAATAGCTCTCTTTTTTGTTTTGTAAAGAATGCCTTTTTGTTTAATTTTTAGCTTAATTTGTTGTTTTTGTTGTTGTTAATGTGGTTTTTAATATTAAGGCTTACACATAGAGTGTATTAGGTTTAGTTTGCATCCATTGCATCAAACAATGCAATAGAATGTAATTTTTAGTGAATGTTAGCTCTCTTTAGAGTTAAAAATAGAACTAGAATCATTAATTTTAGCTTAATTTGTGTGTGTTTTGTTGGAATTGTAGCAACCATTAGGAGTAGCTTAATCATTGAAAAAAAATCTCAAAAATATCAAAAAACTCTTGAAAATGACTAATTTCTCTTAATTGACTGGTTTTTGTCATTAAGGGTGATTAATCCACTTTAAGAGACAAAAACTTTAAAAAATGTGCTATTTGGGGTCCAAATTGATCATATAAGTAGTCGAAATTAGTGTTTTTGAGTGTTTTGAGAGCATTTAGATGCTTCAAAACACTTGATTACATCAATTTCTTCATCAATTGGAGGAATTTGACTCTCTTTTTATTAATTTTACCTTAAAAGGAGAGACCAAAATTAAGAGTCTGATTAATCCCTAATTAATTTACACATTAGTTGATGCACATAGCTTAGTAATTCTTTGCTCTATACAATGATGTGCTCAATTGTGTGAATTAATTAGTGATTAGGGGTTGATTAGAGTCCTTGATTAGTCTAAAAGAGATAAAGATTAGTAAAAGAATTAATCTTTGATTAATTTCTAATCACTTTTTTACATAACTCATCAAGGCTAATGAGCATTCAATGAGTAGATGCCCATGAGTTGTCGAATTGTCCATTTTGGGGGTCATTTATGAGGGGTGTAAGGGGGTGTCATAAAAAGGTTGAGTTTTTTTATTCCCACTTGCCTTTTTGGGAAAATGCCAATATCACCTTAATTTAAAATTCAAAAATATTCCCTCCCCAAAATAAAAAAATTTCAAATTTCCCGTTAGACTTCAAAAAAATCAAAAATTGGTTCACGCGTGAATCATTTTCTGCACTTTCATGGCTTAAGGTCGCACGTCCTAAGATTCTGCGCCCAAAAAAAAAAATCGATAATCGGCTCACGCGTAAACCATTTCCTGCACTTTCATAGCTTAAGAGCTCACGTCTTAGGGTTCCGCGTCCTAAAAAAAAATCAAAAATTGGTTCACACGTGAACCATTTTCTGCACTTTCACGGCTTAAGGCCTCACGTCTTAGGGTTTCGTGTCCAAAAAAATCACGTGAGCCACATGGCTCACGTCGTGAACCATTTCTGCACTCACGCCTTAAGGTCTCACGTCCTAGGGTACCGCGCAAAAAAAACGCATGAGACACGTGTCTCACAGTTCACGGCCTAAGCATCTCACAGCCTAAGCGTCTCACGGCCTAAGCATCTCATGGCTTAAGGGTCTCATGCCTTAAGACCTTACCCAAAAAATTCAAATTTGATAAAATCCATGAAGTCCGCTTCATACCGTGAACTGTACCCTGCTAGTTCACAATGTGAAAGGGGGTCAAACACCCTGTTCGGAGGCCTGTATCTCCTAAACCATCAGTCCTATGAAGGCGCTCTAATGCTCATCGAAAAGCCAACATCGAGCTCTTAAATTTGGTCTTGATCGTCCGAAGGCAAAATTGATCATCTTGGCCTCCGACCAGCAGCCTCAAAATTCGACCCAGTAATCGAGACAAAAACAGCCTGAAAAGCACTAAAAATCGTAAAAACAGCACTAAAACTACTTCGAACCATATTCAAGCTACTTTTTGAGGGGACAAAATCACGAACGACTCAAAGAGACAAAGTTGTCGTGCTCCAAAAATACTACAACTCTCTTATACAAAGTTTTTCCAAATTCCTTTTGGAACACCTTCAAAAACGGGCTGCAAAAACAGGAAAAAATCTCATAAATTTTTTTTGTCTTAAGACTGATGGAAAATAGGTTTTAGGACCTCCTCTTCCATCTAGGAAGTTACTAGCATGCACTTTTTTCAAAGAAAAAAATATCCTTAAAAAGTCATTCACGTACGTGTAGCGTCAAGCTATGGCAAACGGATACTCATTTGACCCAAAGAAGAGTACGCCAGGTTTCTTGAGGCTGTAAAACAGGCTGTGAGAAAATCTAAAAAGCATGAAAAAAAAACGTGTGCTTGCTCACTAAGGAGCAAGCCAATTGACAGTGTCAGACATGGCAACAATAGAGGGACTGCGTGGGCCGACACTCTCACTGCACCCAATAGCTGACATCTTCAAGCCATAGAGATCCATGTCCCAAATGCACCTCCCAATACTGTTCGCCATGCCAACAACAAGAGTGTCATCAGGTTTTGCACCCCCTATCACTTCAATCCCACTGGGCTTTGGTCCATTACCTAGCATTCCGACAAATGCTATAGGTACCAACCCTTTTCAACCCCTAGATTCCCACACCTTAGATTTACTGACTAGTTTAGGATGGGGGGTTGCCCATGGACTGAGTGAGTCCCTTCCCACAAGAGCACTCACATACGGCCTCAGTGACTCATACAAAAATAAGGCCATATAAATTTTTAAAATTATGGGCAAATATGATGGAACAATTGATCCTGTTCAATTCATTCAAATGTTTGAACATCGATGCGAAGCCTTTGGAAATCCCAACTGCCCCACCAAGGTGCATGCGTTAAACCTATGCTTAGTGGGAAAGGCTAGTCAATGGTTCATCACATTGATGCCGACGATCAAGACAAACTTTGGAGCCTTGAAGTCAGCCTTTATCCATGGCTTTTTAAGACAAGCTAATCGGTGGAGTGCAGCGAAAGAACTCTATTCAATTGAGCGTCAACCAAATGAAACCATTAGAGACTTTATCCTTTGGATAAAACTCTTCGACTCACGATGTGAGTCATGGGAAAATTTTAATGATTCTTAATTGAAGAGATGTTTTATGATGGGCTTAAAGAAAAACAACTTACACAACTTGATCATTGTATCCAATCTAGAAACATTTTATCAATGTTGTTGTAAAGAAGCAATACGTTTAGATGACAACATGATGGAAGATGATCAAGCTACGAGATGTTCCTCATCTAAACTAAGTGAAGCAATGGCAAAAGAAAGATTGATCTCAGAATTGTCATTCCCTGAATTCTATGCATTTTTGCTTAAAATCTTTCAATCGACATCTCTAAGAAAGGATAAGATCCTTTACAACCAAATATCCTTAATGCCTCTACAAGTGAGGAGCAAAATACATTGTATTCAGTGCAATCACTATGACCATCCCAATCCCCATTGTACATACAAGGCACCTGTTTTTCTATACTGCATATATTGTAAACCCTTTTGCCATAATATTACAAAGTGTCCCAATTCATCACTCAACAATTGACTCAAAACCTCCATCTTCCGTGCACCAAATAGAAACAATCCAAAGAGTAGAAACTGCTCAGAGAATAGTTAATCGAACACTTCAGTGTCTCTATTGTTGTGGACCACACAAGGTGGTTGATTGCACAGTTTAGAATACTTCCACAATCACTAACACCTTGCAACCCCTGTGTGAACGTTGTGGCATCAACCACATGTTCCAAGATTGCCCAAGGCAAGTTGCTTCACTGCAATCTGTTTCATATAATACAACTCTAAACATCTTAAGTGTACAAAACGGGCAATTGTCCATGGTACCCTTGAATGTGCTTACGTGATTGCAAGTCAAGGAACAAGAAATGGTTAAAAAGAACGCAAAAGATAACACTTCAAAATGGGTAGAAGAACATGCCTTAAAGTAGAAACCACAAGAGAAAACAAAAACTTCTAAACCCAAGAAAAACAAGAAACAAAAAAAGCCACACACGATGCAGAAGCATCCACCGCAAGGGCTACCACACTAACCACAAAACCCATATGTGTGACACAGGATACAAAAGACCAAAAGAAAATTCGATCTTGTCACATGGGCAAACATAATAAAAACCTGACGATCCAACGAAAGTCAGAAAATGAAACAAGTTCTAGTACGTCACTAAGTGAGGATGAAACAAGTTCCGATTCATCACTCAGTGCACTTAATAGACTAATTAAGAAACTAGAACCTACCCAACCACCCCAAATTGAAAATCATGATCATATGCCATATGCAAAACGCAAAGAGCAAGCTTAGGAGAGCATGCCTAGCATGGTTGAGTGTCTTACAGGATCACCGGTTGTGATTAAACCTCATAATGCTAATCCTAAAAAAGAAACCAAAATACAAAACCCAGAGGAGTACTGCTTCTCCTTTCAAGAGGAAGAAATACTCTCTATATATAAAAGAGTCATTAGAGACAGATTGCACGAATTATGCAGTTGAGAAAGCACGTGAGGAATTCAATGAATCCCTTACGAAATTAAAGTAGTCTCTCAAAAACTCATTTGGAGGAATGCTGCTCTTCTCTTATGGTGAAGCTAGCATAGCATTAGCACTTGCACCTTCTTTAAGGGCTCAACACATGAGTTATACCAAGACATAAAGAGCTCCATAGAACCGGATTTTGAGGATTCACAAGTTTCCAAACAAAACTTGGTTAGAATTGTCAGAGGACCAAGTGTGCCATTGTACACATTGGGTACTCTTGAAAAAGCTGAGAGCCAAAAGGAGGACAAAAGTAAATGGGAATATGAAATAGATGTTGCCATATATATATAGGCAGTGATGTGTGTGAACACACTTAGGACCGCCGGGGCACTTTTTCCCTCTTTAGGAGGTTTTTTCCCCCGGCTTGTATATACGCCCATCCTTCTAGGGCTAACTTATCTTTTGTACATTGACACAATCTAATACACTTTGTGTTGTGTGCATTCTTGCTTCTTCTTCTCCAAGCTTTGTGTGCTTTCCTACAACCCTAATTCTAACAATTGGTATCAGAGCAGGCATCGGCTCCCAGGGCTACGCCGCAAGCACCCTCCGACTCGCGTTCTCCGATTGAGGTGAGTTTTTACGAGCGCTTGCAGGTCTCTATACTCTACAAATAGGCCCATACGGCTTTGCGTTCTCAAAATTTGCATCTGAGGTCATTTCGGGCTCCGTTTTTGCATTTCAAGTTCTGCACAGGTGTTTTCGTCATTTTCTGCAGAAATTTCGACAGTGCAGTTTTTTGCAAAACAGGCATACGTGTTCTATTGTGGATCGTGCTACATAGCACAAGTTGTCTTTTGTTCAGTCTTTGCTTCATTACAGGTAGCTTTTGCATCAGTTTCAGTCAGTGGCCATGGCTGATAACAACAATGATGTATTTCGCATGTTGTCTGCTGAAGACAAACTGGATGGAGATAGCAACTACCCACTTTGGGCATACATGATGCAGCATGTTTTGGTTGCAAAAGGAGTGTGGAACATTGTGCAGGGTACGGATGTACGTCCAGGTTCTATGGATGTAGGATCTATTGAGGATGTTGCAGGTTCTAGCAGCTCTACTGTTGCTGCTGTTTTACCCACTGCTGAACAAGCTCGTTGGGATGGTAAAGATGCGCAGGCTCATGCCTTGATTGCACTTTCTGTCAAACGTAACGTCACCCCACATATTCATTCAGCTAAAACAGCAAAACAGGCTTGGGATATTCTAGCTGGTTTGTATGCAGGTCGTAACGAGGCAAAAATCGCTTACCTGCGTAAAGAGCTAGAATTGAAGATTATGCAAGAAGATGATGACATGAATGTTTTTCTTGCTGAGATTAAAGATCTCAAAGAATAGTTGATTTCTGCAGGTGAGATTATTCCTGATCATTCTCTTGTGCAGACTGTTCTTGATGCTTTACCCGAGACATATCAGACTTTTGCTTCCACGTGGAGACTTCTTAATGAGGACAGACCTGATGCTGTCAAGTATGATACTTTAGTCAACAAGCTCTTGCAAGAAGCGCAGTCCAGGCAAAACAGGGCCAGGCAACGTGCAGTTGATCAAGCATTTATTGCTGCCCACCAGCAGCAGAGAAGAAGTGGTAAGGCAGCCCCTTCCACTGTTTCTTCTCCTATTAGTAGGTCTGCAACTTCTTCTCCTTCCACAGGCAGCAACAATAAGTCTGAGAAGGCTCTTGATAAAGGCAAGAAAAAGACCAGGTGCAACTATTGTAAGGCAAATGATCATGTCATTAAGAATTGCCCTAAGCTAAAGGCTAAAGAGGTAAAGAAGAAAGAGTCCAATGCAGCCACAATAGCGGATGCTTCTACAAATGCAGATTCTGCAAATGTTGTGCAGGATACAGAATGGGCGTTTAGCGTGTATTGCCAGTATGACCCATCTGTACATGACGCATGTTTGGCAGTTTTTGTTGACTCTCATGTATGGTATTTTGACAGTGGTGCTACAAAGCACATTACCTCGCATCGTGATATGTTCACTTCTCTTGAGGCTGTCCCTAATGGGAATACTGTCACATGTGCCAATAATGCTTCTTACCCAGTGAAGGGCGTTGGTAAAATTATGCTTACTGCTGTAAATGGCAGCGCTTTCACACTTTCAGATGCTTTGTATGTGCCAGGGATAAAGAAGAATCTATTGTCTGTCTCTGCGCTTGCTAGACTTGGATTTGTAGTCAAATTTGTGGATGACAGATGTACTGTTCATGATTTGACTTTTGGTGATACGATTATTGCATCTGGCACCTTGTTTCGTGGGCTGTATAGGCTCAACTCTTATGACAAGTGTGTGGAAGATTCAACAAATGCAGTTTCTGATGAAAAGGCAGTTTCAGATGCAAAACTATGGCATGCTCGTTTTGGTCATCTGAACTTTGCTAGTTTGCTGCGTTTGTAGAAATTTGATATCGTTGCTTCATTGCCCCCTCTTGAGGCACCATTGAAACATGTTTGTGAAGGCTGTATTTTGGGCAAAATGTAACGTTCTTCGTTTCCAAAGGATGGTTCTGTGCGGGCTACTCGCAAATTGCAGCTTGTACATAGTGATGTATGTGGGCCTATGCAAACTCCGTCATTTGGTAAACACTTGTACTTCGTGACTTTCATTGATGATTATGTTGAAATTTGAGCTAAATGATGAGCTATGGTGGATCAAACACTAGAATCAACATAATTAACAAAGTGATTAGTAAGTGATTAAGACGTAATTAGTGAATAATTAGCACATAGATTAATGTAGGCATGGATACTCAAAAACCAGCAAATTCTCATTAGGGCTATGCCTCAATTTATAGAGTTTACATCAAGCATCAAATCCCCTTGATTTCTCCATGATTTACTCCCTGAATATCTCCACCTCTTGCCTGATTCTCTCCACCTCTTCTCTTTTCCCTGATTATCTCCCAGAATATCTCCACACTCCTAAATTCCCTCATGCTACCCATTATTCTCTCCCAGTAGATTCTTCTAACCTTTTCACAGGTTCTTTCACAATTACATCTCCTCTTTTACAGCCTCTATCCAAGAGCTTGTTCCCACACACACCCTATTCACTTGTATATTTCAACACCTCCCCTCAAGTGAATAATCCTAGTACACCTAGACCCTATACCAAGTTTGCCTCCCCTTACTTGATAGTCCGCGACCAGTGTCTACTCCTCCCCTCAAGTTATCTCAGCACACCTGGACCCTGTATCAAGTTTCTCTCTTACTTGACAGTCCGCGACCAGTGCCTCAAGTCCCTAAACTCCATAGTCCTTGACACTCTCTCTCTCTATGTGTCCAAGGCTACTATAAGTGCCCGCGACCTTGACTAAAGTGCTCACACATACATCTACCACTTGGCCTACATCATCGGTGGCTCAGAGGTGGTTTTACTTTATTGGGGCAGGTTACATTGGGTTGTGGGCTCTCTCTCTCTCTCTCTCTCTCAGAGATTTTCACATGGCTCCTCACTCTTTGGAGCCTCACATCTTCTCTTTTCTTCAGTCTTCTTCTCTTGGCAGCATCTCTCCACGCGTCCGTCTCTTCTTTCAGTCTTCTCGGGGCAGCTTCTCTTCTTGTGGCAGCTTCTCTTCTCGTATCCATGTCTTCCTTCAAATCTTCTTCTCGGTGTGGATCCTCTTCTTGGGAAGAGATATTCTTCTTCTTTCACAACTGGGGCCATGAGCTCGTCCGTCAGGTCATTTTGCTCCATGTGAGCAACATGTTTCAATGTTTTGCTGTCAGTTCCTTTGGGCTTTTTATGTTTATTTTGTATCATTATG
Organism: Cibotium barometz; assembly: GCF_041138505.1. Taxonomy (NCBI): domain Eukaryota; kingdom Viridiplantae; phylum Streptophyta; class Polypodiopsida; order Cyatheales; family Cibotiaceae; genus Cibotium; species Cibotium barometz. Next base: position 37,833,272 of record NC_141090.1, on the reverse strand, counting down.
CAATGCAAACCCAAATTTATGTGGGAGGTCTTACCTCTTGCCTTAATCTGGACAAGTGCAGTGTCTGTTCCCATTTTTACACTGATAAAATGTGCCCAATACATAATGCGTATAGCATTCATTCTCATGCACATTCCAAATGCAACTCTGGCTGTGAATAATCTTGTATTTGAATGAGATTTACAGGCATTAACCAAGGGTTAAATGCAAAATGTTGATTTTCACAAATTTTATCAACACAATTTTCTAGAAATTACACTAACTTAAGGGTAACCAATTTGTACGGGATGGTTGGAGTATCAAACCAACTCCGATTTGTAATCTGAAGCTTTAGGGATCTGTATCAGATACCTAATGGTTAATTTGAACCCTCAATTGCACCAAAGTACAGTGATTAGCACTGATTAATCACTGATTAGCAAATTAATGCTCTGGTTTGTGTGCAGAAAACAGAGTATGCGGGGAGCTCAGATCTGGTGCCTTCCACTTCAAATGAGCTCAAATGCTTTCAAAGGCATCAATAGCAATGAGTCTAGTAGAGGATTAAGCCAAGAAACACAAGATTTGACCAAATAATGAAAGCTTAATCTCTGTTTTACCAAAGTCACCTGCAGATTTGATGAAGAGCTTGGATCTCTCTGTAGACTTGATGAAATTGATTTCTGTCTTCACCAGCTTGTAGAGCATGCTTGATTAACCTTTGTGCTAAGAGGAACTAGCTCAATTTGATTTGATGAGCTCAAGATCTGCAAATTACTCAAAAAATTCAGCGCTGGAAAAAACGCCGATTTCTCCTAAACGCTTTCGCGTTTTGCTGCGCCGTTTGATGTGCTTGTAGCTAGATGTGTTAGCTAGCTTGTGTTAAGAGGGCATAGCCTAATATTGACTGTGCATGGAGAATAGAGTCCTCCACTGGCTGGGGGTGAAGGGGAAGAGTGAAAACTCACTAAAACTGATTTTTTTTGCTAATTACTTACTAATCCTGATTAATTCACTAATGGGCTCATAAATCTGGTTGATTCTAGGCATGGCTCTGATACCATGTTGAAATTTGAGCTAAATGATGAGCTATGGTGGATCAAACACTAGAATCAACATAATTAATAAAGTGATTAACAAGTGATTAAGACGTAATTAGTGAATAATTAGCACATAGATTAATGTAGGCATGGATACTCAAAAACCAGCAAATTCTCATTAGGGCTATGCCTCAATTTATAGAGTTTACATCAAGCATCAAATCCCCTTGATTTCTCCATGATTTACTCCCTGAATATCTCCACCTCTTGCCTGATTCTCTCCACCTCTTCTCTTTTCCCTGATTATCTCCCAGAATATCTCCACACTCCTAAATTCCCTCATGCTACCCATTATTCTCTCCCAGTAGATTCTTCTAACCTTTTCACAGGTTCTTTCACAATTACATCTCCTCTTTTACAGCCTCTATCCAAGAGCTTGTTCCCACACACACCCTATTCACTTGTATATTTCAACAGATTACTCGAGGCATGCATGGGTATATCCACTGAAGGCAAAGTCCGAAGTGTTTTTGTGCTTCAAACAGTTTTTTCTTATGGTTGAAAATGTATCCAATTGTACTGTGGGCACCCTCCATTCTGATCGAGGGGGGGAGTACTTGTCTAAAGAGTTTGATGCATTTCTGGCTAGTCGTGGGATAAAACACCAATGTACAGTGCCGTATACCCCTCAGCAAAATGGTGTTGCTAAGAGGAAAAACAGGTCACTTATGGAGATGGCACGATGTATGGTCAAGAGCCAAGCTTTGCCACATGCGTTTTGGCTTGAGGCTGTCATGTGTGCTGCATATGTACTCAACAGGTGTCCCACTAAGGCCTTGCAGTCTATTACTCCATACGAAGCTTGGCATGGTAGGAAGCCTTCTATTCATCACTTACGTGTCTTTGGTTGCTTGGCCTATGCTTTAGTGCCTGTGCAACAACGCAAAAAATTGGATGATAAGGCTGTCAAATGCATTTTTGTTGGCTACAGTGCTGAGAGCAAGGGTTACAGATTGTATCATCCACAGTCAAAGCGTATCTTGATTAGTCGAGATGTTGTTTTTGTGGAAGATGCTGTGCAGCCTTTGTTATCATGTACCAAAGAGAGAGGTGTGAGCTCACGGGATGTATTTGATACGTTGTTGCCTCTCTTTACAGGTGGGAATTCAAATGTAAGTCCTAATGAGGCAAATATTCAGCCTGCGCAGATTTCAAACGACATCATAGATCATCCTATTTCTGATGCAGATTTACAGGATGTAATTCATGAGGATAGGGCTGAAAATGAGCAGGCTAGAGGTATGCCTAAATGGCTGGTGCAAACCTTGCGTGATAGTAAGATTGATGCACCTCTTACTAGTCGTACTCATTCAGGTTTTCAGCATGCCTCTTATGCATCAGATTGTTATGCTTTGGCTGTGTCTAGTATGTGTGAAGAGGAAGAACCTCTTTCATTTGATGAGGCACAAAATTCAGAAAATTGGTTGGCTGCAATGCAAAGTGAATATGATGCTATAATGAAGAATGGTACATGGTCTTTGTGTGATTTGCCTATTGGTAAAAAGGCCATTGGATGTAAGTGGGTTTTTAAATTGAAACGAAAGCCAGATGGCTGTGTTGATCGCTATAAGGCTAGACTTGTTGCAAAGGGTTATGCTCAAGAAAAGGGCATTGATTTTGATGAGACCTTTGCTCCCACTTGTCGTATGACTAGCATTCGTAGCATTTGTGCATTGGCAGCTCATAATGGTTGGAATGTACATCAGTTGGACATAAAGACTGCATTCTTGAATGGAGATTTGCATGAGGAGGTGTATGTATCGCAGCCTCGTGGTTTTGTTCAAAGAGGGCAAGAAAACAAAGTGTGCAGGTTGAAAAAGGCTTTATATGGTTTAAACCAAGCTCCACGAGCTTGGTATGAAAAGATACATGCATATTTGACTGCACATGATTTTCAGAATAGTCCAACAGAAAGCACTTTGTATGTTAAACGTGTGGATGGTGTACATCTAATCATTGCTCTCTATGTCGATGACATGCTGCTCACAGGACCAAATGAGAGTCATATTGCTGATTTTAAGGCTGATTTGAATGCCTCTTTTGAGATGTCAGATTTGGGGCATTTGCATCATTATTTGGGGATACAATTTAAGCAGTGTGATGGAGGTATTGCTTTGTGTCAGACAAAGTATATTGAGACATTGTTGCGAAGATTTGGCCTTGAAGACTGCAAGCCTATTGCTACTCCAATGGAGACAGGTTTGAAGTTGAGTCTTCATGATGCTGGAGATCACTTTGATGTCACACTCTATCAGATAGCTGTTGGTTGCGTCATTTATGTATGCATTACGAGGCCGGACATTCAGTTTGCAGTCTCACAGGTGAGCAGGTTTATGCATAGCCCAGGGTCTCAGTATTGGAAGGCAGTTAAACGCATCTTTCGCTACTTGAGTGGCACCATACATCTTGGGTTGTTTTATCCCAAGGGGGGATCGTTGCTGCCAGATTTACATGCTTTTTCGGACTCAGATTGGGCTGGTTGCTATGACACAAGAGTGTCCACAAGTGGTTTTTGTCTTATGCTCGGTAGCTCATGCATATCTTGGTTGAGCAAGAAGCAACCTACTGTGGCCACTTCTAGTTGTGAAGTTGAGTACAGGGCAGCTTTCACAGCTACGGTTGAGTGTGTGTGGCTCAGACGGCTTATGGCTGACTTGGGTGTTGGACAAGAGTCTGCCACCTCTATCTTCACTGACAGTCAGAGTGCATTGGCAGTTGCGAGAAACCCAGTTTTTCATGCTCGCACAAAGCACATTGAGGTGCATTATCACTATGTCGAGGAGAGACTCTCAGCAGGAGAGATCAGCTTGGCCTATGTGCCAACACAGGACAACCTCGCCGATCTTTTCACAAAGGCGCTTCCTCGTGAGAAGTTCGAAGCTTTCCGCAAAGCTTTGGGCTTGCTCCCCTTTGTGGGCTGATCTACTTCGGGCATGTCACTCCCCTATACATGAGTGCCAGCTCTCGTTCACACCATCACTCCCAGGGGGGATTTGTTGCCAGATTTACATGCTTTTTTGGACTCAGATTGGGCTGGTTGCTATGACACAAGAGTGTCCACAAGTGGTTTTTGTTTTATGCTCGGTAGCTCATGCATATCTTGGTTGAGCAAGAAGCAACCTACTATGGCCACTTCTAGTTATGAAGCTGAGTACAGGGCAGCTTTCACAGCTACGGTTGAGTGTGTGTGGCTCAGACGGCTTATGGCTGACTTGGGTGTTGGACAAGAGTCTGCCACCTCTATCTTCACTGACAGTCAGAGTGCATTGGCAGTTGCGAGAAACCCAGTTTTTCATGCTCGCACAAAGCACATTGAGGTGCATTATCACTATGTCAGGGAGAGACTCTCAGCAGGAGAGATCAGCTTGGCCTATGTGCCAACACAGGACAACCTCGCCGATCTTTTCACAAAGGCGCTTCCTCGTGAGAAGTTCGAAGCTTTCCGCAAAGCTTTGGGCTTGCTCCCCTTTGTGGACTGATCTACTTCGGGCATGGCACTCCCCTATACATGAGTGCCAGCTCTCGTCTTCACACCATCACTCCCAAGGGGGATTTGTTGCCATATATATATAGGCAGTGATGTGTGTGAACACACTTAGGACCGCCGGGGCACTTTTTCCCTCTTTAGGAGGTTTTTTCCCCCGGCTTGTATATACGCCCATCCTTCTAGGGCTAACTTATATTTTGTACATTGACACAATCTAATACACTTTGTGTTGTGTGCATTCTTGCTTCTTCTTCTCCAAGCTTTGTGTGCTTTCCTGCAACCCTAATTCCAACAACAGAAACGGGATCTGAAGCTAAAACACAAACTAGAACATCCATGGTTCCTCTTGAAGATTCCATCATGGTATGGTTAGATTTCCCTACAAGCAATGATGTTAAGCGCAAACGCGCGTTGATTAGCCCTCGAGCTCATAACATCATGACAATAGACACTTGGGTGTCATTGGGGCAACCTAAACTCATCCCTAAAGACTAGTCTTGCAAGAGGAGCCAATGGACAAAACATTGAAGTTCTAGGTTACTTCAGCTATGCTACTCAAACAATCGGTGGAGATGTAGAATTGAGATTCCATGTTATCACAAATCTCCTTGAGCATGATGTCATCCTTGGTGGAACTTGGATACATGACTCATTGTATTCGCTTAATAAATCCATGCAAACAGTCACCTTGAACACTCCTCCAGGCATTGTGCGATTGCTGACAGGAGGAAGACACCTGGAGGAGCTGGAACTTCCTACATACCTTACTGAGAATATTCCAAGAATAATGGTTGGATTGTAACTTTATAATAAAATCACCACAGCTCAAGCATGTTGGAATTAGGGTTGCAGGAAAGCACACAAAGCTTGGAGAGAAGAAGAAGCAAGAATGCACACAACACACAATGTATTAGATTGTGTCAATGTACAAAAGATAAGTTAGCCCTAGAATGATGGGTGTATATACAAGCCAGGGAAAAAAACCTCCTAAAGAGGGAAAAAGTGCCCCGGCGGTCCTAAGTGTGTTCACACACATCACTGCCTATATATGGCAACAAATCCCCCTGGGAGTGATGGTGTGAACGAGAGCTGGCACTCATGTATAGGGGAGTGCCATGCCCGAAGTAGATCAATCCACAAAGGGGAGCAAGCCCAAAGCTTTGCGGAAAGCTTCAAACTTCTCACGAGGAAGCGCCTTTGTGAAAAGATCGGGGCGAGGTTGTCCTGTGTTGGCACATAGGCCAAGCTGATCTCTCCTGCTGAGAGTCTCTCCCTGACATAGTGATAATGCACCTCAATGTGCTTTGTGCGAGCATGAAAAACTGGGTTTCTCGCAACTGCCAATGCACTCTGACTGTCAGTGAAGATAGAGGTGGCAGACTCCTGTCCAACACCCAAGTCAGCCATAAGCCGTCTGAGCCACACACACTCAACCATAGCTGTAAAAGCTGCCTTGCACTCAGCTTCACAACTAGAAGTGGCCATAGTAGGTTGCTTCTTGCTCAACCAAGATATGCATGAGCTACCGAGCATGAAACAAAAACCACTTGTGGACACTCTTGTGTCATAGCAACCAGCCCAATCTAAGTCTGAAAAAGCATGTAAATCTGGCGACAATGATCCCCCCCTTGGGATAAAACAACCCAAGATGTATGGTGCCACTCAAGTAGCGAAAGATGCGTTTAACTGCCTTCCAATGCTGAGACCCTGGGCTATGCATAAACCTGCTCACCTGTGAGACTGCAAACTGAATGTCTGGCCTCGTAATGCATACATAAATGAGGCAACCAACAGCTGTCTGATAGAGTGTGACATCAAAGTGATCTCCAGCATCATGAAGACTCAACTTCAAACCTGTCTCCATTAGAGTAGCAATAGGCTTGCAGTCTTCAAGGCCAAATCTCCGCCACAATGTCTCAATATACTTTGTCTGACACAAAGCAATACCTCCATCACACTGCTTAAATTGTATCCCCAAATAATGATGCAAATGCCCCAAATTTGACATCTCAAAAGAGGCATTCAAATCAGCCTTAAAATCAGCAATATGACTCTCATTTGGTCCTGTGAGTAGCATGTCATCGACATAGAGAGCAATGATTAGATGTACATCATCCACATGTTTAACATACAAAGTGCTTTCTGTTGGACTATTCTGAAAACCATGTGCAGTCAAATATGCATGTATCTTTTCATACCAAGCTCGTGGAGCTTGCTTTAAACCATATAAATCCTTTTTCAACCTGCACACTTTGTTTTCCTACCCTCTTTGAATAAAACCACGAGGCTGCGATACATACACCTCCTCATGCAAATCTCCATTCAAGAACGCAGTCTTTATGTCCAACTGATGTACATTCCAACCATTATGAGCTGCCAATGCACAAATGCTACGAATGGTAGTCATATGACAAGTGGGAGCAATTGTCTCATCAAAATCAATGCCCTTTTCTTGAGCATAACCCTTTGCAACAAGTCTAGCCTTATAGCGATCAACACTGCCATCTGGCTTTCGTTTCAACTTAAAAACCCACTTACAGCCAATGGCCTTTTTACCAGTAGGCAAATCACACAAAGACCATGTACCATTCTTCATTATAGTATCATATTCACTTTGCATTGCACAGCCAACCAATTTTCTGAATTTTGTGCCTCATCAAATGAAAGAGGTTCTTCCTCTTCACACATACTAGACACAGCCAAAGCATAACAATCTGATGCATAAGAGGCATGCTGAAAACCTGAACGAGTACGACTAGTCATAGGTGCATCAATCTTACTATCACGCAAGGTTTGCACCAGCCATTTAGGCATACCTCTAGCCTGCTCATTTTCAGCCCTATCCTCATGAATTACATCCTGTAAATCTGCATCAGAAATAGGCTGATCTATGATGTCGTTTGAAATCTGCATAGGCTGAATACTTGCCTCATTAGGACTTACATTTGAATTCCCACCTGTAAAGAGAGGCAACAACGTATCAAATGTTGGAATTAGGGTTGCAGGAAAGCACACAAAGCTTGGAGAAGAAGAAGCAAGAATGCACACAACACAAAGTGTATTAGATTGTGTCAATGTACAAAGATTAGTTAGCCCTAGAAGCATGGGCGTATATACAAGCCGGGGGAAAAAACCTCCTAAAGAGGGAAAAAGTGCCCCGGCGGTCCTAAGTGTGTTCACACACATCACTGCCTATGTATATATGGTAACAAATCCCCCCTGGGAGTGATGGTGTGAACGAGAGCTGGCACTCATGTACAGGGGAGTGCCATGCCCAAAGTAGATCAGTCCACAAAGGGGAGCAAGCCCAAAGCTTTGCGAAAAGCTTCGAACTTCTCACGAGGAAGCGCCTTTGTGAAAAGATCGGCGAGGTTGTCCTGTGTTGGCACATAGGCCAAGCTGATCTCTCCTGCTGATCTCCCTGACATAGTGATAATGCACCTCAATGTGCTTTGTGCGAGCATGAAAAACTGGGTTTCTCGCAACTGCCAATGCGCTCTGACTGTCAGTGAAGATAGAGGTGGTAGACTTCTGTCCAACACCCAAGTCAGCCATAAGCCGTCTGAGCCACACACACTCAACCGTAGCTGTGAAAGCTGCCCTATACTCAGCTTCACAAATAGAAGTGGCCACAGTAGGTTGCTTCTTGCTCAACCAAGATATGCATGAGCTATCGAGCATGAAACAAAAACCACTTGTGGACACTCTTGTGTCATAGCAACCAGCCCAATCTGAGTCCAAAAAAGCATGTAAATCTGGCGGCAACGATCCCCCCTTGGGATAAAACAACCCAAGATGTATGGTGCCACTCAAGTAGCGAAAGATGTGTTTAACTGCCTTCCAATGCTGAGACCCTGGGCTATGCATAAACCTGCTCACCTGTGAGACTGCAAACTGAATGTCCGTCCTCGTAATGCATACATAAATGAGGCAACCAACAGCTGTCTGATAGAGTGTGACATCAAAGTGATCTCCAGCATCATGAAGACTCAACTTCAAACCTGTCTCCATTGGAGTAGCAATAGGCTTGCAGTCTTCAAGGCCAAATCTCCGCAACAATGTCTCAATATACTTTATCTGACACAAAGCAATACCTCCATCACACTGCTTAAATTGTATCCCCAAATAATGATGCAAATGCCCCAAATCTGCCACCTCAAAAGAGGCATTCAAATCAGCCTTAAAATCAGCAATATGACTTTCATTTGGTCCTATGAGCAGCATGTCATCGACATAGAGAGCAATGATTAGATGTACATCATCCACATGTTTAACATACAAAGTGCTTTCTGTTGGACTATTCTGAAAACCATGCAGCTCGTGGAGCTTGCTTTAAACCATATAAAGCCTTTTTCAACCTGCACACTTTGTTTTCCTGCCCTCTTTGAACAAAACCACGAGGCTGCGATACATACACCTCCTCATGCAAATCTCCATTCAAGAACGCAGTCTTTATGTCCAACTGATGTACATTCCAACCATTATGAGCTGCCAATGCACAAATGCTACGAATGGTAGTCATACGACAAGTGGGAGCAAAGGTCTCATCAAAATCAATGCCCTTTTCTTGAGCATAACCCTTTGCAACAAGTCTAGCCTTATAGCGATCAACACTGCCATCTGGCTTTCGTTTCAATTTAAAAACCCACTTACATCCAATGGCCTTTTTACCAATAGGCAAATCACACAAAGACCATGTACCATTCTTCATTATAGCATCATATTCACTTTGCATTGCAGCCAACCAATTTTCTGAATTTTGTGCCTCATCAAATGAAAGAGGTTCTTCCTCTTCACACATACTAGACACAGCCAAAGCATAACAATCTGATGCATAAGAGGCATGCTGAAAACTTGAACGAGTACGACTAGATATAGGTGCATCAATTTTACTATCCCGCAAGGTCTGCACCAACCATTTAGGCATACCTCTAGCCTGCTCATTTTCAGCCCTATCCTCATGAATTACATCCTGTAAATCTACATCAGAAATGAGCTGATCTATGATGTCGTTTGAAATCTGCACAGGCTGAATATTTACCTCATTAGGACTTACATTTGAATTCCCACCTATAAACAGGGGCAACAATGTATCAAATACATCCCGTGAGCTCACACCTGTCTCTTTGGTAAATGATAACAAAGGCTGCACAGCATCTTCCACAAAAACAACATCTCGACTAATCAAGATACGCTTTGACTGCGGATGATACAATCTGTAACCCTTGCTCTCAGCACTGTAACCAACAAAAATGCATTTGACAGCCTTATCATCCAATTTTCTGCGTTGTTGCACAGGCACTAAAGCATAGGCCAAGCAACCAAAGACACGCAAGTGACCAATAGAAGGCTTCCTGCCATGCCAAGCTTCGTATGGAGTAATAGACTGCAAGGCCTTAGTGGGACACCGGTTGAGTACATATGCAGCACACATGACAGCCTCAAGCCAAAACGCATGTGGCAAAGCTTGGCTCTTAACCATACATCGTGCCATCTCCATAAGTGACCTGTTCTTCCTCTCAACAACACCATTTTGCTGAGGGGTATACGGCACTGTACATTGGTGTTTTATCCCACGACTAGCCAGAAATGCATCAAACTCTTTAGAGATGTACTCCCCCCCTCGATCAGAACGGAGGGTGCCCACAGTATAATTGGATACATTTTCAACCATAAGGAAAAATTGTTTGAAGCACAAAAACACTTCGGACTTTGCCTTTAGTGGATATACCCATGCATGCCTCGAGTAATCATCAATGAAAGTCACAAAGTACAAGTTTTTACCAAATGACGGAGTTTGCATAGGCCCACATACATCACTATGTACAAGCTGCAATTTGCGAGTGGCCCGCATAGAACCATCCTTTGGAAACGCAAAACGCTGCATTTTGCCCAAAATACAGCCTTCACAAACATGTTTCAATGGTGCCTCAAGAGGGGGCAATGAAGCAACCATATCAAATTTTTGCAAACGCAGCAAACTAGCAAAGTTCAGATGACCAAAACGAGCATGCCATAGTTTTGCATCTGAAACTGCCTTTTCATCAGAAACTGCATTTGCTGAATCTTCCACACACTTGTCATAAGAATTGAGCCTATACAGCCCACGAAACAAGGTGCCAGATGTAATAATCGTATCACCAAAAGTCAAATCATGAACAGTACATCTGTCATCCACAACTTTGACTACAAATCCAAATCTAGCAAGCGTAGAGATAGACAATAGATTCTTCTTTATCCCTGGCACATACAAAGCATCTAAAAGTGTGAAAGCGCTGCCATTTGCAGCAGTAAGCATAATTTTACCAATGCCCTTCACTGGGTAAGAAGCATTATTGGCACATGTGACAGTATTTCCATTAGGGACAGCCTCAAGAGAAGTGAACATATCACGATGCGAGGTAATGTGCTTTGTAGCACCACTGTCAAAATACCATACATGAGAGTCAACAGAAACTGCCAAACATGCATCATGTACAGATGGGTCATACTGGCAATACACGCTAAACGCCCACTCTGTATCCTGCACAACATTTGCAGAATCTGCATTTGTAGAAGCATCCGCTATTGTGGCTGCATTTGACTCTTTCTTCTTTGCCTCTTTAGCCTTTAGCTTAGGGCAATTCTTAATGACATGATCATTTGCCTTACAATAGTTGCACCTGGTCTTTTTCTTGCCTTTATCAAGAGCCTTCTCAGACTTATTGTTGCTACCTGTGGAAGGAGAAGAAGTTGCAGACCTACTAATAGGAGAAGAAACAGTGGAAGGGGCTACCTTACCACTTCTTCTCTGCTGCTGGGCAGCAATAAATGCTTGATCAACTGCACGCGGCCTGGCCCTGTTTTACCTGGACTACGCTTCTTGCAAGAGCTTGTTGACTAAAGTATCATACTTGACAGCATCAGGTCTGTCCTCATTAAGAAGTCTCCACGTGGAAGCAAAAGTCTGATATGTCTCGGGTAAAGAATCAAGAACAGTCTGTACAAGAGAATGATCAGGAATAATCTCACCTACAGAAATCAACTGTTCTTTGAGATCTTTAATCTCAGCAAGAAAAACATTCATGTCATCATCTTCCTGCATAATCTTCAATTCTAGCTCTTTACGCAGGTAAGAGATTTTTGCCTCGTTACGCCCTGCATACAAACCAGCTAGAATATCCCAAGCCTGTTTTGCTGTTTTAGCTGAACGAATATGTGGGGTGATGTTACGTTTGACAGAAAGTGCAATCAAGGCATGAGCCTGCGCATCTTTACCATCCCAACGAGCTTGTTCAGCAATGGGTAAAACAGCAGCAATAGTAGAGCTGCTAGATCCTGCACAACATCCTCAAAAGATCCTACATCCACAGAACCTGGACGTACATCCATACCCTGCACAATGTTCCACACTCCTTTTGCAACCAAAACATGCTGCATCATGTATGCCCAAAGTGGGTAGTTGCTGTCTCCATCCAGTTTGTCTTCAAGCAGACAACATGCGAAATACATCATTGCTGTTATCAGCCATGGCCACTAACTGAAACTGATGCAAAAGCTACCTGTAATGAAGCAAAGACTGAACAGAAGACAACTTGTGCTATGTAGCACAGTCCACAATAGAACACGTATGCCTGTTTTGCAGAAAACTGCACTGTCAAAATTTCTGCAGAAAATGACGAAAACACCTGTGCAGAACTTGAAATGCAAAAACGGAGCCCGAAACGACCTCAGATACGAATTCTGAGAACGCACAGTCCTAGGGGCTACTTTGCAGAGTATAAGGACCTGTAAGCGCTCGTGAAAACTCACCTCAATCGGAGAACGTGAGTCGGAGGGTGCTGGCGGCGTAGCCCTGAGAGCCGATGCCTGCTCTGATACCAATTGTTGGAATTAGGGTTGCAGGAAAGCACACAAAGCTTGGAGAAGAAGAAGCAAGAATGCACACAACACAAAGTGTATTAGATTGTGTCAATGTACAAAGATTAGTTAGCCCTAGAAGGATGGGCGTATATACAAGCCGGGGGAAAAAACCTCCTAAAGAGGGAAAAAGTGGCCCGTCGGTCCTAAGTGTGTTCACACACGTCACTGCCTATATATATATGGCAACATCAAATACATCCCATGAGCTCACACCTGTCTCTTTGGTACATGATAACAAGGGCTGCACAGCATCTTCCACAAAAACAACATCTCGACTAATCAAGATACGCTTTGACTGCGGATGATACAATCTGTAACCCTTGCTCTCAGCACTATAACCAACAAAAATACATTTGACAGCCTTATCATCCAATTTTCTACGTTGTTGCACAGGCACTAAATCATAGGCCAAGCAACCAAAGACACGCAAGTGACCAATAGAAGGCTTCCTGCCATGCCAAGCTTCGTATGGAGTAATAGACTGCAAGGCCTTAGTGGGACACCTGTTGAGTACATACAGCCTCAAGCCAAAACGCATGTGGCAAAGCTTGGCTCTTGACCATACATCGTGCCATCTCCATAAGTGACCTGTTTTTTCTCTCAGCAACACCATTTTGCTGAGAGGTATACGGCACTGTACATTGGTGTTTTATCCCACGACTAGCCAGAAATGCATCAAACTCTTTAGACATGTACTCCCCCCCTCGATCAGAACGGAGGGTGCCCACATTACAATTGGATACATTTTCAACCATAAGCAAAAACTGTTTGAAGCACAAAAACACTTCGGACTTTGCCTTCAGTGGATATACCCATGCATGCCTTGAGTAATCATCAATGAAAGTCACGAAGTACAAGTGTTTACCAAATGACGGAGTTTGCATAGGCCCACATACATCACTATGTACAAGTTGCAATTTGCGAGTGGCCCGCACAGAACCATCCCTTGGAAACGCAGAACGCTGCATTTTGCCCAAAATACAGCCTTCACAAACATGTTTCAATGGTGCCTCAAGAGGGGGCAATGAAGCAACCATATCAAATTTTTGCAAACGCAGCAAAAAACTAGCAAAGTTCAGATGACCAAAATGAGCATGCCATAGTTTTGCATCAGAAACTGCCTTTTCATCAGAAACTGCATTTGTTGAATCTTCCACACACTTGTCATAAGAATTGAGCCTATATAGCCCATGAAACAAGGTGCCAGATACAATAATCGTATCACCAGAAGTCAAATCATGAATAGTACATCTGTCATCCACAAATTTGATTACAAGTCCAAGTCTAGCAAGCGCAGAGACAGACAATAGATTCTTCTTTATCCCTGGCACATACAAAGCATCTAAAAGTGTGAAAGCGCTGCCATTTGCAACAGTAAGCATAATTTTATCAATGCCCTTCACTGGGTAAGAAGCATTATTGGCACATGTGACAATATTCCCATTAGGGACAGCCTCAAGAGAAATGAACATATCACGATGCGAGGTAATGTGCTTTGTAGCACCACTGTCAAAATACCATACATGAGAGTCAACCGAAACTGCCAAACATGCATCATGTATAGATGGGTCATACTGGCAATACACGCTAAACGCCCATTCTATATCCTGCACAACATTTGCAAAATCTGCATTTGTAGAAGCATCCGCTATTGTGGCTGCATTTGACTCTTTCTTCTTTGCCTCTTTAGCCTTTAGCTTAGGGCAATTCTTAATGACATGATCATTTGCCTTACAATAGTTACACCTGGTCTTTTTCTTGCCTTTATCAAGAGCCTTCTCAGACTTATTATTGCTACCTGTGGAAGGAGAAGAAGTTGCAGACCTACTAATAGGAGAAGAAACAGTGGAAGGGGCTGCCTTACCACTTCTCTGCTCTGCTGGGCAACAATAAATGCTTGATCAACTGCACGCGCCTGGCCCTGTTTTGCCTGGACTGACTTCTTGCAAGAGCTTGTTGACTAAAGTATCATACTTGACAGCATCAGGTCTGTCCTCAGCAAGAAGTCTCCACGTGGAAGCAAAAGTCTGATATGTCTCAGTTAAAGCATCAAGAACAGTCTGCACAAGAGAATGATCAGGAATAATCTCACCTGTAGAAATCAACTATTCTTTGAGATCTTTAATCTCAGCAAGAAAAACATTCATGTCATCATCTTCCTGCATAATCTTCAATTCTAGCTTTTTACGGAGGCAAGAGATTTTTGCTTCGTTTTACGACCTGCATACAAACCAGCTAGAATATCCCAAGCCGTTTTTGCTGTTTTAGCTGAACGAATATGTGGGGTGATGTTACGTTTGACAGAAAGTGCAATCAGGGCATGAGCCTGCACATCTTTACCATCCCAACGAGCTTGTTCAGCAGTGGGTAAAACAGCAGCAACAGTAGAGCTGCTAGATCCTGCAACATCCTCAAAAGATCCTACATCCACAGAACCTGGACGTACATCCATACCCTACACAATGTTCCACACTCCTTTTGCAACCAAAACATGCTGCATCATGTATGCCCAAAGTGGGTAGTTGCTGTCTCCATCCAGTTTATCTTCAGCAGACAACATGCGAAATACATCATTGGTGTTATCAGCCATGGCCACTGACTGAAACTGATGCAAAAGCTACTTGTAATGAAGCAAAGACTGAACAGAAGACAAATTGTGCTATGTAGCACGGTCCACAATAGAACACGTATGCTTGTTTTGCAGAAAACTGCACTATCGAAATTTCTACAGAAAATGACGAAAACATCTCTGCAGAACTTGAAATGCAAAAACGGAGCCCGAAACGACCTCAGATGCAGAGTATAGGGACTTACAAGCGCTCGTGAAAACTCACCTCAATCGGAGAACGTGAGTTGGAGGGTGCTGGCAGCGTAGCCCTGGGAGCCGATGCCTGCTCTGATACCAATTATTGGAATTAGGGTTGCAGGAAAGCACACAAAGCTTGGAGAAGAAGAAGCAAGAATGCACACGACACACAATGTATTAGATTGTGTCAATGTACAAAAGATAAGTTAGCCCTAGAATGATGGGCGTATATACAAGCCGGGGGAAAAAACCTCCTAAAGAGGGAAAAAGTGCCCCGACGGTCCTAAGTGTGTTCACACACATCATTGCCTATATATATAGCAACAAATCAGCTTTATCCAACATGAGAATACAATATCATGACCCTCGAGTTATGGGATTTGTTAGGTCAACTAACACTCACAGCTCATTATGGAAGAATTCCATTTACACAAGACTTGAACATGCCATGTTTGGGGTACTTTGAACATACAATGTATATTAAAACTAACCCCCTTACTTGTAAGTTTTTTGTGGTTGAGTATGTGTTGGAAGCAGATTTGATCTTGGGGCATAAATGGACTATTGCTACCCAAACACCACTGTGCTTTACCAGCAATAAGATCGTCTGATGGTCACTGGCACAAAATTGACAATACCATACTGCAGAGAAGAGAATCCAACCCTAATGGATTTCCATGATACTGAACTCAAAAAGTTACAAGCCTCTTCCACGAAATCCCCTCTACAAAATGACCTACCATCTGTGTCAATGACCGACTCCAATAAAGCATCTACTCCTTTAACCCCGTTCTCGCCAACGAAGTTCAATGCCAAAACCGTGCAATCAGCAGCTATTCCTAAAGAAGTCCCCCCCCATGCAACCATCTATCTCTAACAAGGAGCTCAAAGGAAAAACCCCGGAGCACATGCCTCTTCATCAACTAACCTCGCCAAAAGAGGAAGCTGCATGCTCAAAAGCATCCACATCAGTAGCCGCCACTTTGCAAGAGACTCGAACCTCATCGTCAACAATCCCCATGAGTCTCAGACCTGTACCCTTAGTGCCAACCAATGTGAATGAGGGCCCAAAACGTTCCACTTCTGCCAAAAAGAAAAATCCACCAAGGCAACACAAATCAAGGTATCTTAATGGTATCAAAAGGTGGGTGGAGAAGAAGCTACTTGTAGCCCAAGGCTACTACAAAGACACCAATCCAATTTGGGTACCTCGATCATCAAAGCCTCTTCCTCAATGTAGCACTCAGAGGCCAAGGAAAAATAAAAGTACTCCACAACACTCTCCACAAAAGCCTATGTGAGTTCCTCAAAGAACTCCACCAAGTCAAGTGTGGGTACCAAAAAAATTACTACAAGCACAAGGGTACTACCAAAGTAATACTAAAGCTTGGATTCCCAAGCACATCAAAAAGTCCCCTAAGCATGTTCAAAGAAACAAACATCAGTACCAAAGGCATCAGCCACCAATTTATAATGTTCATCAAAGATGGGTACATGTACACATGCTTCAACAACAAGGATACTATGATGGTAATCCCATCATATGGTTGCCAAAATTGAAGAAAGTGAAGACAGCCTCGCTATCGACTTTAACCCCAATAGCTTCACCTAAAGTTTGACAAGAATGGAGGGCCAAGAAATACCAAGCAAGTCACTTAACCACTCTAGTGCATTCAACACCTACACAAGAGCTTGTGTATTCAAGCAACCCCAATGGTAACCAACTAGCAATCTTACCTACTACTGCCTCGACAACATTTGGGCCAAAAATTTAAGAATCAGTTCCAATGTCTGCAAAACGGAGACTTGTGAGTGCATCAAAGGCAAACTCACAATGCTCTTTTCACCCCTCTGGAAGTGAAGTGTAAGTGCAGAAGCTACGCGGCAGACATAAGAACATATTCTCGTTTAAAAAGGAGAGTAGCCACAAGAACCATTGCTTGCACGGTGGTAACCCAAAAAAACAAAACACAAGGGAGTCACACATATGGCCTACCTAAAAGTGGTAGAATATCACAAACAACTCCCAAGGATCTTAAATAGCCATTCCATTTTGTTAAGATTATAGCTTACAATTGTTTAGGCTATGTTAATGTAGCAGCTGCTTCATGAGTACATATCCATACTCATGCACTGGAGGACATTTGCACCAAAGCCTCAACATCGACAACTTTCAGGTACATCTCTGGATGCAGGGGCCATGGTGGGTGAAACCCTGGTCACTAGTACAACCCATCGCTTGAAACTTTCTTTCAAATTACAAATCTCTCCAAACAACGCTACCATATTCACAAATTAGTGATCTCCAATCCTTAGTGAAGATATCTATATTAGCCTCGCAAGTCGACGTAATTCTTTCAATCCTCACCAACAAGTGGCTACTTCGTAGTTCAATAAGAGTCTATATAACTCACTTCTTGTACTTCATGTATATCTACTTCATAAGAGCACTTAAATATATAAATAAAAATAAAAAGCACATGAGAAGAAGCATGGAGGAACAGGTCCTACTCAACAACATTTGACAAGAATCCTGCCACACAAAGGGACATCATCAAAGGCCAATTCCTTCAAATGATGAATGTCACTTCAATGAATTAAATGAGGAACTAAGAATCATCATCTCGCTCTAATGATTATGTCTACATTCCTCTAGATACTTCCCTCTCTTCTCTCCTATTATTACCATCTCTTAGCATCCCCACTAACACAAATCACATGTAACCTTGCTTATGATTGCCAAGAACAAAGTGAGCAAAAAATCCCCAAAAAAACATGCTCACAAAAATATAAAATTGCAATCACTCGTTAAAAAGCCCCAACCTCCTACCCTGTTTGGAATTCCCAATAAACCACTAACCTTTTAATTCACTGACTAGCTTTTCTTATTCCTTCTAGAGGAACAAAGACCATTGAACGTCACTCAGCATCAAATCCATCGACAAAGCTTATCAATTCTCCCCACACAAAACTTCAATGCAATCACGAGGATGCAATCGCCATCAGGAAGGGGGGAATGTCGACCCATTTCTAGGGTTAACAAGAGCTACCACCATTATATTATATTAAGGAGTCAAGGTATATTATATCAAGGATTCAAGGTAGATACACCAAAAAGTCATACATTCAATATATGAAGCAATGGTGTCCAAAGCTACAACTTGGGCGAGCGCCCGTAAAACGGTTTGACGGAATACTTAGTGATTCACACTTCAAGAGCATGTGGTGGCAAGTTAGGATGAAGTCCCAAGTAATGTACTTCATGGATATATTATGAGAGTAGTCATTGTAATAGCATTAAGCCTCTTATGAGCCTAAAGTGACCAACCGGCCATAGTTTAGGTAAGTGTGAACACTTATGGCCATGTATATAAGTGAATATCTCTCATAATACAACATACTCTCCCATTGTGCAATTGAGTCTTGCTCTTGCTAATCTCTCTCCCTAACGCATGCTAGTGATTGTGTGTGAGTGAAGTGAAGTGAGAGGAGGAACGAGTATCCGTAGTGCAGCGTGACGGTGTGACAACGCTCGCACAGGATGAAAAGATGGAGGGGAGAAGAGAGCTTGAGCTCTTGCAAGCACACACACACTCACAAAACCCCAAGAGAACACACTAGTGAGAGGTTGAAAATCTTCTTCTTCTTTACACAACACTCAACACACCATATACAAAGATAAGAGTACACAATATGAAAAGGTACTCAACCAAATACATACTAGGATTCTCTATAGTGTGAACCCAACTAAATGAGCTAGCGCTATAACTATGCCAGTCTCTAGAATGGCTGTCACACAGCCTGTCATCCCACTGGCCGCATATCACCCATGATCTCACCAACCATGCCAGTGGTGTAAGTGTGGGGCCTATCCCCCAGGCGGGTCATCAATGTCCCCCGCCTCACTAAGTGAGCTCGATATCTCAGCACTCCCACTTGAGCTCAACTCCATCTCATGTACACCAAGCGAAGCCCTGAATCTGCGGAGCTTCTCTGTGCCCAATGCTTTGGTGAAGATGTCAGCGATCTGATCCTGTGTGCTGACATAAACAAGGTCAACATCTCCTGTGCCAAAAACCTTTTCTCTGACAAAATGGTAGTGGACCTCTATATGCTTCGTGCAAGCATGAAAAACTGGGTTCCTGGCCAACTGTATACTGCTAATGTTGTCACAGAAAATGACAACTTGTCTATCCACTGATAGACCCAAATCTGCAAGTAGCTTTCTCAACCAAGCTACCTCACATGCTGCCATAGCAGCACCTCTGTATACTCGGCCTCTGTAACTGGATAGAGCAACCGTAGGCTACTTCTTGCTGCTCCAGGTCACAGCAGCACTCTCCAAAGAAAACATGAAGCCACTAGTAGATCTCCTATCTGAGATACTACCAGCCCAATCAGCATCTGTGTACCCATGTACACATATCTCTATCCCAGTTTCATAAAATAGTCCACAATGCAAAGTAGACATCACATACCTTAGTATTCGTCTCAATGCATCCAAATGCGGCTTCCGAGGAACCTGCATAAACTGACTCACCAATCCAATAGCATAGCTCAAATCTGGCCTGGTGATGGTCATGTAGATCAAGCTTCCTACTATGCGCCTATACATAGTAGGATCCTCCAAAATCTCTCCTGAATCTACACTCAACTTGCCATTCTGATCCAATGGCACTGAGATAGGCTTACAGCCTGTCATACCATACTTGCCATTCTGATCCAATGGCACTGAGATAGGCTTACAGCCTGTCATACCATACTTGGACAACCTGTCCAAGCCATACTGTCTCTGCAGTAATCCAATACCATGTGGTGACCTAATCACCTCAATGCCCAAGAAATATCTGAGCTCCCCCAGATCCTTCATCTCAAACTTCTGTCTAAGCAAGATCTTTACATCAAAGATCTCTGCATCATGGTCCCCCGTAATGATCAGGTCATCTACATAGATGACAACAAGCACAACCCCTCTATCACTATGTCTCACATACAACGAGAAATTTGCATTGGCTACATGAAAGCCAATAGTGACAAGATATTTAGAAATCTTGTCAGACCATGCTCTTGGTGCTTGTTTTAAGCCATACAAGGCTTTCTTCAACCTGCAAACATGCTCAGGGTGACTCACATATACACCTCTTCTTGTTGCAAATCCCCATGCAAGAATGCATTCTTTACATCCATCTGATGTAAAGACCATTGCTTTGACGTAGCCACTGCTATCACAACTCTCACTGTTGCCATCTTGGCAACTGGGCTGAAAGTTTCCTCATAATCAATGCCATATATCTGCGCATATCCTTTGGCTACCAATCTAGCCTTGTACCTGCTTATGCTTCCATCACTGTTATGTTTTACTTTGTACACCCACTTGCATCCAATGGCTTTCTTGCCTTCAGGCAATTGCACTAAATCCCAAGTCTCATTTCCATATAGTGCATCCATCTCCTCATCCATAGCTTTCTCCCAACACACATTTCCAATAGCCTCATCAATGCATGTGGGCTCTACAACCTGTATAACTTTTGCCATGTTCACTCTCCCAGACCTTCGCAGCTTTGCATTCATGGCTTCCATAGCCTTCTTTACACCAGGTGTTCTCGTAGCTGGTATCCCAAGATCCTCATCAAGGCTCATCTCTGAGCCACTAGACTCTCCATCAACATGAGAATGCCCTGCAGAAATGTCAGGCATACTAAGGGGCTCAACCAATTTCTCTTTGCCTTTATGTGATGTACTAATCACATTTGCAGGACTGGTATTATGATGCAGCCTGCCACTCTATGGTCTACAACTGAACCACTAGATGAGGACTCTCCTAGTCCACTCAAAGACTGTGATTGCTGACTTGCATTCTGTGCAACCACATTTCCACTCACATAAGCCCCATCAGCTTCTTTTTCAGTAGCATACCAGCTACTCATCTCATCAAAAACAACATCCCTGCTTATCCTCAACTCACGTGTAGCAGGGTTATAACACCTGTATCCCTTTTGCTCAAGGGAATACCCAATAAACACACATTTTTCAGCTTTTGGATCCAGCTTAGTTCTCAGCTCATTCTGCCAGTAAACCTCTCCTCTGGAGTTACATCATGTATGGCTACAGTTAAAGTCCTGTGCATGATGTAAAGTGCTGTAGGAACAGCCTCAGCCCAATAGCTTTTGGATCCAGCTTAGTTCTCAGCTCATTCTGCCAGTAAACCTCTCCTCTGGAGTTACATCATGTATGGCTACAGTTGAAGTCCTGTTCATGATGTAAAGTGCTGTAGGAACAGCCTCAGTCCAATAGCTATGCGGCATATTCTTCTCTTCCATCAATGCTCACGCAATCTCAGCAATGTGCCTGTTTTTCCGCTCGGCAACTCCATTTTGCTGCGGAGTGTATCTGCATGTAAACTATCTCCGAATACTATTCTTCTTCAAAAATTCAGAGAACTCATTGGAGAAGTACTCTCCCCCTTCATCTGACCTTAGGCACTTTACATATTGAACACCTCACCCTTCTCCTTCATGAAGTATACCCACACTTTTCTTGTGTGGTCATCAATAAATGTCACATAATACCTGCAACTTCCCATAGACATGGTCTTCGTAGGACCCCATACATCTGAATGCACAACATCTAGTGCATTTTTTGTCACATTTCTGTTACGTGGAAATACATGCTTTGTTTGCTTTCCAAATTGGCATGCTTCACATATTTTTTGCATACCTTCAACTTTAAACTTTGGCAGCCCTGTCATAATTCCACATAGACTTCATTCTCTGCACATTCACATGTATCCAATTCTTTTATGCCAAATGTCTGTGTCTGCAACAATTCCTAAACCATTCGCAAACATCGCAGCACTCACTTCAGACATATTTACATTCAATGTAAACATTCTGCCCACTCTGTTGCCTTTTGCAACCAACCTGCACTTGTCTTTAAAAGTCGTCAACATAACAACCATCAAGGTTAAACCGAATCTGCAAACCCTGCTCAATCATCTAGCCAACTGAAACCAGATTCTTTGTTATGTTTGGAACATGAAGTACATCTGCAAGGTACTTCACTTTGCCATCGTGCTAGACAATGGCACATCTCCAACATGGGCAATTGGATGAGCAATGTCATCCACTGTTTCCACAAAACTTGGTCTTTTAAGGTTTTTCATCTCCTTGAACCACTCCCCATGACTTGTCATGTGGTTCGAAGCACCTGAATCAACGTACCATACATCATCTTTATGTGCTGCTTCAACATTTTCAAACATGGCATTAACGACATGCTGCATAACAAACAACCTTTCATTATCCTCATTGTTTCTGCTCGAGAATGCATAGTTGTTTTGCTGCAATTTTCCATTTTGCATGTCAGCCTGCTTCTTATAACAATCTACCTGCACATGTCCAGACTTACCATAATAAAAGCATCCACGTGTATCATTATACTGCCTTTGCCAATTTCCAGGACCTCTTTGACTCCCCCTGCCTCTGAATTGGCCTCTTCCACCTGCATGTTGTTGTTGTTGTGAATTTTGGGACTGTTGTTGTTGTTGTTGCTGCTGCTGCTGGCCATAATTCTGATTACCTGTTCGGCCACCTCCTTGGCCACGTCCATGGCCTCCTCTACCTCCTCTGTACAACATTGGTCAAAGGTCTTAGGATTTGATACAAGCATCAAATTGTGCAAGCCATTTTTCTTTAGCCTCATCATAAAACATCGTTTCAATTGGATTCATTCGACTTTTCCCATGGTTCACACCATGAATCCAGATTTTTCATTTGAAGGATAAAATCTCATATGGTTTCATCTGTTTTTTGCTCAATTGAGTAAAGTTCACGTGATACACACCACCATCACAACCTTCCCTTAAGAACCCATAGATGAAAGCTACCTTCAAAGTCCTAAAATTCACTTTGATTTCAAGCCACAGTGTGGTAAACCATTGACTGGTTTTGCCCATTAAGCATAATGTAAAAGCTCAAACCTTAGAGGGGCAACCACCAAAAGCTCCAAATATATCACAAAGTTGTTCAAACACTTGCATAAACTCATATGGGTCTATGGAACCATCAAATTTATTCATATATTTGGATATTTCCTAGTCAACATATGTAAGGGCATTCCTTGAGCTATGTGCAACTCCTTCTTGGCCTAAGACCTCTTTTAACCCATGCACGACCCCCCTTCCTAAACTATTAAGGATGGAAAGAGTTTTTTCACTGAAGAATAAAGGGATTTGAGAAGTGATTAGGTTGAAATTAGTGTTACATAAGGGACTTGAGATTGGTGGCACTGGGGTTATTACAGGTTTGGTGAAACCCAGTGAAACACTTATGTGTATAAAGTTGGTCCAATGCGAGTATGAAGTTTGAAGTTCCTAAGAAGTGTGAGGCCTCAATGTGTGGCATAGATCTCAATAGCTGCCTAAGGCTGGCTTCAAAGTCTAAATTAGACCTCTGCATGTGTGGGGGGGTAAAAGCTTTGACCTTCTAGACTAGCGATGACATGGTGCCGTGATCCATGACCCATGATCGATGATGTGGCATCGTAATCGATGATGTGGCATCGTGATCCATCAGCCATGATCGATGACATGGCATCATGATCCGTGAGACGTAATCATCCACTGACATGGCACCATGATCCGTGAGCCATGATCGATGACGTGGTACCATGAGCCGTAATCCGTGATGGGATGTCATGATCCATGACATGGTGCCATGATCCATGAGCCGTGATCGATAACGTGGCGCCGTGATCTGTTAACAATCACATGCTGTGATTCTGCAGGCTATACAGAATCAAGTCAAAATCAAGATAAGATAAGGTTTACTATTTTTGGCCTCATAATCTTGATAATCACAACGGGAATCTAGGGAAGATAATAATCATGGTCGTGATTGCATAATCACAGCCATCATTATGCACATTTTACCCTAAAACATGATTTTGCATAAATTTTAAAATTCAATTTTTGGGAAGTTTCTGATGTTTTCTCTTGACCAAATTGTCCAGTATGGGTCTCCTAAGTATGAAGATCATGAATATGTATTCCAATCTACCCTCTAAACTCCAATTTTTTATGATTTTTGTCTCTAGATTTCACTAATCAAAAAACCAGTGTATTAGTGAAAATTAGCAAAAATCAAAAGTTTTTTAAAATGAAATTTTTTACTAATTAATCTATCTAGTATGAATGCTAAGATGCTAATGTTCAATGGATCCCAATCTACCCTCTAAATTCCAATTTTAATGATTTTTGTCTCTGGACTTCACTAATCAAAAAACCAATGTATTAGTGAAAATTAGCAAAAATTAAGAGTTTTGTTTTGTTTTTTATGAAATTTTTTATTGATTAAGCTACCTAGTATGAATGCTAACATGCTAAAGTAATCAAATACCATTAAAAAACCTAGATAATATGGAAAAATTAAGCATTTAAACTCTATGTTAACACATAAAAGAGAGCAAAAAGAAAACAAAAATCACACCAATTTCACACAAATCTCCATCAAGTCATGCTCTCGTTCATGGCACTCCACTATTCAAGAGTGTGAGCAATGAGTAAACCGTAGATTAGAGAAAAACAAATGATAAAGCCAAGGGATTTCTCCCTGACAGTAGCGCCAAAAATGTTAAGGCTAAGAGATAGCAAAGAGGGAACCACTCATGTCTACTCATCTCAACGTGTCATGGAGTCGATGGCCAAGCTCGTAACCCTTGAGGTTTGTAAGCTCAACACCATGATGGGTAGCTTGCGATTCGCCTTCTCCCACAAGCATTGCAATTCACATCGTCACGGTTGCACTACAAGCACTACTCCCTCCTCTCACATCAAATCACTCACACACACTCACTAGCATGCGTTAGAGAGAAGATTAGAGAGAGGTTTAGAAAGAGGGAAAGTTCAATTGCCGAATGGGAGAGTGTTCTTGCATTATGAGAGAAATTGCCTTTTATGCATGGCCATAAGCGTTCACACACACTTGAACTGGCTGAGCAAGTGTCCAAAGCTTCTATTTGGTCCATTGTTTGTACATTGCTTCATCTCATGATACATTGATGCATTGCAACACTAGGGAGCACGTCCTAGCTCACTACTACCACATCCTCTTGGACTGGGAAACACCATTGATTATCCATCGAACCTTTGTAGGCACCCGTCAAAGTTTGAGATTTGGACACCATTGCTTCATGCCTTATTTGTACATGAGTTTAGTGTGTCCATCCTTGAAATTTGATGTATATTATTCATGCTTTGGCATAAAATTTGGTGTGGCAAACCTGATTAGCCATGAAATGAGTTAACACCTTGTTGATAAGGCATGTGGCTCTATCCTTTTAACACATAAGATATAAAATTTAAAACATTCACCCAAGATCTCTTGACTTTCATATACATAGAAAAAAGTATATTTTCCAACCTTTCTTTTGTATATACTATGATATTATATTCTTGTTTTTTATGCACTTTCATATCCTTCCTTATAATCATAAGGTCCTCCATATATACAATGATGACCATATACTCTACTTTCACATTTTCCTTAGTAATCATATATATACAACAATAACCATATAGTCCACTTTCACATCCTTCTTTATAGTCACAAAGTCCCCCATATACACGATGATGATGACCAAATATGCATCCACATCCTAGCACAAAATGATGGATGTATATTCTAGTTCTTAATATCGTGGAAATTTGATTTTATCTTGGCATTCCATGCTCTAGGTCCCTAGCAAATATATAAATGTACAACTCCTAATTAATGTAACTAACCTAACTACTTTTCAATTTGTCTTTACCTCATTATTCATAAAGCCTTGGGATATATATATATAGAGAGAGAGAGAGAGAGAGAGAGAGAGAGAGAGAGAGAGAGAGGAGAGAGCATGCATGTACAATGGTATAACAAATGGTATATGCTTTTTAGCTTAAGGCTAGTGCTAAAATGACATCTTAACCCATTGATTGGCATGGATGCCCATCATTGATCAATATAAATTCTTGTGTAGCCAACTTAAACTTGTTCTTGGCTAATGCTACCTTGGATATAAGTTTATGTGTAGCCAACCTAAGATTGTCCTTAGTTAGTGCTAACTTGTTCTCTCTGAAGAAGTTAAGAGCCACAAAGTCCTTTGTTAATAAACTTGCCCATGTGATTTCACGTCTTTCATTCTATAAATAACCATTCAAGCTTAGAGATGAGAGCCTCTATAAGTAATTACAAATATAAACTTCATCCATGACAATGGGAGTTCCCATCCTCATGCGTGGGGGGTGATCTCACTTGTCCAACCCATACTCCTCTGATGGGTGATGGTTAAATATATGTTAAGGCCCTAATGTAGCATTCCTTCACATCGAATGTCAAAACTAAAAGTGAGTCCATTTGGTGTGGATTATAATATAATCCAAGTCTTGATAATCCAAAGAAAATGTACTTCAAACTTACAATGTCTATTTTTTCTTTCTAAGGTACCTAGGCAAGACTTTCCATGGAACAAACCCAAAACTGCATAAGCTTTAGTACAAATTTCTTTACTTTCGAAAAAAGTACAAGTTTCAACATAAAAAAATTTAATGCTACAAAGAGTTTCACCATGACTTTGTGTGAGTAGCTATCGTACCATTAGAGGCCAGAAGGCCGCACGCATGGTATCCATGAGGATGTGTGAGTGAATTCCATCAACTGGAGGGTGGGGAAGAGAGCCTAGGGGTAAAGCTTGGGCTCCTAAAGGTAAGGTAGCTAGTTCAAAACTCACTCCTCCCCCAACTAAGTAAAAGTCACCCCTTTCCTAACTAAGCAAGTAAAACTCACCAAGGGTGTGTGGGCAAAAATCATGGGAAAAAAGAACCATATTTTTATTTGGTGGTGGTGGGTGGATGATAATATCAAAACTACACTACATTAAAGTAATAAAAGCAAAGAAAAATTATGGGCCAATCACACACATATTACCAAGATCCATTAACAAGATCCTACTTAGATATCATCTTTGAAAAGCTTATAAAACAAAAGGATTAGCAGCTCTTTAGTCTGAATTAACAGCAAACCATTACAGAAACCTTGAGAAAACGAGAAGAAAAATTAAGACGATTGTTACAAACTTGTGCTCAATGGTCCCTTTTCTTGACTCATCAGCTTGACCCATAAACCCAAGGCAACTTTGCGGAGTGAAAGCCTAATTGTGATTAGGAGCTGGATTAACACTCACATCCAGCACCCTAAAATCAAAATAGGTTCTTAATTCCATGCAGAAGAATCTGATTCCTGATCAAAATAAGGGCCGCCTTCTTGGAAAAATCACCTCCATCAAGCACCAGCTCAACCCTTAAGATGGCTGATCCTTAATGGCTCATGCAACAGCTTCATATTATCCTTAATCTGGTATGGATTAACCAGCAGCTTCCTGCATCCAGCAGCTTATCATTGAAAATGGGTCCTTGATCTCATGTGCTAGAAAGAGCTGATTTGAGGGAAGCTTTGATTGGAATTAAGAAATCTCCTAAACCAGAAGCTTGACAATGAACATGGGGTACTTAACCTGAGGCAAATCAAGAGATGCAGGTTAATGGAGGAATTAAGGGTAATTTCAGCAAGGAATAGCTGTGAGCTGATTAGTGGGCTAGACATGGTTTCTACTTAACCTGAGGCAAATCAACAGCAGATGCAGGTTAATGGAGGATTAAGGGTAATTTCAGCAAGGCATGATGGGGATTAGCTGACTGTGAGCTGATTAGTGGGCTAGCCATGGTTTATAGGATCTGATTTGGAGAGGGGCGAGTCAGCAAAGTGTGTACCAGTGGTGGCAGCAAAGGTGCCCCCTTGGACCATAGCAGAGAGGTCGCCTGCACCATCCAGGCTCATCATGCAGCCCATGTACCCATCTCTGATCTTCAGCAAAGGCCATAATAATGCTGAAGCAAGGGACTTCTGCTTTTTTGCTTTCTTCTTCTTCGCCATAGCCGCCATCTGACCGCCCTCAGACGACCCCCTATTTAGAAACGCTTGCGTTGAAGAATTCGATGAAGCATTAGAGCAAGGCGCGCTCTTCGATTGCACGTAATTAGTGGCATGATTAGTCACGTAATTATTGGAGTTCAATCCAAACTCTCTCCTGGAGAATGATTCGCTTTCTTCCACGACCTTGGAGAGCCTCCCCATTGCGGAATTGCGATAACTCTCCCTCTTATGGGTCGGGGAAGTATCATTAACCCCTCTAATCACCACATTGGGTTTCTGATTAGCAGGACTAGCTGGGCAATCTAGTTCTAATTGCTTTGGCCACAGCTCATCTAATACATAATGATTAGCGCTATTAATCACTTGATGTCGACCCAAATCCAGCTGATGTTCACCTAATAATGCTGAGCTGGTGATTATGATCATCTGAGAGTTGTAATTAGACTGAATCATCTAATCTATTAGCATAATCTGAGAGGGATTAGCCGTAATGATCAAATCTGCAGCAGGCGTTTCTCTGATCACATCTATTAAATCAGGCGCGGAGCAAGTATAATTGCAGAGAAAGCTTCTGCAATTTTGAATCGATCTAGTAGCATATATATATATATATATATATAAGGAGGAGAGGTCGAATAATTGAAAGCTTCTTGGCGTAGGTGACCCATCATTCTGCAGAGAAAGAGCGAGTCAAGCTTGCGCGTTAGTACTGATCAAATTTTTTTGAAATTAACTATTTTCTTTACCAAAAAAAAAAGATTCAAAATAAGAAGGGTCTTCACAAAATATTTGAAATTAACTATTTCCTTTCCCAAAAAAAAAAGATTCAAAATAAGAGGGGTCTTTACAGCATATTTTGAAATTAACTATTTCCTTTACAAAAAAAAGATTCAACATAAGAGGGCTCTTTACAAAATATTTTGAAATTAACTGTTTTCTTTACCCAAAAAAAAGATTCAAAATAAGAGAGGTATTTACAAAATATTTGGAATTAACTATTTCCTTTACAAAATAAGAGGGGTATTTACAAAATATTTGGAATTAACTATTTCCTTTACAAAAAAAACAGATTCATAATAAGAGGGGTCTTCCTATATTGTTGAGGAAAAACAATTGTACAAATCAAAATAATTATCATTAATTCTACAATTTGTAGTAGGTACTACTAGAGTGTATTTCTCTTCTTTTTCAAAATTACACAATTTTTTTTAAAATTTTATTAATGGAAAGGTAAAATGCATGTATAATGCATGTGTTAAGAGATGAGTTTTATTTTCTAATAATAATGCAGACATGTATTTTCTTTTAAAAACCATTGGGTTTGTATTTTCTTCTAAAAATCATCGTCAACTTCAACACGCTTACAACTTTTTGAAAGTTGGGGATGTTGCTACCAAAGGCATTTCAATGCCTTGAATTCAATGCATAGAGCTACTTTTCTTGGTGGTGTCTTCCAATGATGTCAAACCCATCCACATTCAATCAAGGAAAAATTTCCCCCAAAAAGTTGCTTAAATTACTTTATTACATAAAATACCCTTCATTTTTAAAATTCCGCCCCAAAAAAAGATGCAAACATTACTCTATTACATAAAATTCCCTTCATTTTTAAAATCTCCCCAAAAAAAAGTTGCAAATGTTACTTTATTACATAAAATACCCTCCATTTTTAAAATTTTGAAAACTAGCTCCACCAAAATTACAAATTTATTATTGTGTGGCATGTCAACTTCAGTCGTCAATGCTCATTGACTACCCGACAATTATATGATCGTGTGGCATGTCAAATTCACTTCTCAAAGCTCAATGACTTGTAAGTCTTTTTTTAAGTGGTGCCCGTGCCACGCCAACGTTGCTAAAGGTTTTTAAGGTAAACATACACATTTCCTCATCAAGTTTAACTCAACTAAAGACTTGAGAGAAAAAATGTACATAATTAGTCAAACTTACATTATTTATAACATTTACTATGGGCTAAATTAATTTTGAGTTCACATTAGTCGATAATTTTAAAGTGTTAAACTAGTCCTAGGTTAAGCTAAGGTAGCCTTCCCAAAACAATATTGCACACCTAAGTCAAGCATTCTATACCAAATGCCATCAAGCAAGTTGAAGATGGGTGTCCATCAGAACATTGTATATCATAGTTAGGCCGTTTATAAAATTTGAGAATGTTTCCAAGGGATTCTCCATCAATTTAGCATGTTTAGGGAGTTTACTTATTGTATTTCATATTTAGGGCTTTATATATTCAAGCACATTTCCAAGGGGTTCTCCATCAATATAGCAATGGTAGGGAGGTGGACAAGTGAGACCATGAAGGAGACCATGAGCTTATGCAAGGGAGATCTCCCCGAAAATATTTTTGCACTTACATTAGGCAAAATATGGACTCAAAAAAGGCCCTCTAAGAAGAGCCATGTCATCACTTTGCTAGAAAAAAGGGGGGCATGGTGAACCTTATGTATCTCGTGTTAAAACCCCCACATGTGACATACTATTGGGAAGCCCACGAAAAGTAGATTATAAATTTTCCACCTCTGACAAATTTGGGGTTGACATGCTCAAGTTATGACTTGAGCACATCAACTCCAAATTTGTTAGAGTTGGTAGATTTAAAATCTACTTTTTATGGGCTTTCCAATGGTGTTTTGACATAAGATACAAAAGGTTCACATGGCTCCCTTTTTTCTAGCAAAATGATGACATGGCTCTTCTTAGAGGGCCCTTTTTTAGTCCAAATTTTACCTAATTTTTTCAAAAAAAATCCTAACTAAATTTTGTTTTTGACATAATCAAGGGCTACCCTTTACAAAACAATAACCCTTGAATGAAATGTTAGAAATGATATGATAGGAGATAGGGGACTATAAAACTTATGTCACTTCCTAATGTTCCATTATTCTTACAAAAGGGAGGGGAGAGAGAGAGAGAGAGAGAGAGAGAGAGAGAGAGAGAGAGAGAAGATTCAGTGACAAGCTTACAAAGTACATATGATAGTAATGACATGCCTTTTTATAGAAGTTGATCAAACTAGATGAAAAAACTACTATGCATGAGTGTATGTGTGTGTGTGTGTACTCCAAAGCAAGGATTTTTTTTGTTTCCCATTACTAATATAAATAGAACCTATGATAAATCTCAATAGCTCTATAGTAGCTTATGTCTCCTATAATTACTAATATGTAAACATCCATATTTGCAACATATTTTGAAATTAACTATTTCCTTTCCAAAAAAAAAGATTCAAAATAAGAGGGGTCTTTACAAAATATTTTGAAATTAACTATTTTCTTTACCAAAAAAAATATTCAAAATAAGAGGGGTATTTACAAAATATTTGGAATTAACTATTTCCTTTACAAAATATTTGGAATTAACTATTTCCTTTATAAAAAAACAGATTCATAAATAAAAGGGGTCTTCCTATATTGTTGAGGAAAAACAATTGTACAAATCAAAATAATTATCATTAATTCTACAATTTGTAGGTACTACTAGAGTGTATTTCTCTTCTTTTTCAGAATTACACAATATTTTTTAAAATTTTATTAATGGAAAGCTAAAATGCATGTATAATGCATGTGTTAAGAGATGAGTTTTATTTTCTAATAATAATGCAGACATGTATTTTCTTTTAAAAACCACTGGGTTTGTATTTTCTTCTAAAAATCATCGTCAACTTCAACACGCTTACAACTTTTTGAAAGTTGGGGATGTTGCTACACCAAAGGCCTTTCAATGCCTTTAATTCAATGCATAGAGCTACTTTTCTTGATGGTGTCTTCCAATGCTGTCAAACCCATCCACATTCAATCAAGGAAAAATTTCCCCCAAAAAGTTGCTTAAATTACTTTATTACATAAAATACCCTTCATTTTTAAAATCCCCCCCCCAAAAAAAGTTGCAAACATTGCTCTATTACATAAAATTCCCTTCATTTTTAAAATCTCCCCAAAAAAAAGTTGCAAACAGGGTATTTTATTACATAAAATACCCTCCATTTTTAAAATTTTGAAAACTAGCCCCACCAAAATTACAAATCTATTATTGTGTGGCATGTCAACTTCAGTCTCGTCAATGCTCATTGACTTGTAAGCCTTTTGAAAAACTACCAGACAATTATATGATGGTGTGGCATGTCAACTTCACTTCTCAAAGCTCATTGACTTGTAAGTCTTTTTTTAAGTGGTGCCGGTGCTACGCCAACGTTGCTAAAGGTTTTTAAGGTAAACATACACATTTCCTCATCAGGTTTAACTCAACTAAAGACTCTATAATTAGTCAAACTTACATTATTTATAACATGTCCTATGGGCTAAATTAATTTTGAGTTCACATTAGTCGACAATTTTAAAGTGTTAAACCAGTCCTAGGTTAAGCTAAGGTAGCCTTCCCAAAACAATATTGCACACCTAAGTCAAGCATTCTATACCAAATACCATCAAGCAAGTTGAAGATGGGTGTCCATCAGAACATTGTATATCATAGTTAGGCCGTTTATAAAATTTGAGAATGTTTCCAAGGGATTCTCCATCAATTTAGCATGTTTAGGGAGTTTACTTATTGTATTTCATATTTAGGGCTTTATATATTCAAGCACATTTCCAAGGGGTTCTCCATCAATATAGCAATGGTAGGGAGGTGGACAAGTGATACCATGAAGGAGACCATGAGCTTATGCAAGGGAGATCTCCCCGAAAATATTTTCACACTTACATTAGGCAAAATATGGACTCAAAAAAGGCCCTTTAAGAGAAGAGCCATGTCATCACTTTGCTAGAAAAAAGGGGGCATGGTGAACCTTATGTATCTTGTGTTAAAACCCCCACATGTGACATACTATTGGGAAGCCCACGAAAAGTAGATTATAAATTTTCCACCTCTGACAAATTTGGGGTTGACATGCTCAAGTTATAACTTGAGCACATCAACTCCAAATTTGTTAGAGTTGGTAGATTTAAAATCTACTTTTTATGGGCTTTCCAATGGTGTTTTGACGTAAGATACAAAAGGTTCACATGGCTCCCTTTTTTCTAGCAAAATGATGACATGGCTCTTCTTAGAGGGCCCTTTTTTAGTCCAAATTTTACCTAATTTTTTCAAAAAATCCTAGCTAAATTTTATTTTTTGCTTAATCAAGGGCTACCCAAGTTTGCAAAACAATAACCCTGAAGAGTTGATATGATAGGAGATAGGGGACTATAAAACTTATGTCACTTCCTAACGTTCCATTATTCTTACAAAAAGGGAGGAGAGAGAGAGAGAGAGAGAGAGAGAGAGAAGATTCGGTGACAAGCTTACAAAGTACATATGATAGTAATGACATGCCTTTTTATAGAAGTTGACCAAACTAGATGAAAAAACTACTATGCATGAGTGTGTGTGTGTGTGTGTGTGTGTGTGTACTCCAAAGAAAGGATTTTTTTTGTTTCCCATTACTAATATAAATAGAACCTATGATAAATCTCAATAGCTCTATAGTAGCTTATGTCTCCTATAATTACTAATATGTAAACATCCATATTTGCAAAGAATTTTTCCATCACCACAATGCATTTACTCTTTTTGGTGATTTCCTTGTTCCCAATGCTTCATCTTTCAAACGGTTTTCTCACCTTAACAACCTTTAGAAGCACGAACGTGCTAAATCATACTATATCACTATAGTGCTAAAAAAGCACGAACGTGCTATACCATGATAGTGCTATAGAAGCACAAAAGTGCATAACACAACAGTGCTATATCACTATAGTAAAACATGAACATGCTATATCACGATCGTTATATACATTTACCACAAACGTGCTATTTACCATGATCATGGCATGCAAGTGTTTTATTTAAATTTGTTCATTTTTTAAGTTTAATGTAAATTTGTATATTTCGCAACATTATTTTTTATACATATTGTTTATAGAAAATTGACGATGTTTCTACCGAGGCCTAGGGCTGGGAAAAAAATTCCAGAGTGAGATAACTTGGCTCTTGGGATTTACGTTGTCCCGCTTTGCAACACCACTTAAAATGTGATTGAAGTTAGGTGTGTTGATTTTTTGGAGATGAGGGAGAGAAGCAAAAGTAATGCAAAGAGATACAGTAACATAACATTCTTTTTCGGTAAAATAAGTATGAGTTTTTTTTGCTGTGAAAAATGAAAACTTTTCACACTGTGAAAAGAGTTTTTCATGGCACGACAAGCATGAGTTTTTCACACCATGAAAAACCAAAGCTAAGGTCAAGAAAGAGAAACAACAAGACCTTGGAGGAGTGGGAGAAGCCTTGGAGAAATGGAAGAATATTCTCTAGAAGCTTAGACGATGTGGAGAGGAAAAAATTCAGACGCAAGACAACCCCCTCAAAGTGGACTTGGGGAACTAACAGACATTTTTTCTCTCAAAAAAGTGGAGAGGGTTGTCTTCTTTATCTATTTATTTTTTCAACACCTAAAATTCTTACATCAAGAATTGATAAGAAAACCTCCACACTTTTGGGGCTGCATCATTTTTAAAAAACTCCAAGGTTAAGATACCCAAACTTTAACTATACTAAAAAATCTAGGAAGGGGGTTTACACAAGAAATGAATAGTGCTCTAACTCAAAAGGAGTTTCACATGGTGCAAGTCATTGAGAACCATGGCCATAGAGATTCCAAGCTTATCTATCGATCCTATTCAATTCTTACAAGTATTTGAGCAACAATGTGAAGCTTTTGGAAATCCAAATCACCCCACCAAGGTATATACATTGAATCTATGCTTAGTGTAAAAGGCCAATGAATGTTCATCACTTTGATACCTACCAATTAGTGTGAAATGCCATATGGTTTATCACTTTGATACAGACAAACTTTTGAGCTATCAAAACAGCCAAGTCCTCTATGGATTCTCTCAATGAACTCTCAAGACAACCAAGTCATCTATGGATTCTCTCAAGCGAAGCTTTTGGAAATCCAAATTGCCCCACCAAGGTACATACATTGAATCTATGCTTAGTGGGAAAGGCCAATTAATGGGATAATGGTTCATTATCATTTTAATATCTATAATTAGGAGACAAACTTCCAAACTCTTAAGATAGACAAGTCATATATCCAAATGTGATTAAGCTAATATCAAGATAATGACAAGTAATTAAGTATAACCCACATAATCTCATTGCATTAGAGTTGATCCAAGTATATCCTTTTATAGCTCTCATGGAGCGCCCATCTCACAAGATTCTTGCACCTTAGTGCTAACCATGTGTCCATAAATGCTCACACTACATGTGACTTTCCATATGCTACCTTCTTAACCTTTGACTTCACCTTTTACAAATGATCATACAAATCAACCTTTGCCAATGTACCCTTAGTATATCCTTTTCTAATGTCCATGCTCCTTCCCTTGCTCTCCTCATGTTGCACCCTCACACATTGCATTTCTCAACACCTCCCCTCAATGTGATAAGGGTCTAACACCTAATATGTATTGACCTGACCTACACTCTATACTCATATAATTGGAGCTATCCGTCTAGGTGGCTCTATGAGCTACAATGTTGGCTTTATCTTTAAACTTTACATACCAAGAGAGTGGGGTTACAACTAGGGGTTAGGAGCCATGCTCCTCATATCATCTAGAAGAGGTGATTGGTGTTGCCTCCATCCTGGGAGGCCTCATCATTGTCTTCCTTCTTTGACATTACATTGACTTCTTTGGCTCTCTTTTTATGCCAGCAATCCTTTGCTATGTGACCAATTTTACCACAGTGATGATGACAGGTTATCTTTCTCCTTGGTCCTCTTTTCCTCGGTCATGGTCCTCTTGAGAAGAGTGCTTTCTCCTCACTTGATGTGGCTTGAGTTGTCTTCCCTCGAATCCGCTTCTCTTCTTCTATGAGTGCTGCTTCCACTCCTGCCAATGGTTGGATGTGGGAGGTTCTTCAAGGTATCCACTAAGGGCCCCTCTTCTATTGGTGCTCCAATGCTAGCTAATTGTTGTGTTATGCTCTTCATTTTGTTAAGGTGTGCTGAAAGTGATTCACTATATTTAATGTCCAAGCTAAATAATTGTATTTTCAAGCTTATTTTTAAATTATTTTGCTTTTCCCCAAAGAAATTCTCTAGCTCATCCCAATAACCCTTAGA
Organism: Cibotium barometz; assembly: GCF_041138505.1. NCBI lineage: Eukaryota > Viridiplantae > Streptophyta > Polypodiopsida > Cyatheales > Cibotiaceae > Cibotium > Cibotium barometz. The sequence continues at coordinate 37,796,899 of NC_141090.1, read as the reverse complement.
TGTATTTTGTGATACAATGTGATGGATAAATCTATCTCCCAATTTGTAATGAAGCGGTGGACATAAGTTGTACATATGAGGCCAAGGGCCAAGCATAAGTTATATTGGGCCAAAGGGTCAATTGTAAGTGTGGACATAGACTTATGAGCCAAAGGCCAAGTAGGGTGGACATTAATAAGTATGTATGAAAAGGGGGCCATGGTATATAGGCCAATGTGAATAGCTAATCACAATTAACTCATACTAATCAAATTACAAGCTAATCAGCTCTTTCATGGCAATCTTTCCCTTCTCCTTACCCACCATGGATGGTGCTCCTACACCCATGTCACCACTCCATGCTTTGAGTGGTCATAGCTAGTTCATTGTAGTGGTATCAGAGCTTTCCATTGATCCCATTTTCCCAAATTTCACCATGTTTTGCTGCAAAAATTTCCAGCCCTAGATTCATCATCTTCTTGCTCCAATCATTCCATATCTCTTATCCATCACTTAGGCAAAATTATGGGAGAGATATTGAGCATCTTAGAGATTTGATTGAGGCCTTGGATTCACAACAGCTGGGCTGCAAAATTCTGAAGTGCTATCGGCAAAATTCGTGAGAATGTATCAAGAAAGCTCCAATATCAAGTCTAAATGCTCTATTTAGCTTAGCAATGGTGTTTCCCATCATCTTCTACCAATTTGGAGGTCTATTCCTCCTTAATCTTTGAAGCCATGGGACTCTCCAAAAGCTGAAAACAAAGATCCACATTTTTTTCTTTAATGCAAGGCATCTTACACCATACACTCATAAATTATAATCATGGCTTTGAGGTAATCTTTGAGCATTTTATAAGCTTCTCCTTACATTTATTGCTTAAATATTAGAGTTCTTGAATCTTACCTTGAGATTTAGGGCTTTCTTCCAAGAAACCCTAATTTCTTGACATTGGCCATTCTAACTTGCCATTAGCCTTGTCTAATTATCATTAATTACACTAATGATGCCATTACACAAGCTAATGCTTCAAATAGACCAATGATCAAGCCATTTGTCTCAGATTTGGGGGCTCTTGATCAAATCCATACACCATTAGATGCCATTGGAACCATTTGATGCTTTTTAAATCATTGGTGTGATATTCAAGCGGCCATCTCTATGCTTGGGAATGTCAAGACACATGCCAATCCATATGTCGTTTGCTTCACCTTGATTGTTGCATTGGTGTTGATGTTGTTTGGGGACAATGAAGCTTGGGAAGTGAAAGTATATGCCAATGTAATAATGGATTGTGCATGAGTTCATGCAAAATGAAGCTTGGGAAGTGAAAGTATAGCCTGAGTACATGCCAATGTAATAATGGATTGTGCATGAGTACATAATGCCAATGTAATAATGGATTGTGCATGAGTTCATGCAAAAGCATTGTAAGTCATCATACCTATATCTTTGAAGTTCAAATCAAACCTATCACATCACTTTGTACCCTCATTCTATTCCTAGAATCTTGATGTGTGAGAGGGTACCTTGGCATTTGGTTGAGGCCAAGGGGATCATGGTTTGAATCTTCCTTGCCGTGAGAGCCATGGTAAAGTGGTAAGGAAAAAAGGATATTTGCATTTTACGCCTCAAGATCTTTCAGTAGAGCCCTAGATCATCACATTCAGACATCATTCAAGCCTTCCACTTTCCATTTTTATCCATTATGCCAAGTGGGCATCCATCTAAGCAAGCAATGAAACTTTAAGAGGTAAGGGAAGATAGGAAAATGGTGAATAAGGATCATGTAGAGGAGATTAGTGAGTGATGAGGGTGTAAATCTACAAGATGACAACATTGCAAATGCAGCACATAGGACAAATCATGTGCAAATTGGGCCAAGTTTTGCAAATGTGGTCAATACATCAAATCATTTGGGGGGAGCAAATGCGCAAGCAATGCCCACTATGACTGATGATATGTCACAAATGATGATGATGATGATGAGAAGCATGATTGAAAGCATAATGCAACCAAAATGTATAACATCCAATGGCCTTGCATTGACATTCTCTTCATGCAGGAAAGCGTGTTTGGCATGCTTTTACCAAGCTCTCATTGACTATGATCCTGTTAAAGCTGAAAATGGTGCGTGGTGTCATTCTATATCATTCGACGCCTCGAAATTTCAAACTTTCATGTCGAATTTATAGACTCCTTAGTCGATTTATCCCTAAGGAGAAAATAATAGCCCCCTTCGCAGTTAGAGAACTTATGTAACAGGGCATGACTATGGCCCAGTACGGTCCTCTTATATGTCTTCCGAGGAGATTTTGAACTCAGAGCCGAGTTGCTCTATGTACATATTGCAACTTTTATATAAATAAAGAAACGTTTTTCGGTGACAAAATTCCTGTTGGATAAATGATTGTTTATGGCGGACGACCTGCTCTGCTGATTTTTTTTTTTAAAAAAATCTGTTATCGGATATATGTCATAGATCTCCATTAAGATCTTGTCTTGTATAAGAAATTGTTTTCCGAACTCTTAAGTCTTAGGATCTCGTGAATAATATCAAAATAAAAATTTAATAATATATAAATTTTGGCAGAATCATGAGACGAGGAAACCGTGGTCGTCAGCCAGACCCTGTCTCTCAAGATGACGAGCTTGACCTTGATGTTCGCAAGGCTTTTCATAGGACTCAACCAGGACCCTTCAAAGGAGAAGGGGAGAACTTGGGCGAGGCTGTGGAGAAATGGGTGGAAGCCTTGGAAGAGTATTTTGACGTCACAGGATACAATCATCAGAGCAATTGGCTAATAAAGATCAACTGAGAAGCCAAATATATCAAAAATTTATCAAGAAACACAAAAAGGTTGTAATTGTGTGATATAATTCATACAATTTGATATTCAAACTGAAAAATTCGTAATTTAGTAATTGGGTTTTCAGATAGAAGTACCGCAATTGTATGGAACCCTGACTTGCTTGAGGCCTAGACATGATGGTATCTATCTTATAGTTCCAAGTATCATGACTACCCGTATATACCGAGAGTATAACTGTAGCTCTTTACTGACAGTATATACGAGTAAATCTAAGACTTGAAATTATAAGCATTAATGCTATCCAGATGATGATTTCGAATGTGATTGGTATGATTTTTAATTCTGTTTGGGAACTGATGAATTGATTTGGATTCTAATTGAAAAATGATGATCCCTGAAAATGGGTTGAAATGTAATAAGCTGAGCAAAACCACAATGTGGATGATTGGGACGAGTCCCTGTAATGATAAATGATGAAAATGATTCAGCAAATCACTATGAGATTAGTGGATTGTGCTGTCAAATTGCTACTGTTAATACTTGAGACGGTAGATCAAGTTAAGGGATGACAAATTGAGAACTTACTTAACTAAAATTCCCGTGGAGGAATGTTCAGAAGGAAATTTTTCGATCTAATGGACCATTATCGTGTTAAAGATATGAATGATATGATCTGAATGAATTGTTATTTAATGATGAGTTCTATATAAGGGATATTTATCCCTATATTCTGTTGGGTTGACCGGAATATAAGGAACCCCAGAATAAATTGGATCTTAAGCAAAAGAGTTGTCCTCTACTTGCGAGATGAGGACATCTTGCACCTTTTAAGTGGGGTAGAATGTAAGATTCCTTCCCCAGTCTTAGAGGTATACAGGAGTAAGAATCTCCCTTTCTGATCTTATAATTATTCCCTCTCTAAAATAAAAGAAAGATTCTGTTTAAAAAGGGAAGACACTTTCCCCAGAATACCTTCTCAGGAGCCCACCTGTTTTAAGGATTCAGAACGATGAGTTCAGAAGTGAGAACCGATGTTTTGGATACCAAGGTTTTGGTCATCAGTTAAAAAGACTGCCCGACTCCTACCATGGAAAGGGCACAGGGAAGTCTAGAACCCAAATTCAGAGACCAATTTCTTCATACCAATCTAATCAGGGTCCGTCTCGGACAAGATTGCTTAACTCCATTAACTAGGTCCGACCCATTGATTAGGGTCGAGATGACCAGTCAAATGCTTGGCGACTTAGAGCAACAGATGCAGGCAATTCATAAAGATATAAACGCTGCCCAGGATTGACAGAGACAATATACGGATAAGAAGAGGACAGTCAGAGAAATCAAAGAAGCAGTTATAGTCTTCAATTGAATACGGACCAAAAGAATTTCTTTATCTCTAGGGGAGTATAAGTAGTTATCCCCCAGATATTGTGGACCAAAGGAAGTAAGTGACTTAACCTACGAACTTCTTTTATCTCCTCATCTCAAAGTTCTTAACTCCTTCTATAGAAATATGTGCCAAACCTAAATACGTCGCACACAAGTAGTAGCTGATGCATGGATTCCACCGATACCCGCATGTGCCCATTCCAAGATCTCCTCATATTGATCAGGGTTAGGTATAAGTCGCAACACTCCATCATTATCATGACGATATAATCTCCCTGAGATTAACTTGAATGGTCGCCATAGGTCCACATTAGGACCCGCTAGTTGTATCTGCCCACTTGTCAAAATTTCTAAGATGGATTCAAACCATTTAGGAACTGTCTCTACAAGGAAAAGTGTTGAATCTAACATATCATCATCCACACCCACAGGAGCTTCGCCAAAGGTGATTCGAGACAAATGATCTGCCCTAAGATGAGTTGTTCCTTTTCGGACTGCCACTTCAAAATCAAACTCAAGAAGGATGATAAACCACCTCACAATCCTTCCAGTTGCACAAGGCTTATTCACCAAGTATAGCAATGCTTGATGGTCCACAAAAAATATGAATTTGTTTGCCAAAAGGTAATGGCGAAACTTTTTCACTGCATATATCATGGACAAACCTTCTCTTTCTGTTGTGGTATAATTCTTCTCAGCATTGTTCAACTGTCGACTAGCATATGAGATTGGGAAATCCTTATTATGTTCTCCCGATTGAGCCAAAATACATCCAATTGCAAAGTTTGAAGCATCAATATGGACATGAAAGATTTGGTTCCAATCTGGTGCCCGTAAGATGGGTGCAGTCACTAATGCTTGCTTCAACTTTTCAAAGGATTCCTCACACTCATCAGTCCAATTAAACTTTACAAGAAGAGCATATAATGGTCTGGCTAGGATAGCGTACATGTAGATAAATCGACGATAATAGCCACAATGTCCCATGAATGTTTGTACCCCTTTAGGGTTGATAGGCCGAGGTAATGAGACAATGACATCAATTTTATCCATATCTGTTGAAATCCCATCGCGAGAAACAATATGGCCCAAAATTTTTCCTTATCTTACCATGAATTTGCACTTGTCTGGATTCAAGCATATACGATAAAGTTAACACTTTTGAAACACGTCTGAGGTGTTCTATGTGATCATCACGCTCTTGTGAGTGAACACATAAATCATCCATGAAGATCTCAAGAAATTGCCTAAGGTACTCCTTGAATACATGACTCATTAACCGCTGAAAGGTTGCTGGTGCATTTGTTAGACCAAATGGCATAACACGATAGGCAAAGATGCCATCTTCAGTAGCAAAGGCTGTCTTGTGTTGATCCTTTGGATCAATTGACACTTGATTGTAATCGGAGAATCCATCCAAGAAACTATATGCCTTTTTCCCTGTAACTCGTTCCAGAACATGATCCGTGATTGGAAGTGGATAATGATCACGTACAGTAGCTGCATTTACCTTCTTGAGGTTTACACATACTCGAAGTTTTCCATTTTTCTTGGGCACCACTACAATAGGGGAGACCCATTCAGTGTGTTCAATCTCATAGATAAATTTTGCCTCTAAGAGCTTGTCTATTTCTTCTTTTATCTTTCGTGCAAAATTCTCATTGTAAGTATAAGGACGTTGCTTGGAAGGCTTTGCATCCTCTTGCAATGGAATTGTATGCTGACATATGCTTGGATCAACTCCTTTGAGGTCTTTATAACTCTAAGCAAAAACATCGCGATACTCCTTTATTGTTTGAATTAATAACTTCTCCTCATCTAAGGACAAGTCTGTGGCAATCCACACATAGCGAGGCTCTTCTCCTGGCTTAGCGATATCAATCTTTTTTGCATCTTTTGGACCATCATATGAAACCCCTGGCACGCTTGGCTTTTGTCTCATGGGCTGTTGAAGAACAATCTTCCGATCTTGAAGAGTGTACTGTGTGAAGTTGGGGGGAACATTGAGACCTTGTTCTTGTCCACTTGAGTCTTCACTCATTGAAGACCATGCGGTTTTGAGCTCTCCTTTGCAATCTTGCATCAGATTTTTTTGTTCAACCGTTATTTTTGCACTTCCGACATTCTCTTTTGAATCGGTTTTAGACTTGAGTTTTGGTTTTTGTTTCTTCGTTTTTTTGCAATTTTTGCTAACAGTTTTTAGTTTTTCTCATGGTTGGAATCCATCTGATCGTTTTACTTGGTCTTTGATACTATCTTGTGCTTGGACATAGTATAGATATCCGTTCTTTCCTCCTGAGAAGTGAGGTGGTGGTCTAGAGTGTTCATTCTTAGACTCCTCCTTTTCTTTTTGTAGTCTCTCATGTCGTTCCCTCTCATCTTGTTTACGGATTCTCTTATGGCTCTTACAGCATTTACGTTTAGGTCGGCTTCGAGGGATCTCTACTTGAACCTCCCTTCCTCTCAAGAGTAGGCGTGCCTTTCCTAACTCTTCCTCAGGGATTATCACATCATGATCAAAATCAGAGTCCCATCCATCTTCCTTATCAGCATCATTAGCATATTCGAGAGTTAAATCCTCCACTGAGACTTCCTCTACATGCAGTGCTGTTTTGGACGCATCCCCATAGTACAAAACATCTAGAAGGTCACGTGGTTGTACCATTCGTATAGGAATAATGTCATATCCATCTGAGTCACAAAATTGAATTGGCTTAGGTAAAGCACATGTCGATAATGTTGCAAGGACATGACTCCATTCTAGTGGATCAATTAAGTGCTCAGGGAAGGGTTGTGGAATGTATGCCTCATCTGATACGATTACCCTTAAGTCTCTCAGTGTTGAAATCCCTACATGAGGCTCCACATATCCATAGATCTTCTCGCCCATCTGACAATGTAACTCTTGAGCCCTCAGATGAAGCAGAATCAAACTCATCTATTGGAGACCTTGTTACATCACGATATGAGTGATTCTTTAGGTTGACCCTTGTGATGACAGAATCATGTCGGAGGTACAAATAATTGTATCCCCAATCTTGAATCATTTGAAATTGTCGCATGAATGGTCTACCCAATATCACTTCATAATTTGGATGCTTTCCAAAATCCACTACTGCAAAGGTGTGCTCATATTCAATCCCACATGTGGTGACCAATATGTTCTCAAGCAGCCCAAGGGGATGTTCTAAGCTTCCATCTGCTAGCTGCAAGCGCATCCTTGTACTCCTAATAGCTGGTTTGCCCCACTTTTCCCAAATGGACCTTGTCACAATGCCCACTCCTGCACCACTATCAAGTATTGCAGTTGAAGCTACTTTTCGCACTTCTAATGGGAGGGTAGCATTTCCCTGATCGTCCTCACAAAATTTTCCTACTTTGTTGATAGGAACTGGCATAATATGCTTTGTCTCAGGGTGTATAGTACAATGATGGTGACCCTTTTGTAGCAATACCTGCTCTGACAAACATGTGGCAATATCATTCCACAACTCAGGTCGAAGCTTTATCAAATCAAGCAAAGGTAAGGTACAAGCCACTGGTGCCGACAAAATAGCTTGCACAATACCCATATCCATCTCCTTTGTCAACCTTTTATGCATGGAGGGTATCCTCAAGGTTTGAGAATAGTTCTCATATTCTCCCAAATATGATGGTAAGGTTTTCATTGTATGCTTACTTCTAGGAGAAACAATTGTTTGAACTTCCTCCTGGATGCTTGGGCGTCTAAAGTTGTTTTCGGTGCCCCTGGTAAAATCCACCTCAGAGAATGGAGGTGAAATAGTAGAGGACATGTTCTCATTAACTTTCTCATGAACTGCTGCCCACATCTCATTTGCCATGTCCTCGTTAGCATCAATAACTTCATCATTGCATGGGAAGACAAGGCTAGGTGGTGGCAGAATACCTTCTTTCAATGGGGTGTCAATTAGTGCAGACCTCTCGCTATGAGATTGTGAGATGAGCTCACTTTTCCTTTCCCAACTTGATGACACTTCTGGTATGGTTTCTAATGTTGGCTTAAGAGAGGTTGGGCCCCGAGGGATAGGTGGAGGTGGTCCCTCAAGTATTGATTGAGCTTTCCTAATGAGTTGCTGATGTACAGCTAGATTGATCTTCTCCTCACGAGGGTTTGGGTATTCTTGAAGCTTCTTGGGTAGCTCAGATAAAGCTGCAATGCGACTTCTATGAGCATCAATGATGGCATCTAGAGTCTCATTCACCTTATCCACAAAAACAGAACCCCCAGAACTATCCTCGGTCGTACTAGCCTCATCTTGTTTAGCACTAGGCCCAGGTTGAGGTTGATGCTCCTCATGCACTTCTTGGGATGTAAAAGCTTGATCTCTCATGTTTTGTTTAGAGACTTCTTGAGAACTAGTGGATGCACTTTTAGTTCGCTTGTTGCGGTTCTTTTTCCTCCCAGTGGTCCTTTTTCTATTGGAATGTAGGGTCTTGTCCACTAGATTTGCCTTTGCATCCCTAGTTCGAGGTGTCTCATCAGTCTGTATTTTGGCATTTCGTGTCTTTGATCTAGTCGTGACTCTAAGTGGCACGACATCCTCATTCTCTGATGAAGGTGGCGATGGAACTGCCCCTACAAGGTTGAGTGAGACCTTTGGTTGAGAGGTGCCTTCCTCATGTGGTTTCAGCAAACAATCCTTTGGGAAGTGTTCTACACAACACCCTAGACAATATCTTTCAATTGGTGGAAATTGTGGTACTGTTGTATTGGATCGAGCTGCTTGCCTTGAGCGATGTGGACAATCACGAGCCCAATGGGGTTCTCCGCACTCATAACAGGGGCCCATTAGTTTGGCTTCTACTTTCTTTTGCTGCCACTGACCTGAGGGGCCTGGAGTCCTAGGTTGGTAGTCGCCTAGCAACATCAAAGAAGTTTGTTCCCCTGGTTGAGCCTCCAGTGCTTGGCTTGGATATGCGGGACTTTCAAAGAGATTTTCCTTGGATGAATATGATGCATATTCCTCCTCCACATAGCCTGGGTTTACCAAGTCTCTACACATATTTGAATTATCGTAATAGTCAACAACCCTCACAGGAGCAGTCCCAGGAGCAGGAGGTTAAGCACCAAGAACAGGTCGTGCTTGCTCTTGTGCCATTGGTGGCTTATGTTCAAAATTAGTATACTGTTGATGCATTTGTGGAGTCACTCCACCCCTTTGCTGCTCACGCTCCTGTCTCATTCTTGTAATGCGAGTACATTCCTGTGTGGTGTGGGTAAAGTTCCAAGCACAGGCCTGGCACCACTTCTTTGTGGGTTGCTTTGTGACTAGAGGGGAAAAGGTATTACATTCTTCAGTTTTATGGTTACTGCCACATGCTCCACAAAGATGAGGACCTGTAGGTAGTACACTCCTCATTCGCTGCTGCTGTTGTTGTGGCTGCATGAGTGGGCGATAGGTTTGTCCCAATCTCCTTAGTACTAGGTTAGCTATCTGGTCTGGATTTACTAGTGCGCTAGACCCTGAGCTTTGGTCATCACCCCACTGATCTCTAGGTTTCACCTCAGGGCCAGTACCATCTTGGAATTTGAAGTTATCTGTGAAATCCATAGCATCATGGCAACACTCATTGAAATTTGTATGCTTCTTTGCATAGAGATGTGTGTGTAGTGTTGAATTTTTGAGTCCTTTTAAGAAGAGAGAAATTAATCGACTCTGGGTGGCTTTCTTGGAGAAACTGTTGCTCCTCCCCTACGAGAGTTCACTAGAGAGGGACCCTCAACATCAAAGTGGACCACTGCAAGTAGCCCAACTCTAGCACCAAGACATTATCCTACACCAAAAGTGCAACCACAGATCACACCACAACAACGTGTCTCTCACTATGACAATCGGAGGGTAGGGGAGCCAACTCGGCCTCCCATAAATGCACCTCCTGAAATGCGGGTAACAAGATCTTTGGAGGGGGTTGGTGAGGCAGGTAATAGGGGACCCACACCAATTTGGGATGCATGTGGACCATCTTACCAAAGAGAGGAACAATTCCCACTGAGAGTGAGAGGCCATAGGCCCTATGATGAGTATTCAAGACAAGTAAGGCCATCAACTCTTCAGAAACTGGTAAAGAAGTACGAAGGGTCGGGAGATCCATATGACCATGTAGCAGCATTTAGGCAAGCAGTTCGAGCTGAGCAAGTGACTGACAAGCATACTCAAATTGAAGGATTTGGGCTCACTCTTGAGGGAAAGGCCCTTGCTTGGTTTCAGGCACTAGAGGCTTCAGACAAATCTTCTTTACGAGTTCTGGAAGAGAGATTCATTGCTGCTTTTTCCTTGATGGGGATTCAACATGACACGGTAGCAAACATCTACTCTTTCAAGCAAGGGGAGACTGAGAGTGTTAGAGATTGTGTAAATAGGATGAAGCAGTACATTAATCGTTGCCCAGAAGATGAGAAGCGCTGTCTCTCCTGGTTTAGCTGTATTTGTTGAGAACACTTCCATGAATAATGGTTGTCCTTTCCACGTGAGCTCCCGAATCTCCTTCCAATCTAAGGTTCGGTATTCATTGGCCCATTTATCAATGATTCGGTTCATGTGTCCTGCAAGCTTCTCGACTACCACCACAAGTGCTAGCGAAAGATCTAGCTCTGGCAATCTAGTTGTGGCATAATATCCTTCTAAAGAGTCCTTATAGACCTCTTGAAGTGGGTCATCCTATAAGACCTTTGTCACTGGAATTTGTCGTACAAACTCCCATTGGTTCTCAGTCCCCTGATCCATTTTGCTCTTGCCTTTCCTATCCCTTTCCAAATTTAGATCTACAAGAAGTAAATCATCTATGGATGGCTTTGAGGATTGGGCATTGGATGGTCCAAGCATGTCCGGCTCAATGAGCCAATCATCTCTAGACTCCCTTGCTTTGGAAAGCTTTGATAAGTCCAAGAACTCGCTTTTAGAGAGCTCCCCTAATTTGTCTACATTCTCTGGATGATAGGTGACTTCGTAGCGAACACCATCTCCACCCATGTACATGTTACCCTGGTCATTGACTAGAGGTGCTCTATCAAGTTCTGAGAAAAAGTCTGCGATCTTAACAAGATACCGTTGTTGTGGATCCCTAAAGATCTCAGCTCCTTGAGCGTTCGTGTAGACATATTGAAGTCTCACATTGAGTGTTAACCCCATGGTGTCGACTTCAAAAGGATTAAAAGATCTTGTGGGTGTCCTACTTGGGGCTAAGGGATGACTATTTGACGGCCCTAGATTGTCCATGGATAATGAACTAGTTGTTCTGGAAAGGGTATCAGATTGGGATTCGGAAAAGGTTTCAGCAATATCTGCCAAATTTCCTACCGATTGGGTCCCACTTTCTTGCGTAGGTACTCTAGAAGGTGCCCTAGGCCCTATGGCAGTGTCTATATGACGTCCCGACCGCAAGTGTATAAGATCAATTTTTTTTATTTTTTTTTATTTTTTTTGTTTTTGTTTTTGTTTTTGTTTTTATTTTTATTTTTTTTAATATATATATATATATATATATTTATCTATATATATATATATATATATTTAACCCTACCTAACCACAAAATGCAACTAACCTGAATATGTGTGTAAATACCTATCCTATTTTTTTAATTTTTTATTTTTTTAATTATTTTTTTTTCTAATTACACAAAAATATGAATTACGCTAAAAAAATACTAATTATGCACAAAATTACAAAAAAAAATTAAAAAATGCAAGTTACTCTAATTATGCAAAAAATTACAAAAATTTTAAAATAAAAAATTACAGAATATGCAAAGAATATGGATTCCTAAAAAAAACACATAATTTTTCTATTTCTATTTCTTTTCTTTTCCTTTCTTTTATTTTCTTCTATTTTTTTATTATTTTATTATTTTTTTAATTTCTTACTAATTACACAAAAATACTAATTATGCACAAAATTACAAAAAATTTAAAAAAATGCAAGTTACACTAATTATGCAAAAAATTAAAAAAATAAAAAATTACTAAATATGCAAAAATATGGACTCCTAAAAAAATACATAATTTATTATTTTTTTTATTTTTTTATTTTTTATTATTTTTTTCTTTTTTCTTTTTTTCTTTTCCTTTCTTCTCTTCTTTTCTTTCTCTTTTTTTTTTTAATTTTTTTTCTCCCCGGCAACGACACCAATGGAGAGATGGAAAACTCTCTCACTTGTAGCAAGAGTAGCATGATCCACGTGTAGCTCAATCCAATGGGATTTGCATCCCTTTCGGAGCTAGGGATTCAACCCGTACCGATGCACAAAAGCTTATCCACAAATGGAGAGAATGCTAAGAATACTACTACCATTGACATAGACTTAACACACACACAAGCTCAATCTTGCCATAACTCACTCACTCATCATCCCACTCATTCATGCATCCAATACAAAAAGAAAGCTAAGCTATTGCATACACAAGCTCAAAGCATTCTTCATTCTCAAGCACTTACTTCCCTAGCATGCACACAAACCTTGAAACTATCAACAAAGAAACATGCACACTAGAGAATAGACATGAGAAGAGAGACAAACAAACATCATCTCATTGCATTGCATTGAATTAAAAAAAGAACATTGCTCATACCATAATGTAGATGGGGAGAGAGAAGAGCTTGCACCTCTATGGAAAAAAGAGGGAGAGCTAGTCTCAAGAGAGCTCAAACATGAGTTTAGCCCAATGTGTCCCTAAGCTCTCAAATGAGCCACTTTTTATACAAAAACTCTAAAACTCCCAAAAGTTCCCATGTGGGATTATTGTCAAGCCCACTCCCACACTCATCTACAACTTGGAACTCTTTACAAGAGCCCTAAGCATCTTTTTGTTGCATCCTTGCATTGATCTTCACTCGTCCACTCGTCATGCAACACCACTTATTCATAGATTTTTACAATGTACTTGGCATTCATAGGAGATAGTACACTCCCAACTAAACAAAGGGGAAGAGAGGTGTTGACAGATGTATATACCCCCTAGCATTTTGGCATTAGCTTGGGAGTGAACACCCCCTAGCATTAGTAGCATTAGCTTACGCTAATGAGTTATGGGATTTGGTTATTACAAGATGTCATATCAAGAAGTGGTTACAAGAGGGCTAAAGGGGAGTTAAGATCTTGTAGAGGTTATGGGAGCCCAATAGTCACATTGGTAGCCCAACAGTCACGTGGGTATCCCAAGAGTCACATGGTTGGATGGCTATATAAAGCCCCGCTTGTATGCAATTGGACATAACATGATATGATATGACATAATATGGTATATACATGATTCTTACACATGATTCTTGCACACACAATATGTGATACATGGATATGGAATACACTATGATGTTATGTTATTATGCTTGTATGTTTATCTTATGTCTTTGATCCATGCCTCCTACTCCATGCTCATGCCTCCTACTCCATGTTATGTTATTATGCTTGTATGTTTATCTTATGTCTTTGATCCATGCCTCCTACTCCATGCTCATGTGTACATGTGTACTCCATGGCTATGTATGTAAGAGCATGTGTGTTCCCCCATGTTAGCAAGGTGATGCTAATAGTACTACAAGAGGTTATTGGGGAAGAGCGGCAGCAATTATGGTCGGCAGCAAGCATAAGAGCTTGACATAGTTGTTAGTAGAGACATTCACTGCAACAGTAGATCGGAGGAGACTGAAGCAAGCAGTGATGCGTAGGACTAGTCGACAAAGCGGAAGACAAAATGAATAACAAGGCTCTGATACCATGTTGAAGTTCATGGTGGATAAAAAACAAGCATTATCATGATGGATTAAGCCTAAGTAAGCATATGATTCAGTGATTAACAATAAGCCGAGCAATTAACAGAGAACCAGCATAATAAGATAAAGCATGAGGAATATTTTATTCATGAATATAAGCCTCATTATATAAGCTTTGAGTACATCTGATTAGGTGACCCTAATTTTACGTAAGATTAATGAGATGCTCCCATATTCTCTCCATGATTCAAACCCGTAAACTGAGCTATCAATCAGCTACATTCCCTCACCCTGATTTCTCTCCTCCTTGATTCCCTGTCGAGTTGCACCAATTTTGCTTTTGAGAGTTTTACTGCTGCTAGTGATTATAGATTTAACCTTTGCACCTATTCCCCTAAGGTTATGCTTCATATATTATCCCTCATTCCCATGTATACATAAATTTTATCTAATAAGTAAAGAGGTATGAAAGGAGATTAGGTACATGGTGTGAAGACATGGCCTCAACCCTTACCATCAAACTCTAAACTTTGGTAAGGGGGTGAGAAGTCTTGATCGGGAGATCGGTAAAGCAAGATCTCTTCTTCAACTTATCACAAGTGGTAAATGGATAAGTGCAATTGATAAACAATTAGTGCATGTATTGATTGATATTGGATGCACTTTTTGATTTGAGATTCAGTTGCAAATACAAAGGAGGTTATGCCAAAAAATTATGCAAAGTACATACATGGTTCTTTTGGATTGAGTTTGGGTTGCTCAAATATACACCTAACATTGCCAGATAACACTTTTTATGTGTTGGAACAATGGCAAATGTAATTGGGAAGCACTATGTCAATTTTGGGACATTTTGACTATGTTTAGTAGGACCACAAAACCCTAATTCAATGAGAATTGGTTGGGGCTATTTTGTGAGTGTTTGCATAGCCTTTTAATACTCCCTAAGGGCTACATCTAGAGCCGTCAAGCTCCCAATTCTGGTACTGTTTGCTATCCCAACTAGCAAGGTTAAAAATCGTAAGTAGAAACCCTAATAATTTAGTCATGGCCTATTTTTTAGCTTTGCCAAAGTGTTTACATATTCCGAGAGTAATCCTTTAGAGCTTCGAGACGAGCCATTGAACTCCCCGATCCATTACTATTTGGTTTGTCAATGGGAACATAGTTGACTTTTCTTAAAAAGTCAAAACAAAATATACTTGCCCTTTGACTTTGATCAAACCGTCTTGAGAGTAGGTAGTACTCATCGTCGCCATCAAGCCAAAAACCAAAGGATTTGGTCAAGATTTGAGCATTCTACACTGAAATTACATTTTCAGCTAAAAATAGGCTAGCATGATAGGGCAACTTCAAGGAAGCTCTTGCGCATGAGGAAGCGGGTACAAATGATGTAAGGGAGGAATAACTCACAAATCAATCTTCTCCTATGGAAATACATGAAGTTATGCATGAACAAAGAAATGTCAATGAAGCGGCACATAAAGATGTCAATGCATTGAAGGTGCCTAAAGTTGGGAAGACATGCATGCCATCCTATACTTCATACGGAAGATTTGTGACTGGATGAATAGGAATGATGGTCTAACTATGGAAAGGCATGAGAACTTGATGGGCCGGATGGATCAAAATTTTCAATTCACGGTCAACAAGTTTGATGCTTTGGGCAAAGAAATCCAACATGGGGTCTCTAACTTGAAGCAAGAGCGGAGTAAAGGCAATGAGATATTGGGTAAACCAACAAGGCATGCCTATGCATTAAACAAAATACAAATTAGTGGGACACAAGCCTATATGCCATTTGAGGATGCAAGGCACATGAGTGGATCAAATGCTCTACAAGCTAGTTTGCCTTTTGACCATGGTCATCATGGCTTTACACATGGGAAAGAAAGTTTACCTCCACAATTGACGCATCATGGTGGGTCACACATGTATGGAACACCTATGCAACAAACTACGATACAAGGTTCAATGCAAGGAAAAAACCTTGACAAGGGCAAAGGTTTACCTTTGGGATGAGCCAATTGTGGGATGGAACATGGAAGGCCCCACCTATGGTCGGTCATCACTTTAACGAGTTTGGAGTCAATCATGTTAGATCACATGAGCATCATAGAGGTGATGGAACGAGTTTAAACAGATAAAGGATGAAATCACCTTTACAAAGTTCAAAGGTGAAGGCTCTTCTAATGAAGAATTTGAAGAATGGATCGACAAGATGGAGCATTATTTTGAGCTTAGTCCTCGTAGAGTGATCAAGCCAAAGTGTTGTTTGTTACATTGCATTTGGAGGGTTCACTTAAAAATATGTAAGTATAGCATGTGAGTTCAAATGAAGGGGTTTTTTAATTCAAAAATTTAAGGTAAATTTATAGAAATACATTTACAAAAGGGGTTTTTTAAATCTATTTTGGAAAAAAATCGTAAGTCCATAAAGAAAAAAGGGTCATTTTATTCATGAAAAATTCACAAGTAAGAATTTTCTAAATACCCCTTAAACGTACATGATATATAGGGTTTCTTAGTAGTGCACCCCCCCTGAGGGAGGGATATGCTCATGCATGGTGGCGGAACTTAAATGTGGCATGGGTATATAATCACTACATGGGTGGATACCAAGAATAAAATGAGACGTGCATTCATTTCAACCCTAAGCCAGTCTAGGATGGTGGAGAAATGGGATGATTTCACTCAAGTGGGCAATGTAAAGGACTATGTACATAAGTTCATGAAGTTTTCACTACATGTGAAAGCCTTGAGTGAGGAGTATAAATTGAGGAATTTCATAAAAGGGTTCAAAAACAACATTAGAGTTGACATGGATGCTCAAAGACCCGACACCATGCTACTTGCAGAAATTTATGAAGCAAAATATGCACATGTAAGGGAAGCAAGGCAAGGAACAAGGTTTGTTTCGTACACTCCGTCCATGTTCAAACATTTAAGTGGTGTTGCACCTCATAATGGCCTCCTAGATTCCCTATTGTGTATGGAATTTGGTACATCTCTTACTAGACCTTCAAATGTTAACGGGAAGCATGTTGATGTTAAAGGTGCTGATAAGAGCAAGGTCATTAGTGAAGATCACATTGACTTGAAGAACGAGGGGTTGTGCTTCAAGTGTGGTGACAAATGGTACAAGGATTATTGGAAGGTTCATAAAGCTAAGAAGATGAACTTAAGCATGATCCTGACCGAATCTTGCAACAATGAAAGCATAAAAGAGGATGTGGACGAGTATGAGGATTGCTTTGAAGATGCCAACAATGAAGTTGCAGATGTAGAGAATGATAGTGAATTTTCTTTTGATCCAGGTGGGTCAAAGAAGAGTGAAGTTGACTATAATGATGGTTTATCGTTGCCTATGTATGTTCATGACGGCGGCAAGGATAATATGGCCACCTTGTGTAGTATTTCTAGTGATGCCTATGCCTGTGTTGCAAGGTTGCAAGTACATTAGGTTAAAGGCATGCATAAATGGGAGGGTAGTGCATGCTATAGTTAAAAGTGGGAGCACACATAGCTTCATCAACACAAAATACATGTGCAATCTCAAATTACAGCCCATAGATTTACCCTCATTTGGCATGAAGTTCAAGTGGCTACTGGGGCAAAGATGGATTGCACATTGGTATGCAAAGATGTGAGTTTGATACTCACAAGTGATTATGCTTGTTTGCAAGGCTAATTTACTGGTCTTTGATATGGGTCCCATTGACATTATTTTGGGATGTGATTGATTGACAACTCTTGGGTTATTTCACATGAGTTTATAGCAAGGGTATATGAGTTTCATGCATGGAAATAATGAGGTTACATTGATCGAAACTCATGTGCCAAGTATCAAGATGATCAATGCAACACAACTCAAGAGAGAGCTAAAGAAAATGGGATACATATATGTATTACAACTTTGTATAAGGAAGAGAGAAATGAGGAAAAGGGTAAAGTTATGCATAAAGGTATAAAGGAATTGTTAAGGATGTATAAGATATGTTTCAAATGCCAAAGTTCTTGCCACCAAAATGAGAGGTGGATCATGGGATAGAGCTCGAGTTACATACCAAGCTTGTCAACAAACCACCTCATATATTGTTGAGAAGGATGAAGCCGTGAAGCAAGTGCAAGAGCTCATTACTCCTAGCCAATCACCTTTTGGAGGCCTTTTGCATCACCCACACTCTTGGTCAAGAAGAATAATGATACTTTTTGCATGTGTGTGGACTATAGAGATTTGAATAAGTTACCAATCAAGAATAGATTCCACGTTCCTAGGATTGATTACTTGCTTCATGAGTTGAAGGGTGTACATTTCTTCTCCTGATTTGACATCAGGGTATCACCAATTGAGAATCAAAGAGGGTAATGAGTACAAGATGACTTTTTGAACCAAGAGGGGTCTCTACCACTTCTTGGTTATGATGTTTAGGTTGTGCAATGCACTACCCACATTTTAAGCCTTACTGAACAAAGTGCTTGGACGTTTCCTTTGCAAATGGGTTCTTGTGTTCTTTGACGATATCTTGATATATAGCAAGAGTAACGAAGAGCACTTAATACATGTAAGGGCTGTTTTGGATGCCTTAAGAGCCAATAAATTGTATGCAAAAGAGAGCAAGTTCACCTTTATGGCATAAAAGGTTAAGTATCTTGGACATATAATGAACAAGGCATTATGGTGGATCCAAAGAAGGTGGAATGTGTTAAGAATTGGCCTACACCTACATATACCACTCAATTGAGAGGATTCTTACGCTTGTCATCATTCTATAGGAGGTTCATCAAGCTATATTATTGCTTTTGGGATTCCATAGCCAATAAGAGCTTCCAAGAGCTCAAGGAAATGCTCACATCAGTCCCTATACTTGTATACCTGGACTTCATGAAGCCATTTATAGCTCAAGCTGATGCATGTGAAAGAGGCATTGGGGTTGTTTTGTTTCAAGAACATGGAGTAATTTCATTTGAGAGCTTAATGCTTGATGAGAAAGAGATGGTTATACATGTCTATGTTCATGCAATAAAGAAGTGGCATCACTACTTTTATGAGAGTCATTTCTTTATGAAGAGTACTACAACAATAAAGAAGTGGCATCACTACTTGTATGAGAGTCATCTCTTTGTGAAGAGTACTGCAATAAAGAAGTGGCATCACTACTTATATGGGAGTCATTTCTTTGTGAAGAGTGATCATAGAATACTTCGATATTTTTTATCTCAACCTACACTATCTCTCAAGCAAAGAAGATGGGTGGTTATATTGCAAAACTATGATTTTGAGATCTCTTACATGAAAGGGAAGGAGAATGTTGTGGTGGAGGATGCATTGTCACATATGTGGGCATGTACATGCATGGCAATTTTGAAAGTACATAAAGATTAGAATTTTAGATATCCAAGAGGAGTACTTATTGGATGAGGAAGTGACACTAATATGGCAAGAACTACAGCAAGGTTCCCATGATGATCTGCTACATTTTGAGCTTCGCAATAACGTACTCATTTACTACAATGGCGAAGTCTATCTCATGCCTACATCAAGTTACAAGAAGAGGATGTTAGAAGAGATGCACTCTTCTCCATTATCAGGGAACATGGGGCTGTTTAAAACTTTTGAGTAGAAGAGTTTCTATTGGAAGGGAACGTGGAAAGATGTGTATGCTTTTGTGACAAGTTTCTTACCTTGCCAACAAAATAAGGATCCCACACATGAGCCTAGTGGTTTGCTTTAGCCTTTGCCTTTTCTAAGGGCAAATGGATGCACATTTCTATGGATTTCATCACACACAAGGAGGGGATGGGATAACATATACATGGTTATGGACCACTTGATAAACCTAACACATTTCATTCCTTCCAAGGTCAAATTTTCAGCATCTCTAGTTGCAAAGCAGTTTGTGGATCATGTGTTCAAGTTGCATGTGGTACCACCACAACAAATTGTTAGTGATGGAGATGTGAAGTTTATGAGCACATTTTGGAGGACATTATTTAAGATCATGGGGACTGTTTTGACACCTAGCACCGCCTACCACCCCGAAATCGATGGACAAACCGAGAGGGTGAGCACGTGGGTGGAGAATTACTTGATGCATTATTACCATGATATGCTAGGTGTTTGGGATGAGTATTTTTGCCACTTGCCAAGTTTGCTCATAATAGTACACATCATGAGAGCATTGGCAAGTCACCTTTGAGGCACTCTATGGGCACAAAGTAAATATGCCAATGATGGTTCAAAAGCAAGATGGGGTGAATCCTAATGCAAAAGAGGAGATGGAAAAGTTGGATGCACTCTTACAATAATGCAAGACTAATATGAAATTGGATATGCAAGACTAATATGAAATTGGATATGTAAGAACTGATATGAAGCAAGATCAAGAAAAGATGAGACACTATGCAAATGCTCACAGGAGACCATGGGAGTTGAGGGAGATTGGGTCTTCTTGAGAATTCCCAAGACTAGATATGTTGCTCTTAAGGGTAACACAAACACCAAGTTAGCTCATCGATACTATGGGCCATATAAGGTTTTGAGACGTGTTGGGTGAAGTTTCTTACTAATTGGCGCTTCCATCAACCATAAGAATTCATGATGTGCTTCATGTATCACATCTTAAAGCTTACCTTGGGCAAGAAGTTCTTATGCAAGATGAGCTACCTCCAATAAATGAGGAGGGCATGATTGAGTATGTGCTGAAATTGATTTTGGGCACAAGAGAAAGGGTCCTTCAAACCTTGGTGGAATACTTCACGTAAAACAGTTCAGGAACAAAGTTGTACAAAGAATTATTTTGGTTGTCCATGATCGTGCAGAAGAAGAGATCAAGAGGGCAGAAGAATTTGCAAGGGAAGCTGCAGAGAGAGAGTACGTCAGCGAGACGAGGAGCGGCAAAGACAATTCAAAGCACATATGGCTGCCCTAAATGATTATGACATGCTGCAAGCTGAGGTGGATGGATGGGTGGAATCCAGGAGGCAGGTCGAGATGCAGGCGGATAGGGGGAGAGAGGAAAGACTGTGGGAAGAAATGGAAAGCCTGCAAGAGGACCAAAATCGAAGGCCACCTCAGTCCCAAGCACAGCCTAATGAAACTCATCCTTCATATAATATTGAGAAAATGTACTTTAAACTCATTCTTCATATAATATTGAGAAAATGTACTTTTAAATCTTTGCTTCTCATTATAGTGTGCATATTCAAATGTCAGAGAGTTGGGTTTAGTCTCCATATTCAAATGTGTAATTTAGTGTTAGATTTTGAATAAGGTTGTTAGAGGAGTGCTTTGTACGAGCTCCCAAGGTCCACTAGCACCGTGGACATGACGCTTGGCCTACTATGGCCACCTCTGGCGATGGCTCCTCTTCTCCATTTCCCCGCACAGCAGCAGGAAACAGATTGAACGAGATCGATAGCCAAAAATGCTCATCTGCTGATAACCACGCAGAGCTCCATAGCCAAAGAGACAGAGCGTGAACATAGCCAGAGATACCTTCCAGGAGCGGCCATAGCCATAGACAGGAAAGACCTTCACCCTCGCCATAGCCAGGAGAGGTTTTCACCATCTCTATAGCCAAAGACGCTTCACCTTCATCTCCGCCATGCGCTCTCTCACCCCTTCCCGCTCGCTTTCCCTTCCTCCTCTCTCCCAGCACCATAGTTGCCTCAACTTCCTACGCGATCCGAGCACGAAACGCCACATGGAACGCATCTGTGGCCGTGGCCAGCAGTCCGAGGGGTCCCCGCCAGTGCAGAACATCCCCTCTTTTCCCCCCATCCCCCGCTGCAACACTGCAGCTATGGTGGATTTGCACAGGGTTTCTTGCTTGGAGGGCTCGGAACCCTCTTTTCTCTCAGATTTTTCTAGGGTTTCCTGCCTAGATGTGGCTAGGGTTTCCTCTACGGATGTGACTTTGGTTTCCTGTGCAGAACGTTGTTTAGAAGGTGATCCGGATCCACCTGCAGTAGCTTCTTCTTCTTCTTCTTCAAGCCTCCAAGGCGAGGGCAATCCTAATAGCAGGACATCAAAGAGTCTCCACGTGTCTTTCCCAGATTCAATAGCAGGCGTGACGAATCCAAGGCATCGATCCAGAACATGGAAAAATAAAAAAGGCTTGTGTCTATGTCCAATATTATGCTTCCCCTGGCCCCTTTCACCTATTTCAGAAGATCATTACTGCATTTTTCAAAGTTATCATTCAGCATTTAGTGTTTTTCCAAGCAACATTTTTAGAGAAAATCTAGCTTATATAAGATCCTTTCCTAATCTACAGTGACACACCCGCATGTGGGCCCTCCCCTTACACAAAAAACCCTCAGGTAGCCAGGATCGAACCTGGGTCTTTCCCAGACACTGAAACTAACGTGGCTGTTGATAATTTACATTCCTTTTTTTTTGGGCAATTGCAAGTATAACTTAATTTTATTCTTTTGCAATGCAATGCAGGTCCCGAATTTCCCAAGTCTACCATGCTGGCGGCAGTGGATATGGGTACCAACTCATTCCACATGGTAGTGGTCAAAGCTGATTACCATGGTGGATTTCAGGTGTTGGATTCAGAGAAAGAATACGTACAGCTAGGTAGTGGAGCTGGGCTGAGTCTCATTACACCTGATGCAGAGGCACGGGCTTTCACATTGATGAAGAGGTTCAAGGCATTGGCATCAGCATATGAAGCTCCTCTTAGGGTTGTTGCAACAGCAGCTGTGAGAGAAGCTGGTAACCGGGGAGCATTTCTTAGTAACATGCTTGAGAAGACGGGAATTGAGGTTGAGGTACTTTCAGGGAAAGCGGAAGCATGCCTAATCTACCGTGGGGTGCTGCAAGCTTTGCCAGTTTATGACAAGCTGGTATTAACGGTCGATGTTGGAGGTGGATCAACTGAATTCGTCCTTGGCATGGCAGGCACACCCATCTATGCAACTTCTGTGAAGCTGGGATACTTGCGTCTCACTGATCTTTTCATAGGAAGCGGGAGTGAGCTGATACCAAAGTGTCAGCTTGATGATATACGGAAGCATGTGGGTGGGGTTTTGAAAGAATCGGGTGTGGTGGAGAGTGTCCGGAATGCAGGCTTCGAACTCGCGATTGGTTGTTCTGGCACAATTGAGACCATTGAGCAAATTGTGAATCAAGGGTATGCAGGTCATTGGGCCACTTTGTTAACAAATGAGCAGTCACATCTGGGCTTATGTGGGTTTCGTGAGAGGGAATTCACACGGGACGAGCTTGGGGTTGTGGTTCGCAAGCTTTGCAAAGCAAAGAATAATGAGCAGCGGGCCAAATTATTTGGTTTTCTGGGGAAAAGAGCAGAAGTCCTAGTTGGAGGGGCAGTATTGCTAGAAGAAATTTTCATAGCTCTGGACATACACAAAATGAGGGTTTCTCCTTATGCTCTCCGGGAGGGCGTTATTATGGATACTCTAGCAAAAATCTGCTACAAATATGAGCTCTCCCCAAATGTTAGGTGGAGCTCAATAGTCAGCTTAGCAAGAAAGTTCTACACCAAGCGGAGATTGGTTTTCGCATCTCACTCAGCGCATCTAGCAAAGGTAGGCTTATATTTTTCAGGCTACCTTGATGTTCTGCTTTTGAATAAAGCTTCTGTTGAAACTACCTTTGTGTTTAACAGGTTAATGTCTTTGTAGGATATTCTGGCTGGCTTGAAGACGAATGCTTCCATTGCAGATTCTGATCATGTTTTTGAGGTGGTCTCTCTTTTGGATGATACTGATACGGAGTTATTGGAAGCTGCTGTAACCTTACATGCTGTTGGCATGTCTATTGGTTTTAGAGACTATCATAAACATTCACATTACTTGATCAAGGTTGCTTGTCTCTCTGTCATTTTAGCTTTAGTTGTAATCTATGAAAGAGATCAATAATGTAAGTTATACTTGTTACAGATTGGTTGTGCTCATGCTGTCTTAGTGCTTTCTGTTTTTCCAAACAGTGACATTTTTTTCTTGGTTTGTTTCTATGTGAAGTGTATTGCAGAACAATGACATTCTTGTTGGTTACAGCCCTATGGAAGTTGAGGTAAGATTTCATGAAGATGTGTAACATGCGGAAGAACTGCCTGTATTAAGAACTATGCAAAAATGCAAATATGAACAGAGAGAAGAGAGAGATATGTTGCTGAAACAGTGTTTTCTGTATATATGTATCAAGATTATACATAGAACGTAGCCAATCATGGCCTCCAAACACTCTTACTCTTGACCACCTGGATCTTGTCTTGAAAACCTTCTGCTGCAACCTTGGATTGTTCCAATCTCTAAAGCTATGTTCCGCATTGAGAAATGTGCACCTGTTCTTCTTGTCTCCTCCTTGGGCTGAATCCTTGTACCTTTCTTGGACTGAGAGTTAGATCCTTTCTTGGAAACCTGCAACCCCTTGTTCCTTCCTTTATCCTTGTACCACGGCTGTCGGGCTGAGCATTTGGGTCCTTCTCCCAAGCCTTCGCCCCTCTCCCGCATTCCGCCTGGACCCCCGCCTCTCTCTTCTTTGTGCCTTTGTCTGCCTTTTTACCTTCTCTTGTGCGCCCTAGCCCTCTGCCCTTTTGCCCACCTTCTACTCTTGCACGCCCCCGCAATCCGCTCATTTGCCCTCCCCCTCCTCTTGTGTGCTTTTGCCATCCATCATCCTCCACCTGGCCTCCAACTTGCACCCTAGCTCCACCTTTGCCTCCCTTGCCTCCCACCTTCACCTTTAGCTTGCCCCCACCGCTGCCCCCGTCTTCGCCTCCCTCCTACCGCCCTCCCCCCTCCACCCTCTCCTCTCCCATCTCTTTGGCGCCTCCTACTGCCTTGCAATTCCTCTTGTCCCCTCCTATCTTCATCCCCGCTACCCTCCTCTGTGCCGGTAGCCCGGCTCTGTGCGCTGTGTGATTCACCAGTTCTCCAACCCCTTGCCTCTTAAGTCCCTTGGCGGCCCTCCTTGTGTCATGGGGAGCTAGTGGATTGCACCCTCTTCAGGTGCCTACTGGTTTAGGGTTTAGGTGCTTGTCGGTGGACTCGAGACTCTGGAGTTTGTGTTATCTTCTACCACTCTTGTTTTGCCACCCTCGCCCTCTTTAGGTGCATGTCGGTGGACTCGAGTGAGTTCTCGGAGACTCTGGCTTCTCTTTGAGTTAGTGTTATCTTCTACCACTCTTGTTCTGCCACCTTGATAGTAGTACAATGTTCTTCTCCTTTCTCCCTAGCACTGCCCCTGGCAGTGCATGGGACTACGGGATGTCATCCACTATCCAGGCAAGCACTCTATCCCACCATGGTGGAGATGGGTGCCTTAGTGATATTGTCACCCATTGTTGGCCCTTGGCATGCATGGGATGTAACTTTGAGTCAGGGACAGGGGTTCTACAAAACACTTGACCATTAATGCACTTAAACACTTATATTGGCCACAGCCTTAAATATATGCCAGTTAATTCCACAAAACTGTAAAAGAGAGATGTGTACATGTGACACCACATAGAGGTCGGAATGGGCCAACCCCCTCCTTGGAGTATTTTATTACCCAAGGAGAAAAATATCATTTACAAGCTTTGGGGGAGCACACGTTAAAGATTTACATACAATGGTTGTCATCAAAAGCCCCATGAAAATGCCAAGAATATGTATCCCCCACGCTAAAGATTTACATACAATGGTTGTCATCAAAAGCACCATGAAAATGCCAAGAATATGTATATTCCATGTGGATACCGGCCAACATAGCTTGTACGATAGCCCACATAGTTGTCCATAAACCGATATGGCTGAATCACAAGTCCATAAAGCTGTCCATGAACCCATATAGCTCATCCGTAGACCCATAAAACTGTCCATAAGCCAATATGGTTGAGATACTATACTCCAATGGCAATAGCACCCGATGGCTCGTATACATACCCAATTGCTGTAGCAAGTGTCCAATGGCTGTCCATATATAATCAATTAAAAAGACAAATGCCTAGAGGCTGAAAATCATAATACAATGATCCAATACTCTTGCCTTCAATATTTCTTCACGATGGAAGCCTTCAAAACAGTCCCCAACAGTCGGTTTACTTCATGGGCAGCCTTCGAGATAGAACAAGGCCCTCCAAAAACCTCCAATGAATTTTGGATCCATGTCTGAGACGATCCTCTTCGGAAGTCCTTGTAAGTGGAACACCTCCCAGATGAAAAGCCTAGCCATTGCTATAATAACATCTAGTCTATCCAAATTCATAATCAGGAAGAGAAACGGCGCTGCTGGAAATTGGACGTGAAGGAGAGTCGTGAGCTTGCGCTGCTGATTTTACTGCCCCCACCTGCCCTCCTGCTGCCTCCGCCAGCCCTCCTGCTGCTCCCGCCAGCCCTTGCGCAGCCCCCCACCTGCCCCTCTGCTGCCCCTCCTGCCCATTTGCTGCCCCCACCTGCCCCACTGCTTTTGCCAACCCAACTGCTCCCGGCTTCGCCCCCCTCTTCTGCACCGGCCTCTTTATCAGCAGCAATTTTATCAGGATTCAAGTTGGCCGCCCATTTTTTTGATTGGCTTTATGGCTTCTTCTGCCGCAACCAATCTTTCATCACCCCCACTGGCCGAGAGAATCCTCAATTTTTCACAAGACGAGCTCACATCTCTTCAGCACGCCATTGACCTTGAGGTCCATACCACCCTTGTTGCGAGAGTTTATGGTTCCCACCCCTCTCTCTTGCAGGCCCGTGAATGGCTTCTAGCAGCTCTCCCTTCGGAGCTGATTGTGCACTTCCAAGATACTCGTTTGCTTGGTCGAGGCTTCTTCCAGGTGGACTTTCATTCTTCAGAAGCTACTTCTCAGGTTTTGGATGGCAGCCCCTTCCCTCTCGATCCTAGGAAGATTTTCTTCTTTCAGTACCAGGTGGGTTTTGATCTTGTGGCGGAGGATCAACGCCTTACCCTGGTCTCATTATGGTTCCCTGCTCTTCCTCGATCCTATTGGAAGTTTTTAGCTTCCATAGGGGCATCCTTTGGCCAAGTTCTAGGGGTATTAGTCCTTCCGAGCTCTCTTGCCTCAGCTTTCGTGGCCGTTACCGCCACTCTTGATGGTGTACCCTGGGTCCTTGTGCTTGTTCTTGATCCATCGATTACTGATGATCATGTTATGCTTTAGAGACCTGACGGATCTCATTTCCGCCAGAGGATGGAGATTGCAAGCAGACCTGACCAATGTCGGATTTGTCGTCGACAGGGTCACATTGCTAGAGATTGTCCTAGATCGAGGGGCCATGCTAGGAGGCGGCGTGGTCCTGCCCATGAGAGGCCTTCTGCAGTTGCCGAGACTCCAATTGCTCCTTTGCCACAACATACCACATAGCGTTGGGTTGTGATTAGGGATGGCAGGCCCCCTCGGACCCCTGTACTTGCCCCTTCATCCACACCCCTTATGGAGCACCCTAACCCCTATGTAGCTCTTGCCTCACAGGATGTTGATCCTTCTTTGCAGGCACATGATTTGGTTCCTTCATAGGAGGATGCTGCATTACAGTTTTCCCCGGAGTAGGAGAGAGAGGTAAGGTTTACATCGTCAGATTTTCCCTCCCTTACCTATGTGAGACGTACTTCCGCCTCTAAAGGGGTCCTTCGTCGACCACGAGATCTGGTCGCTCCTACTCTTAGTCTTTATGAGGATTGTCTTTTGGAACATTCAGGGTCTTGGGGGTTTTTTTCCGCGTCGGCGGAAACAAATTGTAAAAACCCAGCTTCATTGTGCAGTCAAAGGTGGACCTATGGATGTATTGCTCTTGCAAGAGCATAAACTGGATGCTAGCTAGTGTGGGAGATCAGGCAAGCTTCTCTCGGGACACACCTTTTGGTCACCAGCCCTTGGTGCCAAGGGTGGTGTTTGTATCTCTGTTTAAGCTTTGATCTTGCCTTGCATCATTGGACATGGTGTCATTTTGCTTGCAAGAGCGCAGTGGATCCTTCTTATGCAGGGTACTACACGCATTGGTATTCTCAACCTCTATGCTCCTAACCATAGAGGTGAGAGGATTGCCTTTTGGAAATCTCTCACTACACTGATGCCTCTTGCCGACCATTGGATTATTGGTGGGAATTTTAACATGGTTGAAATGCCAATGGATAAAAGAGGTGGACATGAGGGCTTGGTGCATCCTCTTGAAAGAGCGTCTTGGGAGAGGTTTATACTCTCCATTCATGGCAGAGATTGTTGGCATGAGGATGACATTTTGAGGAGTCTATCCACTCTTCTTTATTCATGGTCTTACAGGAGAAGAGATGCAGGATGTATACAGGCACCTCTAAATTGGATCATTGCCCAGTGGTTTTATGTATTAGAGATCCGAATTGCCATGGATCAGCACTCCATGTACGCATCCCTGATCATTTGTTTTCAGATGCAGAGCTGTTGCGTTGTATGCTTGATATTTGGAGATCTCATGATTTCTCACAGGCCTCTCAAAGCCTAGCCTCTGCTCTCTGTGATATTAATGACTTTTATCACACATGTGCCCTGTCTAAGAGGCAAGAGGCCTTAGATTTAGAAAGGGCTATTAGACGTAGATTGGCTGTCTTGCAAAAAGAGCACGAGAAACATCCTCATGCTCAATGGGTTGCAGATTCTTTATGTATTGTTAGGGCAGAACTTCATCACTCTCTTGAGCAGCGTGCGGAGTACTGTTTCCATGCCCAGGAATCCTTTTGGACACAGATGGGTGGCAGATGTAACAAACATTTCTTTGCTACTCACAGCCCATCTCATGCTAGAGATAGTGTCAGGCAGTTGCAACAGGATTCACATGGCACTTTTCACTCAGATCCTCTTATGGTTAGACAGATTGCCACTGATTTCTATCGCCAGATTCTTAGTGCTGAGCCGCACTCTGATTTGAGACATAGGGCACAGAGGAAGGTTTGGAGTGCATTGTCACATTTGATCACTGAGGAGACGTGTGCGACTCCGGATACCCCTTTCTCTATGCAGGAGTTCAGTCATGCTCTTCATGCCTTACCTCATGGTAAGTGTCCAAGGGAGGATGGTCTCTCTCGTGTTTTTTTCATTACTTTTTGGGATGAGATTGGGGCTGAGATCACATCGGCTTTGCAGGAGATGTGGGACACAGGCTCTATGCCTTCTTCTCTCACTGAGGGGCTTATTTATCTTATTCCTAAGAGGGGGGATAATACATTGATTGGCCAGGGGAGACCTATCACCTTACTTGGGAATGCCTATAAGATTCTTGCTAAGACAGTGAGCATCAGATTGCAGCCAATTTTGCAGGATGTCATTCATGATACTCAGAATGGATTCTTACACGGCAGGAGCATCTTTGATAACATTTCTCGTTTTGGGAGGCCGTCGAATGGGCTAAAGCGAGCAATCAGCCCTTAGCTGTTCTGCTCTTGGATTTTGAGAAGGCCTAGGATAGAGTGGATTGGGACTGGAGGGTACTCTCAACCATATTGGCTTCTCTCAGAGCTGGATCAAGGGAGTTTCATGCATGTATCGTGATGCCCACAGTAGAGTGCTCGCTTGCGGTGATAGTGGAGAGCGGTTTCAAATTTCTCGCTCAGTACGGTAGGGCTACCCTTTAGCCCCATTATTATATATCATAGTTGCAGAGGCCATGAGCATCTTTCTCTGCTCCACTGCTGGTATTTCGAGATTGAGGTTGCCTCTTTGTAGTCAAGAGGAATTGGTTGACTCTGAGTTAGCTGACGACAGAGCCATGTTCCTGGAGGCACATATATGCTTATGTTCCTTCCGGGTAGCATTAGAGGAGTTCTATTTGGCAGCAGGGGCACTCATTAATTGGCACAAATCTGTTGGTTTTTGGGTTAGTGATTCACCGAGAGTTGCTTGGGGTGCAGAGCTTGGTTTTACTTGGATCAGCAGAGGATGCACTGCTAGATATTTGGGATGCCAAGTTGGGATTGATATTTCTCTTGCACAGTAGTTTGCTCCTGTACTTATGAGTATCCGGAAGAAGCTCCTCCATTGGAGCTCCAGGAGATTAGATTTAGCTTCCAGAGCTTTGGTGGCTAATCAGGTATTGCTTGCCTTAGCTTGGTTTATTGCCTCTTGTTGGTGCTTCTCTCGTGCGTGCATTGGCCAATTGCGGAGATTGATCCGCAACTTTCTTTGGTTGGGTTTGGATGGCACCTCAGACACTCGTGCCAAGGTAGCTTGGTTCACAGTTATTTAGCCCAAACGAGAGGGGGGCTTGAATATTATCGATCCGGATGTTCAGTGCAGGGCGTTGCTTTGCAAACTTGTGGTCAGAGGTTTGTTAGCACATTCATCCCCAGTTTCTGCTCATTTATGGTGCCCATTTGGTCCCTTCGGCATGGCCCTTGCTTGTGGGCTGGCCACCCCTTTTTCTAGTATTTTTCTGGAATTTTTCCCAGCTTTTCTGGCATTTTCCAGTCGGCCTGTCGAGTAGCTCCAGTCGGCCTACCTCTACTATAAATAGTGAGTGCTGGCCTCTCATTGTTCATTCAGTCTTGTACATATTTTGCTCCCTCACTTATGAGACTTGTAGTGTCTCTTGCTTGGTACTGTTTTGCTTCAGTATATTCAGCATAGTTTGCTCCATATCTCTCTCTCTCTTGCACTCTGTGTTCAGCACATTCTAGTGCCACTCTGCTTCCGCTCTGTGCACTCTTTCATGGTATCATCGCTCCCGGTTTAGCAACCTCTTTGCTGCCCCAGATTCAGCACTGTTTTCAGCACCTCCTTCTCTGCGTTTTCCTACAGATCTGCAGCTCTTTCATGCTGCGTTTTCTGGACTGAACCTGCTGGTCATTTCGCCTCTGTGTTTTCTCTCAGATCTGCAGCTTCCTTTGCTGCGTTTTCTGGACTGAACCTGTTGGTTGTTGCGCCTTTCAGTTTGGCTTCATCAACACAGCCTTCAGGACAGCAGCTTCTTTTGCTGCGTTTTCCTCCCCGTGGGCTTGCTCCTTAGTAGAGGGGGGTCTTTGGTGTTGCAGGCTTTGGTGGCACTCTTGGTACCTGTGGAGGACACTTCTTTTTCAGAGATTGTGCGTTTTTTGAGGAGGCCAAGCTACTGTCCTTGTTGTTGCCTTTCCCTCTTGCACCCTTTTGGTGACCTCAAGGTTGGAGGTACAGTCGACAGAAGCTTCTGCACTTTTTTTTGCTACAGGAGGATTCTCGGGTGTTGTCCAGCCTCTTAGGGCTGTGTTTTGGTGGGAGAAAAGACCCTATATCAGCGTTTTCTGATTTGGACAGTTTTATCTTATGAGGGTTGGTCCTTTTGATTGGATTAATGATGACAACTTCAGATTTGGCTCCCGTACCACTCTCTTGTTATTTCCTTGATGAGGCAGACAAGTTGGATGGTGGTAACTTTTAGTCATGGAAGTTGCATGTTACTTCTATTCTTAGGGAGTATGGTTTGATGGAGTTTTTCTCGTACAAGAATTGGTGCTTGCCGGACCTTGCCTCTGCGGAGGATGTGTGTCGGTGGAGGAAGACTGACGGACAGATCTATGGCTTTCTCCTCCTGAATTGTCAGGATTCGGTTCTTCGACACTTCATCTATGCTCCTGATGATGCTTCTACTTTCTGTGTGGCAGTTGCTTTGTGACCTGTATGGTGATGCCAATGATCAGCAGATGCTTTCTGCTTCTGGGTGTCTACAGCCAGTGATCTTGTGGATACTTCTTTTGGAGATGTTCTTGCAGTGAAGGATAGTGGGCCAGTTTTGCTCATTGTATCTGAGGAGTTTGTTTCTCATGTTGCCTTGCCTTCAGTTTCTGTGCATACTTTTCCTTGCCACCAGGATGATATATCTGGTAATGTTTTTGAGGAAGATAGTGGGCTATCTTTGCTCACAGCTTCTGAGGGGGATTTTTCTCCTATTGCTTCGCCTCCGATTCTTTCTTCGACAACCAGTGACCAGGATGTGTTGCTGGTCCCTTTGCCTTCTATGGAGGAGCCTGCTTCTACGCTATGTGATGCTATTGAGGAGGCTACTACTACTTCAATTACCACTACTGTGAATGTTACTACTTTCCTTACTCTTATGTATGTTACTACTTTCCTTACTCTTATGTGAGGATTTTGGATTGTGGTCAGGTGTGTCCGTGACTGTGCCTGGGGCACAGTGGTACTTCCAGGGATTGAAGGATTGGGATTTGGATTTGGTTGGGCTTGTGGAGTCTCGACATCAGTTTTCAGAGGGTGTAGTTGAGTTCTTACATCTGGCGATGCCGACCTTCAAGGAGGATGCTATTGTACAGCATTTGGCTACTCTTGGTACAGAGTTGGAGCAGATGGACTCTATTTCTTTTGAGGGTATTATCTTCTTGGAGCTACAGGCTTCTTGGGATTCTTTTGACACTGTGTTTACATTTGGGTTTGGCACCGATATTTGGAGTAGCACGACGCAGTCTGCATGGTTGTTTTCTTCTAGAAGAGCAGTGTACCTTGCAGCTTGTTCTGTTGCTATTGTAGCTGAGTTGCTGTGGAGATTGCTTGTGGAACTTTCTTGGTACCTGTTGTTGCTGCTTTCTTTTGTCTTTGATAGAGGACGACTTCTTCGGATTCTCGGAGTTTATTCAGCATCTGGTGCTGAGAGGGGGTGTTAGCACATTCATCCCCAGTTTCTGCTCATTTATGGTGCCCATTTGGTCCCTTTTGCATGGCCCTTGCTTGTGGGCTGGCCACCCTTTTTTCTAGTATTTTTCTGGGATTTTTCCCAGCTTTTCTGGCATTTTCCAGTCAGCCTGTCCAGTAGCTCCAGTTGGCCTGTTTTGTAGCTCTAGTCGGCCAACTTACCTCTACTATAAATAGTGGGTGCTAGCCTCTCATTGTTCATTGAGTCTTGTACATATTTTGCTCCCTCACTTATGAGACTTGTAGTGTCTCTTGCTTGGGATTGTTTTGCTTCAGTATATTCAGCATAGTTTGCTCCATATCTCTCTCTCTCTTGCACTCTCTGTTCAGCACATTCTAGTGCCACTTTGCTTCCGCTCTGTGCACTCTTTCAAGGTTTCCTACCAGGCACTGAGCCTTGGAAGGATTTTTTCTTGTCTTAGATTTCCGGATGTACACCCAGGGTCGGGAGAGACTGGATGCCCAGCACACGTTTTTTGTTCACAGAGGTTGATTTCAGGGCACCATCTTCCCCTCTTATTGCAGCCATTGTCAGAGCATGAGATCTTTTTTGCGACAAAGGCCTCCTAGGTCTTTGGATGAGGTTGACTGACAACCTATTATGTGGAACGAGCTCATTAGGGATGAGGCTGGTCGGCCACTTGGTGCATCTCGTTATATGCAGTGGTTAGGATGGGAGAGATGTGCACACACAGTTCTTGCTTAGAAGACCTTTAAGAGTCTTTCGGAGGATCGGAGAGCTACATCCATTTAGCATCTTAGGGGCTCTCGCATTCGTATTGATCAAATTGATGCAGCTATTCCGCATGAGAAGCTTTCTGGGACCTTTCACCAAGACCATTATCCGAGTTGGCTTGGAGTTTTTTCGAGGATAGGCATACCTCTGCAGGTCATTGCTCTCCCGGGCCAGGAGGCTACAGATTGCATCATTTACTCTATCATGCCTATGCTTGGAGGGAGATTGAGGAGATGTAGTATGGAGGAGATCATCCCAGATACTAGGCTTAGTCTAGTGAGGATTGTTGGTCGTTCGGGGAAGCATTGGTTCATTGACCCTTCTCCTCAGATAGTGACTCATGGCTCTTGGTGTTTGTGGTCATATGGTGGCAGTCCTATCAGATATCTTCAGTGGGATCCAGGAGAGTGGGAGTGGATTGATGTCTTCGATTCTTTGAAAAGCCTTCCTTTTTTCAGTTTCACTGTCCGGAATGCCAGGCTTCTCCTTACTCAACAGATGCATAGGATCCCTACTTTCGGGCCTCATTGGGAGAGCTATGATATTTCTCCAGTGATACAGCGCAGATATTGGCATAGACTTTGGCACTCATATAGAAGGAGCCATATCTCACATTTCTTTTGGTTATTCTTACATGGTGGTCTCCCCACCAATCAGTGGAGATCGGTTTTCGGTGTAGCACCTTCCTGGCCTAGGTGTGCAGTAGACTCTGAGACTGTACAACATTGTTTGTGGGGATGGAGCACTGCAGAGCAGATTTGGGATCCTGTAGCCCAACTTATGGGCAAATTGAGTGGCCGAGCCATGCATGTGACTTGGGGGGCAATTGCTTGGCTCTCCTAGTCCGGTCTGTAGCTTTTTTATGAGGGCAGTGGTACAGATTTTGCTATTTTCATTCGTAGAGGTATTGCCCAGCATGGTTTATTGCAGGATGTTCCTCACTCTGATTATATATCCCCCAGACAGAGGATTGACACTAGTTGGGAGATTTTTGCCAGTATTACAGCATGGCAGATCTAGAGAGCTAGATGCACGGAGGCTATTGAGGGTGTCCAGATTTTTGGGTCTCAGTGCATTAGTACTATATGGGGTGATATCATCCATACTCTTATGGCTACTTGGACTCGCATTCAAGGACCCTCTCGTTCTGCGCAAGCGAAGCGCGTGATATTTATGCGGGAGTGGGACCATGGCATCTTCTTTTCCTCTAGTACCATAGGTCTTACATGGCATTATGATGCTCCTCAATGGTTGAAATCACCTTACATTTTGGGGTGATTCTATTCTTTTCCGGCTTATAGCTGTGATTTTTGTATGTTTTTCTCATACTTAATAGAAGTCTCTTTCTGAAAAAAAGAATAAAGAAAAAAGCCTAGCCACTGTTGGAATATATCATCTCCAGAGGGTCTATATGTACCTTTTCAAGCTTGTACTGGTCATTTTTATGAGGCCCTGCATTGGTATATTTAGCAGATATTATTTAGGTTTTTTCTACCATTTTTAAGGCTTTTTATAGCATTTTTATGCTACATGAGAGCAACTCATAGGAGGGATATATAAAGGTGCACACCCTTCCCCTCATATTGCATCTCATTCTTGCATATCTGCTGGAGAGCATTGGCTGTAGAAACAATCTCTTATGCTTGTAAGCACCTACGGGCTTCCCTCGTGCTCATTTTCAGCAATAATCAACTGTTCACAACCTTCTACAGTTTGTGGTTTGGGCCTACAACTTGTGTTTGCTCTTTCTTTCATGGTATCAGAGCCAAATGCTGATCTACAGGCAGAAAATTGTTGCGTTTTTCTGATTGGAGCACAGGCTTCATCAACTTTGCTACGTTTTCTGCATCTGTACTCTGGGACTGTTGTATTTTCTGCACTCAAATGTCACAACCAGTGACCTCAATGTGCATACATACACCGGATGACTTCGGAGGAGGCTTTTACATGACACAAGTCTTGCAAATACTGAGTTGGTCACACAGGTTCAATCCAAGCTTTCAGAGAAATTTGAGATGATTGATCTTGGCCTTCTTCATTATTTTCTTGGGCTGTAGGTTTGGCAGAAAGCTTATTGTATCTTCATTTCTGAGCAGAAGTATGTGAAGAAGGTGCTCTCACTTTATGGGTTGTCAGACTGTACACCTCTCTTTTGTCTCCCAATGCCAAGTTATCCAAGGAGGATGATACACCCTTGGTAGATTCCATAGAGTACTGGCAGATTGTTAGCTCATTGCTTTACCTAGCCGACACCCGTCCACATATGTCCTATGCTATGAGTATTCTTAGTCAGTTCTCATCAGTCGCTCGAAGGTCTCATTGGTAGGCGGCCTTGAGAGTTCTTCGTTATCTTCGAGGTACTTCAGATTATGGCATCACCTATTCCAATGGTGCTGATTTGGTTGGTTTCATAGATTTTGATTGGCAGGCTACATTGATACTCGGAGGTCCACATTTGGATATTGCTTCATGCTTGGTATTGGATTGGTTTCTTGGAAGTCTCAAAAGTAGAGGATTGTTTCTGCTTCTTTCATCGAGGCTGAGTACAAATCTTACCTTCTCTCCTCCACTGAGGCACTTTGGATTCATCAAATTCTGGAGCATTTGTCCTGTGCTGACACTTTCATCTTCTTGGATTCTCAGAGTGCTATTGCTCTAGCTTAGAATCCTGTGATATGGGGACGATTCAAGCATATTGAGGTGCATTATCATTTTGTACGTGACTGGATCGAGTTGAGACTTCTTCGGCTGGCCTACTGTTCTACACTGTTCTACCAAGGACAATGTGGTTGATCTCTTCACCAAACGACTTCCGAGAGCTACTTTGGAGGTGTTACTTCAGCGTGCTAGTATTGGACCGCCCCTTTGGTATTGAAGAGGAGGTGTTGGAATATATCATCTCCAAAGGGTCTACATGTACCTTTTCATGCTTGTACTGGTCATTTTTATTAGGCCCTGCATTGGCATATTTAGCAGATATTATTTAGGTTTTTTCTACCATTTTTAAGGCTTTTTATAGCATTTTTATGCTACATGACAGATTTTGGCCTGCTAAAGCTGGCCGACCAGCTCATAGGAGGAAAATATAAGGGTGCACACCCTTCCCCTCATATTCCATCTCAATCTTGCATATTTGTTGGAGAGCATTGGCTATAGAAACAATCTCTTATGCTTGTAAGCACTTACATGCTTCCCTCGTGCTCATTTTCAGCAATAATCAACTGTTCACAACCTTCTATCGTTTGTGGTTTGGGCCTACAACCTGTGTTTTCTCTTTCTTTTAGCCACATCCTGAGCATTTGCATCTGACTTGCAAGGAATAAGGTGGGTCTGCTTACTCACCGATCAACAACTGTAAGAATACAATCATTCTGGAACCCTCGGCTCTTCGGCAATCCAACCACAAAGTCCATAGAAATGTCCTCACATGGCAACTCTGGAACTGGCAATGGGTGAAGCGTACGGGTAGCTTTCTTGGTGTTTGGCTTTGACTTCTGACAGACCTAGCAGAATCGTACATACCGATGAACATCTTACTTCATGAGAGGCCAAAAGAAAATATGGGATAACTTCTCCAATGTTGGGCCCTCGCCATGGTGTCTTGAAATGGGAGAAGCACTTGGCGAAAATCACTGCCCTTTATGACACAAAGTCGATCCTTGTAGTACAACCACCCATCGCGAATGATTTATTTTGCAGCAATGCTATGCATGCATTTGCTCCAAGGTTCCGGGTACTGAAATGCAGCTACTATATGGGATTGATCTACTGCCGGAGAAGTGATGGAAGCAAAACGCACAGCAAAGTGGGCAGATTTGCAGAGTTTGGAGTAGCTTGGACCTAAGCATATGATACCATGAAGGAGATAGCACAGGCGGAAGCATAAACAATAAACATATGAGAGAGTGCAAAGGAGATTGAGAGAGTTGGACAAGATCACCTTTTATAACAGCAGTAAAGCTTTACAATGGCAATGGCGAGCAATTGAGTGTTGAACTATGTGCAAGGGAAGTGGATGAAGGAGTGAATAATGGCCAACTCCTTATATAGTGGAGTAGAGACCTGGCCGACTACCTCTAGGGCTGGCTGACTAGCCCTAGACAAATAATTAGGAGAAAATCTAGTAAAATCCCAGATAAATAGTAAAGCCCCAAAACACTGAGATGCACAATTCTAACAATTAATCACTATGGCAACTCTCCATGGTGTGCACCGAATGTGGCCTTCGACCCAACACGTCAGTAGCTACCAGAAAAATAATCAATTTGAAAGGTAAATAAATGCCACCACTGTAACTAGCGAGGAGACAAGTCCTTTGGTGGTGACTGTGTCAACAAATATCTGAGAGACCAGTGATTTGTTCGGATCCAGAACTTCGAACCAATCAAATAGTGGCACCACTTCCGAAGGGCATGCACCACAACTCTTGGTTATATGTGGAACTCTAGAACACAGCACCATGGAGCTTTCGGCTCTCATAGGGAATCGGGTGTCCATGTTGCCGCAACATTGCTCCAAGGCCTCCTCCACAAAAAACCGTGAAGGGCTTATCCAAATCATGTAATCAAAGAATGGGAGCAGATGACGTAATAACTTTGAGATTCTCAAAACAGGCTTGCTCAATGAAAGTCCAAAAAAATATTCTATCCTCCTTTGTAGCATCTGTTAGGGATTGGTCTCCTGAGCATAATACTTCACAAAACGCTGATAAAAGACTGTAAGGCCAAGAAATCCATGAAACTTGTGTAAATTTTTTGGTATCAACGTCCTCAATCTTCTCTCGATCCATTGAGATTCCATCCTCGTAGATGACATGTCCCAAAAAAGAAATTTCGACCATGAAAATTATCTTTCGAAGGTGAAGCCGCAAATTATGGGCATCACTCAACCACATAACGGTCTCCACATGCTTCCCATGCTCATCTTTAGTCTTGCTAAAGACCAAGATATCGCAATGATGAATATCCCAAGGAAAGACTAGAAGATCTGGGACATCATCTTGCTGAAGGTAGCCGGAGCATTCATTAATCCAAATGGCATCACCAGAAACTCGAAACAAACCGAACGAAGTCTGGGAAGCCGTCTTTTGAATATCATCCGAATGTATGCGAACCTGATGGTATCCGGATTTCAGATTCGCCATGCTTCTGCATAAGACAATCTCATTGTTACTTCAATTTACGTTGGTAATCTGCGGGAATAAATTGCTTCAAGACCTCCTTGCAGCAATCATTCCCAGCAAGTCATGGAGTGGTGCCTAAGGTGGTCTTCCCAGCACAAGAGAGCGGCACTCGTCAAAGCCGTTCGCACTAAATGTAACTGAGAAATATCTGAACCACTTGCCTATTGTCAACGTGGCAGCCATCTCGCGTGTTCAATTGTTGACAACTTCTCCATCTATCTTCTCGTTGAACTTGGGAGGCTTGAGAAGCTTCATTAATTGAGCTCGTTTCTCATTAGGCATGGAAGAAGAACTCGGTAAACCGGTGGTCTCTCGACGTCGAGTCTGTGAAGGTGAGTGGAATTGTTTAAAGAATCCGGTGGAGAGGGATTGTGCGAAAGATACCGTCGGTGATGCGAACGTCGTCTCTGCTTCCGACTATGTGTAGGTATAGAATGCTGGACTCGGAGTGAAGCTCATCTAGAACATCCTTGCCTGTATCCAAAGGAGTGAAAAATCCTCATCCAGAATGTTTTGCTACTTCGTCCTTGGAATTGTCCAACACTTGCTCCGAAGTATGGATCCTTGTAGATTGCATATTCGAATACTAAGTGCTCGAGGTGCCGATCCCATCGTGTCGAGACGGGCAGATATAGCCTCCATTGTAGTTGCCTGTGCGTCCATGGATACCTCATGCCGAGAAGCAAATCAATGAGTTGTGAATCCATGACAAATATCGAGTGATCAAGGACTGAGTGAGAGATTTCAGCCTTGTGCGATGAGGTAAGAGTTTTATCAAGATCTTTATGGACACTTGGAGAAGGAATTCTAATTCTCAACACAAAAATTAGAGCATAAGATAGAATTGCACAAATTAAAAGCATAAACTGCAATAAACAAAAATAAATTAAACAAGAGAGCTACAGAATAAGAAAGAGATCATCGTCGACATAAGATTGGGTTGAATCTTCCTTGGATGAGTGTGGCCCTTGTACCACTCACCCATATTTATATGTATTAGAAAAAGCTTGCTTTTTTAAAAAAATAATTCCAAAAACAAAGCACAAGTGCTTTTGAGTTTATGGACGTGCAAGCTTTACAAAATATAGCAAGCATTAATATAAAGTTTTGGGTCTACCAAAAATATAAAATACTATTTGGTATGTACAAAGGTATGAGGCCTTACTCTTATAAAAATATTGATGTCTAAATATGAAACCATATAAGGTGTTCACATGTCTTTCAAAATATGCCATAGTGGTCCAATACATGTTTCACCCGCGATTAACACATAATTCGCCACTCATTCTTCATCTACATTCAAAATAATATTAGTTAGTGCACATAGCTTGATTAAACACTTTAATCCTAGTAAATGATATAAATAAAAGGCGCATCGAAAATAAAATATCTTGAAATAAAATAATGGGCGTTTCCATAGAGGTTATTACTAATAGGTTTGGCATGGAAGAGGTAAGGGTTTGGTGGGGTGGGGAAGAGGTAAGGATTTGGTGGGACGGGGAAGGGTAAGTAAACTAGGTGCACCTAAGAGAACCCCAATATTCCTTTTTTCCAAATGTGGGGAAGCATAGTATATTCCAATTAACCCAGGTGCAATGAAGAGAACCGAGATATTCACTTTCCCCAAATGCGGGGAAGCACAATTTGTCCAAATTAAGCCAAAGGGCAATGCAGAGAACCCAAATATTTACTTTCCCCAAACGCGGGGAAGCACAATATATGCCAATTAGTCCACGTGTAATGAAAGAGAATCCAAATATTCACTTTCCTCAAACCCGAACTTGTGCACCCTTGGAATCTAGGTACTCTACCCTATCCAAGCAATCAACGCACACGGGTGCTAGAAAAGAAAAGAAATTTGCAGGTTCCCTAGGCTGTGATACTAACTGGAAAACACTTGTTCTTGTGTGCTAGGATTTTCCAGGGATAGAAAGAAGAGTGCAGTGAACTCGCACATATAGCACACACAAGAGTCCTAAACTGCGGCTCTGTATTATGTACAAGAAAGAAGTAATACAATTGAAATTCTAGTACAAGATGTGGCTGAGAATGAAGACGTCCCTATGATGTATTTTACACTCCTGGCTAGCACTTCGCCTACAAAGAATTGCTCAGTGAAGTCCAAAGGAAAGGAGATGAATATGACGATTTGGCTACCCACGTAGATGCACTAGTGTTCCTAGTCGGCCAGTAGTACTGTTGTTGTGGCCACCTGGACTCGACTACCATGTCATCATTGCCACATGGTAGTGCCATGTGTCCTTTCGCTATCCAATTCTGCTCGTCGGCTGCTATTTGATGTCCAGTTGTGCCGGTTGTGTATTTTTCAATTATCTGTTGCATTGTTGCTAGTTCATATTTAAGTGTTGACGAACTTGTTGCTCACGAGATGGTGCCTAGGAACATTCACACCTAACCGGTGTTATTACAAAACCTGAATGCATTTTAGAGTATGATCTCTCATTTAATTGCCGGTTCATGGTTGCAAATAATGTCCTTGTTTATTCTTTAAATAATAG
Source organism: Cibotium barometz (assembly GCF_041138505.1). Classification (NCBI taxonomy): domain Eukaryota; kingdom Viridiplantae; phylum Streptophyta; class Polypodiopsida; order Cyatheales; family Cibotiaceae; genus Cibotium; species Cibotium barometz. The sequence continues at coordinate 37,755,940 of NC_141090.1, read as the reverse complement.
AAGGATCCCTTTCTTGGCAAAAAAATCAGCTATATCATTCTTATCCCCTTCTTCCTAGTCTCCAGTCCTTTCATCTCCTAAAAAAAAAAAACTAATAGAAGGATCTCTTTCTTGACAAAAAAATAAGCTACATTGTTCTTTCTTTTCTTCTATCCCCTTCTTCCTAGTCTACATTGCTTTCATCTCCTATTTTTTACATTTGCATACCAATTATTGTTCCTTTTCCTCTCCCCTTCTCTACTTTGCTGATGTGGTGATTTTTTTTTCTCCTTCTAAATTCCAATTTTGTTTCTGTTACTGTTTCCCTGATTTTCGATGATAGTACTGTTAGACTGCCAGTGTTTTGCCTGTCAGCCTGGTCACGTTACGCCTGTGTTTCCAACCGTCGCCCACACAAAGCCCTCCTGTGAGACTGAATTTTTTGTCTTTCTTCTTGCATTTTCTACAGAGGAAAAATGTGAACTGCTTGACAAGATTCAGCCAGTGTACTGTTATAAGTGACAATTTTAGCTTTGTTATAGTAAACCTGAATGCATTTCAGAGTACGATCTCTCATATCAATTGCGAGTTCATGGTTGCAGATAATGTCCTTACTTGCCAAGTATCATAGAAAGAAGGTTCCTAGTAAAAAGGATGACAATTTTGCCCAGCTTCCTGCAGAGGTATGATATTTATGCCGGTCTCCTGTTGTTGAAATGAAGTGCCTTTCTTTTTGTGTGCAATTCTCTTCACTGTTCCTCCTGTGCAATTCTCTCCACTGTTTGCTTCTGTGCAGGTACAAAGAAAGACAAGGGCATTATGTGCAATCATTCGCATTGCGGTTGCTTTGAACAGATGCCACTGCAGTGCTGTCAAAACGGTGCATGTGATTCAAGAGGTTGATAAATGTGTGTTGGTAAGACACTTCAGACCGTACAAGTAGTCATAGATTATCATCAATTGAGTATGCATAGATGCCAAGATAGTATCTGTAGCATTAGCATGTGTTAAAAAGAGTCTGAAGAAGTATAAAATGATGCCCAATTAATCCATGGCCTCACATGTATTAACAGGTAGCTGTACCCTCTGTTAATCAATCTACCAAAAAGCTAAACGATGTTTCTTTGGAATTATGGGCTGCACAAGATAAGCTAAATTTTTTTGAGAAGGTATGCATAATGGTTTTTTTAGGTATAAACTTGCAGAGTTATGAGAAACAGCAGAAACGTCCTTTTTATTTTGGTGCGAACCCTTCTGTGACATAGCGGAAGCCTTCATTCCTTAATCACAGCCCTTGATCATGCGGAAGCCTATGTCTTACTCACAACCCTCGATTGCTCTCTAGGAACCTTAATGCAAAACACATGAGAGAGAGAGAGAGAGAGAGAGAGACTGGTTTTCAGGACATGTATTATGTCCATGAAAGGTTACATATATGCTTGGCCTATGACCAATCTCCAAAAGGGAGAGTGTAACATGCAACGGAATATGCGTAGATGAAAGGACCTGTCACACAATTCTCACACCGCCTTTTGTATCCTGAGTTTCGTGAGTATCTAGCAATCCACTTTATCGCTTCAAACGTTAAGAGATGGAGATGTAAAGAGAGAGAGAGAGAGAGAGAGAGAGAGAGATCTGTACACAGTATTGGGTCCCAATTACCCACTAAAGGGCCCCCTCCTATTGTTAGGAGTATTTGCTTTATTTCTTTGAAGGGAATGAATGCGGGCAAGAGGGAACCCGAACGCAAGACTTTTGGAAGACCAAACGATGGGCTGACTGCACACTGCTGTAGAAGCATCAGAGAGGACCAATCTCGATGTCAATGCACTCTCCGAAGGGGCTGTATAAGTGCTGCAAACTGTGGCTGAGAAAGGGGCTGTTTTTGGGAATTTTTCTAGTGCTGAATTATGCAAGAGAATGATGGCTGTATATGCACGGCTGAGAATGCTGTGTTTTCTGCAAGAGAAGAGTAGAGAGAGATATGTGCTTTCAGCCTGGGGGATGATCTATGCATGAATGAGAGTAACACAAGGTATATAATTGCATATAGGGGGGTTGGTTGGCTTGCTTAAGCAAGTTGGCTGGCTCCTATATAATACCCGACCTAGAAAAAGGCTTTATGTGCTGATTATAATGCTTTTAAGGCTGCCGACTAGGTCATAAAGTTGCCGACTGGACCGTAGGGGTCCAAGGTGCTAAATGACTAGTCTAAGCAATGGTTACAAATGCTAAGGAAAGGCTGAGGCTAAGGGTTTTAAGCTAAGGAAAGGTTCACATGAACATGAAGTGAATGCTACGCAATGCAGACCATGATCTAAATGCAAACTCTATGGTTTCTATTGACTGCTACATGAATGATTCTCTTCAATTGGGTTAAGAGGACTGGACTAGAGTGACTGACCTAATTGACCTTCTGTGGTGGTGGTTGAGGAAAGACCTACGTAGCTCATGCCTGATGTGTCTTGGACTAGGGCTTACAATGGGGCTACGACATACGACAAAATCATATCCTAAAAATGGTTCCTACTGATAACAAGATGCACTAATGAAGAGCCAGCTTGTCACCATGCACTACGGTGTAGAGTGCATGTGACATTCCCTCCTGCCTAGCTTGGTGGCAGGTTCATTCCTTCCAAGTAGTATGCCAATAATTGGGGGTACTTCTGAAAGAACTCCTCGTCTAGCAAAGCGCTTCATGGGTACATCGATTTCGGGACTTCGTGTAGAACTGTTGAAGTCTATGACTAGAACCATGCTTCCAACGATGAAAGATCTGCTCAGGCTCAATGACTTTTGCTTTGTCAACCACGTCTAGCTGTTGGTCATCTGAAACATCAAAAACTTTTGGACCAACATATGGTTTTAGCCAAGAAACATGGAAAACATCATGCATAGTCCAACTATTAGGCAACTTTAATGTCATGGAGACATCACTTAGCTTTTGAACTATAGTAAAAGGTCCAAAACTACGGAAAGAAAGCTTGGGACAACGCATGTCCACTTGTTTCAATCTTTGTTTCATGATACGCAAATAGACCCAATCTCCTTCTTTGAAATTGACATCTCGTCTAGACTTGTATACCTGTCTGCTGTAAGCTTCCTGGGCTTTGGTCAAGCGGTCTTTAAGTGACTCAATGATTCCGTTGTCTTGTTGGCCTCCAGAGATGGAGACACCATTCTCGTCAAAAGAGAGGAGAAACGGCGACCAAAAGCTGTCTCGTACGGAGTATGTTCAACATTGGATGAATGAGTATCATTTAAGATGGCTTGAACCAATGAAAGATAATGTTCCCATTTGGACGGTTGGTCATGACAGAATGACTTGAGAACATCGAAGGCAAAATGGTTGTAGATTTCTGTTTGGTCGTCTATCTGTGGATGGAATGTACTAGACAACTGCAACCTGGTACCAAAGTTCTCGAATAATGCCGTCCAAAAATGCGAGATGGACTTGGAATCCTCCAAAAATGGGATACTAATGTTTGAGAAAAAGGTGGGTTATGTCCTCAATTGTGGCCGTCTTCTTGCATATGGGATGAGCATGTAGAACTTACTAAAGCGATCCACAATGGTGAAACATTGAGTGTTGTGAGATCCGATGGATGCTAGTAGAGGCCCTACAAAGTCCATATAAATGTGAATAGGCAAAGGTTGAAGTAAACCAACCTTTTTCCTATGTGGAACCTTGACCTTTTGACAAATCTTATAGGCTTGAACATGTGAATAAACATAATGTCTCATTTTTGGCCAATAAAAGGACCTTTCCAATTTCTCTAGGGTACTGTTGTATGAAGACTCATGGGCCTTTTAAAGATCTACTACAACGAAGATGGCTTGACTACCATCAACTCTACTCTAAGGACAGAACTAGACAACTTCTAGGGAAACTGTCATAGGTATAGAATAATCCAAATGAAGTGTGTACTAGGATAATCCTTGAGGCGGAGTGTTGGAGAACAAGCCTTATCCAAGTACAAAAGCATAAAGGCATGTGTACACACTCTTGTAAAAGAGATGGATAAAATCTAGAAAGTAACCACAAAGCAAAAGTCAAAGGGGCATCTATCTTTGCTAGAATCAAGGAGCTGTTTTAGGAAAAAAGTGGACATAATCATGGAGCCACCCATGAATAATATCTTGTGCCGTCGGCCAATCCGTAAATAATTTGAATCTTCTTAGTATCGACGGGTTGAAATTATTTTCCCAAGAAACTCTAGCTCTCGAATACGGAATTGATAATACCCGGACTTTAAATCAACCTTGGTTGGAAAATACTTTGGCATGAAGTCACTGATCAAATAGTTCATGAATCTGAGCAAGAGTATATTTATTCTTGATAGTGAGTTTGTTGAGGGTACGATAATCAATGCAAAGTCACATTGACTTATCTTTCTTTTTCACAAGAAAAACTGGTGCGCCAAAGAGACTCTTGCTGGAACAAATATCACCTTCCTCTAATAGCTTCATTAACTGGCGCTGAATTTCTTGTTATTTAGTAAAAGAGACTCCATATGGAGCACGAGTTGGTGGCGAATTGTCAGGAAGTAGATCAATTAGATGATCTGTCGGGTGAGGAGGCGGCAAAATAATTCCGCAGGAAAAAGATTCAAATGTGGGGCAAAGAAGGGTTGAGCCAGATATGCCACCTTGGAATTATGGTTGGGCATCAACTCTTTAGTAGAGTGGCAGACGGTTGTACTGCGCTCGGGCCGCCAGACGACCACCAGAGCCGAGCCCCGCTGTCGTCGAGCGCGCCAGGTTGACAGATCTCAAGAGGATTCGGTTTTGTCAGAGAACCGTTTCGAGCATTTATCCCCCTGCACATTTCCGTTGGTGATGTGCCCTCTTCAGTCTTAGAGCGGGCCCCTCCGACCCCACCGTATGGTGGCTGATCCCTGGTCAAGATACCCCCTGACCCTCAGTGTTCTGATAGGCCGGGTGGCCTCTCTGAGCCGGTGGGCCCCTCCCCCCAATTTTCCTCTCCGATGGATCCCTCTCAGCAGCATCCCTCCCCGGCCTCTCTGCCCCTCCGCCCTCTCTTGTCACTGCCCCCCCTAGCTTCTCTCCCTTCTCCTCCCCTAGTCTCTTCACCGACTTTTCCCGCAGCAACGCACTCCGCCTCCGTCTTTATCATCCGGGTGACCCAACAGATGGTGAGTGGCGGACGGTTGGACTGCGCCTGGGCCGCCAAACGACCACCACAGCTAAGCGCCACCGTTGAGCGCGCCAAGATGGCAGATCTCAGGAGGATTCCGTTCTGTTAGAGAACCATTTCGAGCATTTATCCCAGCACGTTCCCGTTGGTGACACGCCCTCTTCAGCCCCAGAGCGGGTCCCTCTGGCCCCACCAGTATGGTGGCCGATCCCTTGTCGAGATTCCCCCCTCGACCCTCAGTGTTTTGAGAGGCCGGTCGGCCTCTCTGAGCCCCCGGCAGGCCCCTCCCCGCAATTTTCCTCTCCGATGGATCCCCCTCAGCAACACCCCTCCCTGGCCTCCCCACCCCTCCGTCCTCTCTCACCACCTCCTCCCCCAATCTCGTCACTGACTTTACCCCCAGCAGCGCACTCTGCCCCGCCTTTATCATCCGAGCCCCCCTCCCCCGCCACCTTCTGCCTCTCCAAAGCACTCTCGTCGCCCCCCAATAACCCCTGACCTGGTGTGGAGGCAACCAACGAGATCAGTTCATCGCTCGATTCACCGATTCTTTGATCCAGGTTCTCTTGCCAGAGTTCCCAGGTGGGGCCCCAGGATCATGGGACAGTCCGTGGACTACAGTTTCTTCCGGTGTTTGCTGATGGAAGGGACTGACATATTTGAGGAGACAGTAGCCCCTGCTCAGGTATGTGTGGTTTTTCACCACTCCAGGCCCTCTACGTCAGATAATGGCGCGATGATCTTCTCTCTCCCCTTCAGTGCAGCCCCGAGGATAGAGTGGGATCCTGAGTTGCTGCCATTCAGGGTTAGGCAGTCGAGCTCTCCCACATCTCCACAATCTCTGCATCATTGATATTCTCACCCATTTTTGGCCTCTGGCTAGAATGGAGCTTGGAGGTTCAGCCCATCGAGGCCAGGATGGAGAGATGGTAGTATCTAGTCTGGAGGTGCTGCTCTTTGTGTTCATGCATACCTCTGTTGCGGTACCTCTTCCCCCCCTTCTTATAGATACCTATATTGTGATTGATGGAGTCCGGAGCATGCATATGTGCGTGCTCGTACAGAGTGGCATCACATGGAGGACAGGATTAGTGCCCACCTGGTGCGCCTTCGCCCCTGCACGGATTGTGATTATTCCCTGTCTAAACCCTCGCCCAAGACTCTTCGAGTGGAGGGCAATTCTGCTAGTGCCGCATCACACTGAGATTGATATGTAGATTGTTTCAGGGTTTAGGGGAGCCTCAGTGCTTTCAGAGACGAGGCGTCCTATGAGGCGAGCTTCAGAGGGCCATAGTGGGGGAACCCATAGACATTCTTTTCCTCTAGGAGCACCATCTCTCAGTGGGGCGCACCCGTGGATGCGAGAAGATTCTTCCAGGCAGGAGTCATACTTTTTGGTCCCTATCCTTCGGCCCCTCGGGGACGCAGGGAGGGGTGTGTATTTCTGTCACTGAGCAGTTGTTGCCGGCCGTGACTGGGTCGTCAGGAGTCATTGTCCTGGGGCGGGCACAGTGGATTACCATTACTATAGGAGAGGATAGCGTTGGCTTCCTCAACATCTATACTCTGAATGCTGTTGCTGGATCTCAGTATGGCAGGCCCTCCCTCAACATCTATACTCTGAATGCTGTTGCTGGATCTCAGTACGGTAGGCCCAGTGGATTACCATTACTATAGGAGTGGATAGCGTTGGCTTCCTCAACATCTATACTCTGAATGCTGTTGCTGGATCTCAGTACGGCAGGCCCTCCCCTGACTTTTGGTGCTTGGGCGGTGACTTTAACACGATAGAGGCAGTAGAGGACAGGCTTGGAGGTGGCACGGCCACAATTTTAGGAGCAGAGTACTTAGCCTGGCAGTCAGGGGACAGGACCCTTGGCATCTTCCAGAGTTTGGGCGTAGCCTTGGGAGTCTCTGCTTCTCGAGATCGGATAGGAGGAGCATTGGCCCCAACCTCTCTAGACTTGATAGGTTTTATGTTGATGAGTGGGCTTGCAGCCAAGGGGGTATGATTGGTATTTTGGTAGGTACTTCCTTTTCTGATCACGCCTCGGTAGGCATGACAGGCATGTGAGCTCGAGGATTCCAGACAGCCTCATTCAGGACCCCTAGATATGCAACAAGATAGAGTAGATATGGGCGAGATTGGATTTTCTTTCAGGCTCTCCTGCGTGCACATTGGATGAGGGCTTAGGGGAGATCGGCAGTTTCTTGCAGGAGGCAGCCTTGAGTAGAGTAGAGGCATGGTTGTCACGGTATGAAAATACGATACCGTACGGGAAATTTTGGTACGATATGAAATTTTTGGATACCGTACGATAAAATACGGTTTTTATTTTTTACACTTACAAGCTATGGAGCTTCAAGCTTGAATGTGAGGGAAGGTTGGGAGGGGAGGAGTCTACAGTGCTTGAGAAACCAGTACATGGATATGTGTCTCTCCCGGTTGGATCTCCCGATTGTCTCCAAAAAAGAACCTGGATGGGTAATGCATTACCAAAGGTCTCCCAGTGTAGCGTTTATGACTAAGGGACCGTCCTTGCACAAATACGAGGAGTGCATCTAGGGTGATAAGTTTAGGGACTCCTCTCTAGATCAAAATGGCCATGTCCAAATGTTCTCCCTCGTGCATAACTTGAGAATCTAATTGTCTAGCCTACCTATACCAGGGATCCCCAAGTGATGTAGCAAGATTCTCTCATCCTACCAATCAAGTGTACACTACCAGTCTACCTCGCCAGATTTTTTAGGTCTCTCCACAACCCCATATGGAATACTGAGTGGACACAAAAGTTGCGAAGTATTGCGAGCATTTGGGATCTTCGTAAAGCAGGGTTTCTATTTTTTTTAAGCATTTGGAAATTTTTTTTCGAGGAAAAAAAAATTGGGGGGGGGGGGGGGGGGGAACCAACTCGTACCGTACGATATCGTACGAATTCGTACGGTATCGTACCGTACGACTCGTACGTACGAACAGGTTCGTACGCGTATGAGAAACAACTATGAGTAGAGGGTTTCCGAGAGCAGGAGAGGAGTTTGAGAAGTCATCTTGCCTCTTTACAGCGACTTCAGGAGAGGTCCCCGGATAGCCAATGGATCGAGAGTCAACTCGCCGCCGCTCATACGGAGATTAGATCCATAGAGGAGAGGAGGGTGGAGTACAGGTATTATGCTAGGGCCTCTTTCTGGACATAGGTAGGCGACAGAGTCACATGGGATTTCTTTGAGATAGTTGGACCCCATAGGAGTGTTAGACATCATCCCCTTGCTACTAGCTTCCTATGTGGTGTCCTATTTTAGCCTTTAGGGCTAACCATGGTAGCTCGAGGGGTTGGTCACCCCTCACATCATTTCCCACCTTTTTCCCCATTTTATGGAGTCTTGGGCATTTATTCTAGTCGTGGAGAGCTAGTCGGCTGCCCCTACATGGGCATATATATAGCCGGGCTTGTCTCCCCTCATATTCATTGCATTGCATTGCATTGCTTGGTGCAGTCCCTCACATATGAGGCCTTCTTCCCCTCTTGCTCGGGACTTGTATTCTTGTTTGGTGATATTGAGAGCAGGTATACACTTGTGTTTCCTCTCCAGCTCTCTCTCACTCTCTCTTCTGTGCTTCCACTTTCCATCTTCCGCTGTGCATTCTATCATGGTATCAGAGCGCCGGTGACTCACAGTGTTGGATGCTCCCTCCTCTTCCTCCTGCGTTTTTTCTTCTCAGGTTTGCTGCTGGCTGGCCTGCCCATTGCAGCTAGTGGTCTTTCATCACCCGTTTTGACCCTTGAGACTCCCTGTACACCTGTCGGCTGCTCTGTTTCAGGGCAGCAGCACTTTGTGTGCTGCGTTTTTTCTTCTACAGGTGTTTTGCAGCAGTTTGTTTGCTGATCTGAGGCTTGGTGGTACCTTTTCTCTTCTGCGTTTCCAGAATCTGCCCTATCTACTGCCCCTTTTACCTATGCGTTTTCAGATTTATTTATTTATTTTTTTCCAGAAAAAGACTTCTATTAAGTATGAGAAAAACATACAACAATCATAGCTATAAGCCGGAAGAGAATAGAATCACCCCAATATGTAAGGTGATTTCAACCACTGAGGAGCATCATGAGGGCGGGGGGCGCGAGAAGCACAGGGGTGCGAGCAGGCGGGGAGAGGCGAAGTCACGAGGGCGGGGAGGGGGGGTGCGAGCAGGCGGGGAACGGCGAAGGCAACTCGAGCGAGGGGGGGGGGGGGGGGGCGAAAAGCTTTAGCGAGCGCAGATAAACCAGCACTCTGACCTTTTCCCCAGTGTTTCACCTTGGGGTGCGCCAGTTCTCGCCTTATAGGTGTATTGCTTACAAGAGACTGAGATACAAGACGTGACCTACTTGCTGTCCACTGGACTGCACAATACCTTGACCTTCTGGGACACTCTGCAGGATTGAATTGGGCTGCTAATGGCAGCCCCCTGGCTGTGCGTTAATGCTACACAGGTGCCCTTGCTCTGCCCGTACCTAGCTGTAACATGCACTTTCTTGTGGAAGCGTTTTATGATAAGATACTGATGCTTAAACACTGCTGCATGAGATTAAAGATTAAGGTTGAGAGAAGTACAGAATGAACACCCAATTGGGTTCCAATCCAGCCTCTCAAGGCCCCCCGCCTTATAGGTGTATTGCTTACAAGAGACTGAGATACAAGACGTGACTTACTTGCTGTCCAGTGGACTGCACAATACCTTGACCTTCTGGGACACTCTGCAGGATTGAATTTTCTCCTGCTGGCCGCCCTTGTGTGATGAGCATTATGCTCATGATGGCTGCCTTGACCTCCTGGACCTGGTTTCCCTTGAATGGTGTGTTGTCCTCCTCTCCTTGCCTATGGGGCATGAGAGCACAACTCCCCTTTTGCTAGCCTTGTCTGAGGGTGATATGCTCCTTAAGATGGATGATGACAAGATGCCTCTCTTGCCTTAGGTCAGCCCTATATATAGGCTTCTATCAAGGGCCTGGGTTGGCATTATGAATGCATGAAAAGGTGTGCCTTGGAAGTCCCTTCACATGGGCACCTTTTTGGCCAGCCCCTTTATCCATGCCCACTAGTGTGCCCATGGGCTGTGTCCACAGCCATGACCCCAAAAATGACCATTATTAGTAAACATAGAAGTGCATGGCTTTCACAATGGCCAGACCTAGTTGCCCAGGACTTGGACAGACACCAGACCATGGGTCTAACAAGTGTCTGATGTGGCCTGTACAAACTCTACATCTTGCAAAGGGGGTTACATAGACTTGTGCCACGGGCATGATTGGACTAAACCCTAATGACCTAGTTGGCGCCTAGCGACTTCTCCCTTGGACTAGGGCTCATAGCATGCTCTTGGCCCATCAGAAAAGGTATTCTGTCCTAGATGGAGGAGAATGTCCATGCAGCACCCTAAGACACATGGTGCACATGACATGGGCACGCACAAGTGCCAAGTGGCAAGCCGACAATTGTTTTAACATGCTGACCACCACCATATTCCACATGTGCATATATATACGTGCATGGGATTTCGTCATTTCCCATCTGCATTTTTCAGCAATGGACTTCATAGAGCATTTTTGTGGAGACGTAGTGCTAGCCAGGAGTATTCAGCAAGTCACAGGGCTGCAGTTTACGTTCTCACTAAGCCATACATTTTGTACTAGAGATTCAGTTGTATCACTATTTCTTCTACATAGTTCAGATTGTAGTTTAGGACTCGTGTGCGTGCTGTATGTGTGTGATTCCACTGAACTCTTTTCTCTCTGAAAAAAATAGCACGTAGGCATGAGTGTTCTATACACTTAGAACTGAGAAGCTGCTGATTGCAGCTTGAAATCTCTCTCTCTCTCTCTATGTATATATATATATGTATATATATCCAGGCCATCCGGTAGAGACCCATGCTAGAGCTCCTAGGATGATTACCACTCCAGCCATATACTGTTGTACTCACTGTCACTTTTGTACTCCCCCATATTCATGTATTCATGTATCCATGTACTCATGTACCCCATTTTGACTAGTAGCATTAGCTTCCCACTCTCCCTAGTTGCTGCTTCCGGATGCTCCCTATTGATGTATTGTAGGGCTAGATACTTACCTTTAGTTCTTTCTTTTCTTTTCCAGACAGTGTATCAGATGTCACATGGTTGTAACTTTGGTCTCATAGGTCACTTTGGCCTTTTGAAGACGTTAATGTAACATTTCATTTCATTTCATTTCTCTCTCTCATAGGGATAGGCAGCCAAATCTATGTGAGGGAGCTCCTTGTGGGTTCATTCCATGACTCTCTGGTGGAGGGGGAAGAGCTGAATACTCTACACTAGCCTAAGAGAACCAGGCTTTGATTCAAAGGTACTCAAGATCTAGCTTATGCTATGGAGGATCAAAGCTTACTCACAGAAAATCCCTATACAGAAAATTATTGAGCCACAACAAAGAGCATTACACGACCGATTTCCCTTAGACAAGGGGCCGTTTAATTAGGCAAGGTTACAAATCTCTCCTTGAGTTTCTGTCCCAATCATCCTAATAATACCTCCATCTCCCTTTATTTGCTCCACCTTCAAACGAGCATGGATCTTCTGCACCAAACTTTTACTCTTTGCTTTTGACCACTCACATTAACCCCTTGACAAGTACTTATTTAAAGTCTATGCTCTCCCTCCATCACCACTTTCCAGCAATTTTCATGATGGAACATCCCAAAGATAGGCAGATTTTGCATGTTCAATACAAAAACATGGATTTTCAATTCTGGGATTTTCCGTGTTCCATGAGATGCTATCCAGTAATCCTTTATCGTAGATCGAATAACTCCTCTTATGCAATTCATTTTGCTACTCGTATACATTACAAGACTACCATCTTGTTGTAAAACTACGTTAATAGCATGGTTACTAGCATAGGTCTTCCTAAGAGGCTAGCTTCAAACACGACACCTCAGTGAGACCCTTCTTGAGAGCATTAAAGGCTGATAATATAGCCAAAGTAGTGTACCTCGGGCACACCAAGAACTCAGACTTTTTATTGTTGATATACAACTCATTGTCCTTCAAGAGCTATAAGACTTTCTTGACATCGTTCTTGGTATGTGAAAATACCAAACTGTTATCAACAAGAAAGATGAAGACGCAATGCCCAATCAATGGTTTAAATATTTGCATCATCATTCGGTTGAACGTTGCAGGTACGTTGGTCAAAATGAAATGGCATGACACAAAGTCAGGCCATCCAGCTGCTCATTTTTATGTTGCAGGAGATCCTTTTGCGCTAGGCACAGAAATTTAGGGGCTGGACTGTGCCCTAGCCAAGGTCATCCTCTGCTACTGACGGCAGTCATGGAGGTGAAGAGCAATTAGAGCAGGTGAACAGCTTGTGTAGGACTCTAGACTCTATGCAAGATCTCAGACAGAGACAGCCTGCACCTCTCTCGAATTCATTGAGTCAGGGAGGGAGTACAGGTAGTAAGGTGGTAAAAAACCATGGCTTTTATAATGTGAGGTTGCTTTGGAAATAGAGGATGGTGCTGTTATCTTGATCATTTGATGTTTTTCTCATTATTGCCCTCTCTCAGAATCGGGAGTGTTTTTTTGGCTCCCTCCTGGCGACACTGCCTTAAAATTTGTTGCTTTGTGAAGATGGATTCAACTCCAATACTCAAACGGTTATTTTGTTCAGGTGTTCAAAAGGAAGGCATCAATCGTAGTAGCTGATCATAATGATGAGAGATCTCTCAAAGTCGACGACTTGAGTGATCAGACGTCTTGAGATAGCATGGTCATGGTGGCCGTGGTTTTCCCCATAGCACCTATGCTACAACATGAACCAGGGAGAGTTCAACCCCATGGGCATAAACATGGAGTACTCCCGAGGTACCTGTAATTTGAAGCAGGACGATAAAGGAAAAATGCCTCAAGTTTTATGTATACCATGTTATCTGTATTCACATGGTGTGTGCAGTTCCTGTCGTGATTAATGCTGTATATTGTTTATAAGCCAGGGCTTCAAGAGTACATATAGGCTACACATACGAGGCCAAATGGCCTGTTGTACAGTTTCAAACCTGTAGTTGTATTATATTTGACAAAGGCAGTAGTTTGTAAACACTTGTGGAGTCAAGTTTATGCTTTGTAATAATCACCATTATTATAATTGACCTTAATTACCGTTTAAATAGCACTCTTTGCAAGTTATAGACCGACTTTGTCATCAGTCTCTTGTATGAATCCCAGTTCTTTTCAAGAGGCTCACATGAATCTGAATGCTTTGGATGAGGCAGGCTGATATCTCCACACCAATGGCATGAATATGATAAGGTGGGTTCGAGAGAAAAAAAAAATTTCTGGAGTGGAAAAGTGTGTGTGTGTATATATATATGTGTGTGTGTGTGTGTCTGTGTGTGTATATATATAGACACACACACACACACACACACACACACACAACTATTTGTGGTGTATGATTTTTGGTGGTTTGTTACTGCAAGTAGACATGATTCTGGACTTTATTGTGGGATGTTGCATCCTTTCTCTTTTGGTAACAATGACTTGAAAAAAGACATATATACCATTGGAGGTCTTGAAACATTGGACAATTTTATATTAAGCGGTAGCTAAATTACCAACTTAAAATCAAACATGATGAGGGATTTTTCGATAGGCTTCCCTCTTTTTTTTGAGATTTAAAAAAAAAGGGTTTTCTTGTGTGAGAGGCCTTGTTTTTGAAAACATATACTTTAGTGAACCTTTTTACTTCAAATGAACAAAGTTTTATATGAAGGGTTTTAAGGTTTTGTATCTACGAGGAAATTATTTACTAAAATACAGTGCAATGTTACTTAATAGTAGTTGCTAATTTTTTGGTCAGATTGTGGTGAACCATGTGATAAGAGGTTTGATCAAATAGTTTATATTTGTTATGGAATGTTTGTTGAGGTGTGTGGATGTTGAGGTTTTTTGGTCTATAAAAGGGAATATTTGCGATGTTAGTAGTTTTATTGACCATGCCTTTTGGGGGTCAAAGTTGGTGTTAAAAAAATGAAAAGGGTAAATTTTTTGGTGGTTTTTTTAAAAAAGATGTTTGATTTAGATAGTTAATGTCTTCCTTTGTGCCCCTTGGAACCCCTTTTCTCTTCTAATATGGGCCTTCAAAGTGTTGTGTGGTTTCGTCAAAGTTGGTCAACAAAGAAGAGAAATCTCATCAATAACTAGTAATTGTAGATTTTAATACTCCATTAACATGAAGTCAAGTTTGAGTAGAATATGCAATTTAAGATAAAAATAATCAAAGATATTAATATTAGTAGAATATTAGTATTAGTAGTATTATTAGTATTATTAGTATAGTTGCTCTATTGATGTTGAACCTTGCTTCTGTAGTGTAAGCATCATGGGTAACTTTTGGATGAAGGCTAAGTCTTGCACACAATGTAGTAGTTGTTGGACAAGGAGTAAAAGTATGCCTATATTTGCATCCCAATAAGGAAAACATTGATATTAAGGTTTGAAGAAAAGTATTGTGTTAATTAAACTACATTCCTCATTGTACCTCTCCTCTAGTTTTTCATTGTACTGTCGGATTAGGGTGTACTCGCACGCTATCTGTATCATGTGGTGATGGAAAGGGAGAGAAACAAACACACTCATAATGGAGTACCACATGCACTCAAGGGAGTACCACCATAGCCATGGAAGCTTGAAGCTCCAAGAAAGTATGATTGGAAGTTGTTGCGTGACGAGTGGTGATCAATGCAAGGATGCAACACAAAGATGGAAGCAAGAAAACAAGAGACTTGACATTCTTATTTAGGGCTCTTGTAGAGAGTTCCAAGTTGTAGGTGAGTGTGGGAGTGGGCTTGAGAATAATCCCACATGGGAAGTTTTGGGAGTTTTAGGAGTTTTAGTATAAAAAGTGGCTCATTTGAGAGCTTATGGAAAACCCATGGGACATAGTAAAAGAAATTCCAGTAGTTAAAATCTATCAAGACGACCCAATTAAAGAGGTGTATAGGGATGTGGTAGAAACCTACTATGCAACCAATAAGCACCCGAGCTTAGAACTTCCAGTCACGCATACAAAGCTTGTAGAGCAGCATGCATTACCCTAGGGTTTTGGTGGTAATCAACCTTCTCTTCAAGTTGATCACAAGAAACCAACGTTTCATCTCACGATTCCATGGATTTCTTCACGTTTTTTCTACATCCCATTTTTTTGCAGAAAAATCGCCTTTAATCGTCTTGCTAATCATGACTGTTTTGGCTTGCATAAGACCCTATGGCTTGCCTAGGTCTGTTTTCAGCGTTTTTTTTGCACTATTTTTGTATGATTTCGCCAACCATTATGGCATTTGAACATCTGCAAACAACAGCATGCGATGGCGTTTCTTCTACCCATTTCAGCTGTGTACGTTTGGACATCTGAAGCTACGTTTCAAAATGTCATTACTTCAAAAATTTTGCAATGTTTCTTCTACAATTTTGCAATGTTTCTTCTAAAATCTGGAGATTGGGAATGTGCTGTTGCTATCCGGGGAGTGCAAGAAGGAAGATAAGAGGATTCCATGATGGCATCTTGCATAACAGCACCATAATCTACTGTTTCCACAACTTGATGTTCTTGCACAACTCCTTATCATTGAAGAGATCTTGTAGCAATGGCTGCACTTCGATGTTGGTGAGAAAATCTTGTGTTTGCATGGAACATGTTGAGGAGACTATGCCTACTTCTTGAAGTGTGGAGCTATTGCTTGCAAGTACTTTTGTCTTATGACTTACATGATGTTGAATGCTACTTGGATGTCGTTTTGATATGATTTGGTGTATTGGAGCTATTATGATGATTGGATGAAAGCATGAGAACATGCTCATTGTAATTGATAAAATGAAAGTAGCATGAGTCATGCTAAACACATTGTAAGTGCTCCTACATTCTCTTTTGAACTTACATCCACATACACTTCACTTTGTACTCTCACTTCAATTTCTTAGCATCTAAGTATGCTTGTGAGGGTACCTCGGGCATTGGAGGAGAGGCCCGGGGGGACCATGGCATCATGGGATAGATGGTTGCACCTAGCTGAATTTTGTCATAACAACACCTATCACATGAGTATTGGCATGTCTCCATTTGAATCCATGTATGAGTATAAGGTGGATATACCTTCTATTGCATTCAATGAGGAAAAGGTGAAGCCTCAAGCCAAAAGAGGTGATTGAGAAGATGTGTGTAATATTGCAAAGGTGCAAGGATAACATGGCTAAGGTACAAAATCAAATGAAGCAATATGTCGATGAGTCAAGGAAGCATGTGGTGTTCAAAGAAGGGGATTATATATTCTTAAGAATCCCCTAAGTCAAGGTATGCTTCATTGAAGAGAGACACGAATACAAAGCTTGCTCATCGCTTTTATGGACCTTACAAGGTGTTGAGAAGAATTGGTGAGGTTGCCTACCAATTGTTGTTACCCTCTACCACGAGGATCCACAATGTGTTTCATGCATCACATTTGAAGAAGTATGTGGGACCTCAATTGGAAGTCATTGATAAGCTGCCACCTATGGATGAAGAGGGAACGATTCAATATGTGGATTGAAGCCCTAATTTCTCCCAACATCAAGCAAGAAGAAGAGGAGAAGTAAAATGTTTTGGATTAACTCCCTAATCAAGATCAACAATTTTCTCCCAATTTTAGTCCCAAGATTAAAATTTAGGGGTCCTCTACAATCCATGGCCCCAAAAGCTTAGGAAAAGGGTGAATCAAAAGATTGATTCCACTCAAGCAAGATCAATTCCCCTCAACAAGATCATCAAGTCCCATTTATCAAGAAATCCTAGAATTTCTCAACTTTTCTTGAAACTAAGGTGGAAATGGATCAAAGACATAGCTCTAATACCACTATAGTGATGGAGAGAGAGAGAAAGAGAGAAAGAAATGCACTCATAATGGAGTACCACGTGCACTCAAGGGAGTACCACCATAGCCATGGAAGCTTAAAGTTCCAAGAAAGTATGATTTGATTAGTAAAATGATTAGTTGACTCTAATTATAATTTGTTCACTTATATACTTGTCCACCTTTTCACACTTTATTAATGTTGGGCCCCGACACTTGCTCGACCATATCCATGCCCATGGGCTTCCCTTATGTCCAAACCATGCCTAAAGCTCTAACTTAAGCCCAAGACCAAGCCCCCTTAATTACATATCATCCACATCCTACGTAGACATGATGATTGAGAGAGTGAGAAAGATTGAGAATGAGAGAGAGAGAGAGAGAGAGAGAGAGAGAGAGAGAGTGTGTGTGTGTGTGTGTGTGTGTGTGTGAGAGAGAGAGAGAGAGAGAGAGAGAGAGAGAGAGAGAGAAAGAGACAATGCGTGAGAGAGAGAGAGATTAAAGAGAACAATTAACTTACCAAATCACAGTTTCTTATGTGTTGCAATATGGATCTGTCAACCTCTCTGTAGTATTATTCAACATGTTGGATGGTGATTTGATGTTTCCTTCTTGTCAAGTACTTGTAATGTGTGCAAGGACATTGTACGCTCTATGCAAACGCTTTCAACTTTTGAAGATGAAGAATAGTCTACATGCTCCATTAGAGAGAGAGAGAGAGAGAGAGAGAGAACCAAGGTAGATTGATAGAAAAATAAGATGCATGATATATATATAGCTATATTTTGTTAGTCGGTCAATACTAACAATTATTTTTGATATTTTACATCGATAAAAGCATCGGTACATGCATTGGGGTCCTGTACAATATCAATATATAAGTCGACAATAGTATCGGATCAATAATACATATACCAACACTAGTACACATACCAACGTTGATATCGACATATATACTGACGCTATTATCAACATATATACTAGCATCATTGGTATATACACATATACCGGCACTGGTGTATATATTGATGCTTTTACTAACACACATGTTGACCTTGGGAAAAATTAAAACTGATGTATTTACCACTGACACAGAAAATAGAACTTGAAATAACTCGATACTAGTTGTCTATTTTTCCTTTCAATATTTTGTTTTTGAAAAAGTTCCTCTTCTTCTGTACAGGCCCTCTCATATCTTCTCCTCCTTGTTGATCTTCTCTCTTGTTTCCTCATTATCTCCCTCGTCCTCTGCCTTGCAACAAGTAGGTATGATATAGGTAAGGCTATTGTCCATATTTAGGGTTTTTCTCTTTTTTCTAATTTTACTTATTTTTTAAATTTTGTGTCTTCTTTTTCATGTTTTGCAAGTTTAAGTGCTTCGATCTCTTTCTCTGCATTCTCTTCTTTTCTCCCCCCTTCTATCTGTTAGGATTTCCTTTTTGTTAGGGTTGGGGTTTTACTTTTTCTATATATTAGGATTAGGACTTTTCTTTTCCTTTTATTTTTTTGGATTTTGAGGTTTTTTTCATGTTTTGCAGGTTTTTTTTAATAGATTCTCTCCTCATTCTCTCCCTCTCCCTTTTCTACAAGTGTGAAAGTGAAAGTGTTAGGGTTAGGATTTTTCTTAGGTCTATTTTTTTTCTTCTTCATGTTTTTGCAAGTGTATTGTAGGTACCTTACCATCCCAACGTTTCCTCTCAACTTCTCGAGTGACAATATTCATAGGTTGGTTTCATTAAGGGCGTTTTTATATTCCTAAACCTGACGATTATATTGAAAGTTTATCTACTCAATTTGGGTCAAAGGTATTTGCAATAAAAACAAAGAAGGATGGTGTAGATTATCTTATACCAATCCAAACAGCGAGACCCATTGGAGAAGAACCAGCGAGATCCATTGGAGAAGAACCATCTTATACCAATCCAATCCAATCCAATTAGCTCGAGACACATTGGAGAAGAACCATATTATATCTTTGATAAAGATATAACAATAGAACACCTTGTGGTTCCATTAGTAGAGGATTCAAGAAACAATACAATAAGTACACCAAGGCAACCGATTATTGATCTCACAATAGAAGAATCTTTTACATTCTCTAAAGCATGTATAGACACACCCTATCAGAAGAGTGTAGTGAAATACTTACTATCTATGGAATCTCATGAAGGTGTTCTTCACAAAATAATATTAGCATGTATGCTTATTGAAAAAGTGGATGAGATTCCACAAATTTACAATGGCAATGTGGCTTTTGAGTTCGCTAAGGTACTTGATCCTTCATCCTCGCCAATGCATGGAATGAAGCAAACACACGATGGGCATTCTTGGGTGAAACTTGTGGAGAGTCACGTAAAGTTTTCCATAATAGTTTGAAAGAGTTGTTGTGGAGGCTTGTTTGAGTGCACTTATGCCTTACGTGGAAGCATGATTTTATGTGAAGTGGCATGAGTGCACCAGCATTGGATAGAAGCAGTACATAGGAGCATCATCGAGGACCTTTTTAGATTCCTCCATTTCAGACTCATTCATGATATTTGTATGTCTTCAAAGCAGAGTGCTGTTGTGGTTTGTGCACTTATTTTTACTTCAATTCCACACTGTTAGGATGTGTGAGATGTGTGAGAGGAGGATGTTTTGTGCGGCCTCTTATATATGTTGGCAATGTAGGACATACTTTAGGTGATGCTGAGATAGTCTTGCTAGATGGACAATAGGTGTCACACCTACTAGACATGATGTAGGAAGTGTTTTTCCACCAGCTAGAGGTTTTGATTAGCCTAGGATAAGGGTGCTGAGTATGATATGGAGAAATCAAGATAGGCACGAGCTGCTCAGCTAGATCCGTCTATTTATGAGATCCTTTTACCATACAAGCATGCTTTTTTGGGAGACAGTGACAAGTTTTATAGCTAGTAGAGGGAGATACAGAGTCTTAGCTGACTTGCCTATAGAGGTTATTCCCTTTCATTTAGTAGCAGTAGTGCCTCCTCTTACATTGTGAGATGGATGTATGCTTTAGATGCTGTTAATGGAAACTTCACCTTGGATAGACTTGTCCTTAGTTGATGATGATTCTGATGATGAGGGTGGTTATCACATCCGTGGCTTATTGCGGAGTACATGGCGAGGTAATGTTAGTAGAGTAGGTTGGTGTGTGTGTGTTGTTTTATTTTATTCAGAAAAATTAGAAAAAATAAAATAAAATAAAAAACCAAAAAGCAAGAAAAATTTATGCACACTATGGTGACTATCTTTTCATTCTCCCAACCTCGCTCCACATACTTTGTCCCAGTCTTTCCCATGACATCGACTGTTGCTAGTACATGCATCCAGTTTTCACAAAAAACCTCATTCAGAAGCAAGGTGTACAAGACATCCTCTTCCAACGATTCTTTTGATCATTCATGGGTTGCATAGAGTTATACAGAGGCCATTCTTTTCATGGTCTCAGAATCATTTCCAAACAACCCTCCATCCATGTAATGAGTTTTCCATGTCTACACATCTACCTTCAAGATTTGTGAGTCCTTTCGTAATAGATAAATGTGATCCATAGCCCACTATCGTGAACTAGCTTAGCACTTCTCATAAAAGGTATGCCTAATACACATCGTATGAATCCACATGTCTAGTAATGCTCATGACCGCAAACATATGGTAATATAGCGAAATGAGAAGACTTTCATCTTTAGGTTTTGCTGTTAACCCATGGCGGACATTGAGACGTACTATGTTTTACGTCATTAATTTAAATATTCTGAGTCATGGGCCGGGCTTGTCGGCACCATATGTTAAGGATAAAGGGATTGGGTGATCGCTGATGAGAGGCGCACCTTGAATATCAGTAGGATAAGGGTTAGGGTCGACCGGCCATGTATGGGCGCCCAAGTGTGAACGGCCAAGTCACCTATAAGAGTCAAATGTAACCCTAAAATCCTCATTCTCATGTGTTGTGAATACAAGAGTGCTCTTGCCTTATCTCTTTGGTTTCCTTCTCCTGCGTGTGTGAGAGAGAGAGAGAGTGAGTCAGAGAGCGATCGAGCGCACTGTGTAGCGGCACGGGGGCGGCGGCGAGGCGGTAGAGCGGTGCGACGGCGGCTCCTCCTTCACGGCTGCGACGCGGGAATCCTTCAAGGCGACAGTTACGCGGTGAGTGACACACCTTTTGCATTCTGTTTTGAGCTTGCCTTCCTGGTTGTATGCTTGCAGCCATTCGTGGCTCGCATACGGTGTCTGGCAAGTCCCCAGCTACGACCTGTGCGGCAAAAGCGCACATTTTTGGCGCCGCTGCCGGGGAGTTACCCTGCACCAAGCTCCAGTTTGCAGCTCGGGCTGCTGCGTGAAGTTTAATTTACATTGTAGGAAAGCGACTGTGTGTTTGTTGTTGAGGTGTTTCTGTGTTTTGCAATCTGTCTCTGTAATTTGTCTTCTGCATTTCTGTTATTTTTCCACTCCGCGTGTGGGCGCGCGTTCTGTTGTCTGGTTATCTGTGTGCGGGGGGGATTTCTGAATCCCCAGATCTGTGCTGTGTGCGAACTGTGCTACGGCCAAGGCGGAACCCCAGAAAGAAACCCTAGAAAACTTTTCTCAAAAAAAAAGAAAAAAAAGAAGAAAAAATTAATTTTAAAAAATAAAAAATAAAAATTAAATTTTATTTTTAAAGAAAAAACCAAACGTGAACGTGTGGAGAGGAAAGATTTTTTAATTGGAGAAAATTTTTTTGAAAAGAAAGAACCCCAATTGACCCACGACCCCGGTCTCGGTCTCGGTCTTTTGATATATATATATATATAGGAGAGTGAGCCTCCATAGCTTTCTTTCAAGTGAGAGCTTATGGGAAGTCGTGCCCTATATGTAGCCCACTCCCCAAGGAGTAAAGTGAGCATGTGGGATAAAGCCCTCACCCTTTCCTCCACAAGCAAATAGGCTTTTGGCCCTTCCCCCCAAGGGAAATGGACTGTTTTGAGGACCACAGGAGCTCTGGATAGGCGAACACGGTGCTGTAAAGCACACTAGGACCCTTTGAACGATACGCTCGTTTCGAGCTATCACGCGCCCTAGTCCAAGTTTGACCGTAAGTAAGGGGATCAAAAACAAGTTAAAAACAATGTAAAAACAAGTAAAAACGGGGTGCGAAACACCTAAGAAACCACTTGTGTGAGTTTCAAGGGTAGTTACCAACGCGCGTAGGGTACCCACGTCACATGCATCTACGTTCTGGTCGGGTGCTAGAGCCTGAGCCACTAGAAAGCGTTTCAGTCTACGCAGGCTCACACCATTCCTCCACGTTAGCATCTTGGCCTTCGACTGGAACCCAAGGGAGTGCAACCCAAGATCCACGAATAGTGGATAGTGACTCGTCCTCTAACTCAGAAGCCATGGAAGGACACCCTACCAAGAACCCTGAGGAGACAAGCCAAAACATGCCAGTGTGGGCCCCACAACCCGGATCTAGCATGTTTAGTTGTCTAATAGAGACCTTTAGTAGAGCTACGCGCTCTGAACATGCGACAAGCGAAGTAAATGAAGAAGGTGGGGTAGTGGATTCACCATTCACATCTCCTGTAGACCCTACCCTCCCAAGGAGTGTCCATGTGGATATTCTACCCACTTCGTTTAATGAGGGCCCTACTGAGCTACCACATTCCGATGCTCTTCCTAAAGTAGAGGTCCCTAGAAGCCAACCCATAAGAAGTGACATTGCGTCCACTTCAAGAGAACCGTTTGGCACACCAAGTCTGGATGGGATATTTCTCAATGAAAATTGGGAATATGATCTACACACAGAGACTCTAACGGACCTATACACGGGTTACACATACCATGTAGGTTGGTTAGAAGTCCTACGATCTACATCTAGCGCCACTAATCTAGAGGAGCAACAACAAATGATATGTGAGGTTATTCATAGAATTATCCAAATTGAGAGGCAAAATAGGAGAGTGAACCTAGTTTCCACTGGGCCCTATGAGGTTTTTGGATACGGGCAAGGCCAAACAACCAACCCTATCACAATTGGAGACTCCCTCAGTGAGTCCCATAGACCCTTCATATGTTGTTTCGCCTGGAGTCTCAATGCAGGTTGAGCCCACGAGCAGTAACTTTAGCTTTCCAACCTTGGCTCAACTTTCCATTAGGGAATCCACAATGCCTACCCCAATGATGAGCATGACAGAAAGCGCACCTGTTACCACTGTAGTTAGTACGACGCCGCTACCTAGTGGAACAGTACCTACAACAGTGCGTGCCAGTGCCTATCGACCCTATGTATCTATGGCTACTCATGCTCATGTAGCTCCTACGCCTCTTAGTATGCCAATGGCGTATGCTCCACGACCGCCTTATCACCACCCTTATCCAATAGGAGCTAGGCCTAGTCACATATCATATCCTACGTCATTTGCCAACATACTCAGACCAACGCCAACTCCTATCAGCCAGGCTATCCCAGAAGTGCCTCCACCAGCTATGCCTGCTCACCTAGGTGATCTCGCAGCGTTTGCTCAGACGATCGGACGATCTATTGTGGAAAACATGCGGGGCATGCTTGAGAGAAAACCTAGAAGCAAGGCAGTACAAGTGGCTAAGCTCACTCAAAACTTCAGTGGTAACGAGGATGTTAGGAAGCACATTGAAGTCTTTGAACACGTGTGTGATTCCTTGGAAGAGCACAATGAGCTGCATAAGTGTAAAGCCTTAGGCTTAACCTTGAGTGGGAAGGCCGGAGATTGGTATCGAACCTTAAGGGTTGAAGAGCGCACTCACTACCCCACTCTCAAGAGATTGTTCTTGAAAGAATACATACGTGAGGGTGTGCTTTGGGGAGTAGCATCTCAACTCCAAAAAGCTGAACGCGAGGAAGGGGAGTCAGTGAGAGACTTTATAAGTCGATTGAAGCATCTAAAATCTCGCTGCACTCCCGATGAACGCTTCAATAACAACCAACTCCTCGATAGATTCATCCGAGGATTGCGCCACGAGGACATTTACAATGGCCTAGTCATTAGAGGTCTTACAACGTGGGAAGCAGCCACTGCCAATGCAATCCAGTTAGAAGACAACTTGATGATTGCAGGTAAAAAGGTGTCTTCGGAAACAAAATCCGTTAGTTCGCAAGTATCTGGGCACGAGCCAATGACAGTGAAACCTATTGCCAAGGAGCCCAAAATATCTGAAATGTCTGTGATCGACCTCACTAAGGCTCTCCAAGAATACTTTAGGGGTAATCGAGCTCCTCAAAATAGCCATATGTGCCCAAGGAGAGAGCAACAATGGTGTTCGGTGTGCTTAGGACCACATAGCACGAGTGAATGTCCCACATTCAGAGTCAAATTCAATGGGAATTGCAATGCATGTGGTAAGTACGGCCATCAATCTAAGGATTGCCTAGTACTTAAGCGAATGTTGGCAAATCAGGCACCACTAGCCTGGTCAAACACACCTCAAGTACCCGCGCTAATGCCTGCCCAACCTGTCGAGCAATTGTCACAGCACAGTTTCAAGGAATCCGAATGTAGTCCAGTCTGTGCCGTTACCACCGCCAGTGCTAGGACCACAACCTCCACATCCAAGGATAACCCCAATAAACCAGATGGGTTGTAAGTCACATAGTGCGTGTGGGGATTATGAACAGGAGATAGACCCCACTGCTCCATACGGGATTGATACGTTTGAAATGATTCCCCAGTACTACATGGAGGATCATTTCGGGCAAGTCAAGCCTGTATATCAAGCAGCTGCTCTCGCCACAAGAGGGCAAAACCTTAATACCTTGGCGAGGAGACCACCTCTTCAATGCTATGATTGTGGTGGACCGCATCGTGTAGCGGAGTGCCCTAATAGGCTACAGAAGGTCGCTACTCAAATGCAACCAAATCAAGGGAGCACATCGGGAATGCCGGTACTTACATGTAATCGTTGTGGCATAGATCATTTGATCTTAGATGATCTTTGTGTTCATTCCTCTTGGGATGAGCTGTGTTTACGAAAAATATTTGAAAGGTGTAGATTATATCGCATCTCCTTGAATCCCTTCAAATGCCAATTTTGGGTTAAACATGGAGTTATCTTAGGGCATATAGTGTCCAAAAATGGGATTTCCACGGACGAGAGTAAAATCAAGGTCATTCTGGAATTGCCACCACCCACCAACTATAAGGGAGTCCAACGCTTTATGGGCCACGTTGGTTATTATCGAAGATTTATTCTATTCTTCGCTGAGATAGCTCGACCATTGTATAAGCTTCTCATCGAGTTTATTTGGACCGAAGAATGTGACCGTGCCTATGAGCTATTAAAGAAGGCCTTGGCGAGTGCTCCAATCTTGAGAATGCCTAACTGGGATTTACTCTTCCATGTGCATATTGATGCATCAAACTTTGCTATTGGGTGTGTATTAACTCAACCTGGAGAACACAAGCTAGACTACCCCATTAGCTTTGCCAGTCGCCAGTTGAATGATGCTGAGATGAACTACACCACTACGGAGCGAGAAGGGTTGGCAATGATATATGCAGTAAGGAAATTTCGTTATTACCTCCTTGCCACCAAGTTTGTTTTCTATGTGGATCATCAAGCATTGTTGTATCTGGTAAACAAACCATGCTCCACAGGAAGAATCACACGATGGCTATTGATTCTACTTGAGTTTGATTTCACTGTTGTCGTGAGACCTAGCAAAAAACATGTTATGGCTGATCATTTGTCTCGTATACCTAATGGTGAGGCTCCTACGGGGGTTGATGATGACTTACCTGACACTTCCCTGTTCATGGTGGAGACAATGCCTGAATGGAGTGAGAAGATTGTTAACTTTTTGGTTAATGGCTTTTCACCCAAGGAGCTTCGTAAGGATCTAGCTCGAAAGCTAATCAAAGAATGCGAACCCTATTGCCTGATAGTCGGGACTCTTTATAAAAGAGGAAAGGATGACGTTCTTAGGCGTTGTGCCCGAGAGGATGAGTATCTATACATTTTGCAAGAGGCACATATGGGCGTAGCCGGTGGTCACTTCTCAGGAGACTTAACTGTGTGAAAGATCTTACAATCAGGGTATTGGTGGCCCACTATGTTCCAAGATGCATCACTCTTTGTGAAGGGTTGCGATGAATGCCAACGATACAAGAAACCCCAGAGGAAAGATCAGATGCCCCTACATCCAATCAAAGTAAACCAACCATTTGAAAAGTGGGGTTTAGACTTTGTAGGTCCAATTAGCCCAGCGGCCCGCAACACACAATCTCGGTATATTATTGTGGCCACTGACTATATGACCAAATGGGCTGAAGCGAAAGCGACACGTAAGGCAGATGCGAGGACAACAGCCAAGTTCCTCTTTGAAAATATAATCACACGATTCGTTTGTCCTTTTAAACTTGTGAGCGACAATGGTACGCATTTTATAAATGAAGTGATTAAGGAGCTCACAACAAATTTCATGATCTCCCATCATAAATCTACTCCTTACTATCCGCAAGCGAATGGCCAAGCCGAGAGTACAAACAAGACATTAATCTCTGTTTTGACAAAGAGGTAATAGAGTGCTCTGCACCACTTCTTCCAGAGTTAGTTTGGATTCCCAAACGATATCGATCATTACCACCTAGCTCAGGAAGGGGGGAGCCACATGAAGCTTCTAGCTCCTCATGCCAGGCACACACTCATATAGAAGTTTCTACATGCTCTACACCTACTCTTGTCAACACCCAACAAAAGACCGATGAGTCTACGTCTCCCCTAGTAATAGTATCGTCGGAAACAATTTCCTCCATTCGTCAATGGGAGCGTACACTACCATCTCTACAATTGGATGTGGCCACAAGGGTCATAAAAAGCTATCTGCCCACATCACAACCTATGACCCGCTGGACAAATTGGTTCCAAGAGGCTGCAACATCATTGCAAATAATATGATCTACCCAAGGAAAGGGGGAGCATGTACTCACGCTCGACATTCTAATGCTTCTTCCTTAACCTTCTCCCCTGACCATGTAATTGCCAAATTCAAGGGGATGTATATATATAGCTTCATACATTTAAAAAAAAACAACAAAAAATAAAACAAAGAAAATAAAATAAAAAAAAAGTAAAAAGAGTAAGAGCACAAAAAGAGGATAAATATCCGTATACAATCAAGAACTAGATTGACCTGTCACAAACCTACTGATGCTATATCTGTGTTTGCAGATATGGCAGATGCACGATCATCATACACTTCATCCACTCCTACCTTTGGTGAGAGGTATCATCTGTACCTTTCTCAGATATTCCACATGTGCTATCCTGTAATTGAAACTGAATGGGATCATATAGATGTACTAGCCAAAGAGGAAAATGTTGAGGAATTAGAATGGCTAATTTTCCTATTGACCATGACTGACCCCTACTCCGTAAAGGACATATCCCCGATAGCCCAATGCTTTCCTTTTCCACAAGATGACTATCCTCACATGGTTACATTCTTGATGAGTTTATGTGGATGGGAAAATGAAAAGAAAATATCTGACAATGATGAATGGACGGATGAAACTCATGGCACTACTGAGGTTGACTTTATTTGTTTGGATGATACAGATAGAGGCTTAGCCTTAGGGCTAGAGCCAGGACTCTACAACATCCTGTTACCGTATCCTCAGTAGTAGTGTGGTGACTGGTAGGTAGGTTAGTGTTTTCAAGTTTTTTCTA
Source organism: Cibotium barometz (assembly GCF_041138505.1). NCBI lineage: Eukaryota > Viridiplantae > Streptophyta > Polypodiopsida > Cyatheales > Cibotiaceae > Cibotium > Cibotium barometz. The sequence continues at coordinate 37,728,218 of NC_141090.1, read as the reverse complement.
GTTTAGATTCCTTAAACGAGTCTTAGATTTTTCACACTGATGTGCCTCTCGAGGTATAGTGCTTGTTAGTTGATTGTACAGGTTAAAAAGTTTGAGGTGGGTTCGCTTTCAAGTCTTGAGACTGCCGCAATGTTCATCAAAATATATCTACATCAAATTGCAAGTTGTCTCGTCAAATCAAGGAGATCTCCAAAATACAGGTGTAATTCTTCCATACCCACTCTCTTCCGTTTTTTGTGTTCAATTAATTGCATGAACTATAATGCATGACCACATGGAAATTGTCAATGTAATACTTAGTTTGTGAAGTTGCTTGACGTGCTAGTGAAAATCATTAATGAGCTTAACCTTATTGGATATATTCCTGAGAATGCATGACGTCTTTAGTTAACCTTGGAATACGATTGTCTAAGGTCTAGGGTCAAACCATCTTAATGTTTGACACCTGGCCATGTGTGTGTTGACCTCTAGGACATAGCTTTTACCCCTTTGTCGAAAGGATGCAAGACAAATTATAGTTCAGGAGCGACGATCAAAAGAAATTATTTATTAAAAAAAAAGAAGCCTACAATAAATGGCAATAAAAGTCTATGATGTGCTTTAATGTTGGCCTATCGCCTTATTGATACTTGGTAGGCGAGGAGTATTCTACTCCACACCGATGCCGTGGTTAATAGGGGGTAGCCTTGCCTAAAGTGAGCTAATAGATTCTTGGATAATGCCTTGTGTTAAACATGGTACCAGGATCGATGTTAGTTTTTCCTTAGGAAGGTCGCCATTGAGTGTAAAAATTGTCATGTGCATAAAAAAATAAAGGCAAAAGGCTCCTGTAACTCTGATGTTTCTTGTGTCCCTAGGCTCGTGGTATTAACTTGTTCTTAGAGTAGACACAGTGTGGTCATCTGTTTATTTATTAAGCTTGGTTATTTTCCTTGACTTAAGCCAGTTATAAACCTTGATTAACCTTTGACACCTTGCTAACTCTTGATTTACTTTCAATAATTTTAAAGTCCTGTTAATTTGCTACACTAGCTCATTCATGTGACCCTTAAACTAAGTTCTCATAGCAACATCCATTGTGGTCTAACATGCTTGAATTTATACACTTTATATCTTTTGAATTCCAGCATACTTTCACTCTACTTCCCTGTTTTGCAGACGGTCCACCACAACAACCCTATCGAGCTTACCATACCATAGCTTCCGAGGATGGAATCTACATCAGAAAGGGGGGCATGTTAACCCATGGCGGACATTGAGACGTACTATGTTTTACGTCATTAATTTAAATATTCTGAGTCATGGGCCGGGCTTGTCGGCACCATATGTTAAGGATAAAGGGATTGGGTGATCGCTGATGAGAGGCGCACCTTGAATATCAGTAGTATAAGGGTTAGGGTCGGCCGACCATGTATGGGCGCCCAAGTGTGAACGGCCAAGTCACCTATAAGAGTCAAATGTAACCCTAAAATCCTCATTCTCATGTGTTGTGAATACAAGAGTGCTCTTGCCTTATGTCTTTGGTTTCCTTCTCCTGCGTGTGTGAGAGAGAGAGAGAGAGAGTGAGTGAGAGAGCGATCGAGCGCACTGTGTAGCGGCACGGCGGCGGCGGCGGCGGCGAGGCGGTAGAGCGGCGCGACGGCGGCTCCTCCTTCACGGCTGCGACGCGGGAATCCTTCAAGGCGGCAGTTAAGCGGTGAGTGACACACCTTTTGCATTCTGTTTTGAGCTTGCCTTCCTGGTTGTATGCTTGCAGCCATTCGTGGCTCGCATACGGTGCAAGTCCCCAACTACGACCTGTGCGGCGAAAGCGCACATTTGCAAAGCCCCCGCACAGGTCACAACATGGTACCGTCTGCCATTTTCAAAATGAGCTTTGTTGTCTCTAAGATTGATTCTTCCCACTTTTTTCAAAATTCTTATGTGATGATGCATACTCCTGCTCTACCCCATAAAGGATTGCAAGAGCTTGATAACCCTTATGCACCACTAGAAGTGTTACATTCATGTCATCACTCTCATAATACTTTCCCATTTGGTTGATCATAATTTGAACTAATTCTGGTAGGTCCTCCCTTCAATCAATTCCAAATCTTCCTCGACAAGCAAGGGTGATTCTTCCTTGGTTTGGCAGATTGGCTTGTATTCTCCCTTCCACTCAATCTTTCAAATCGGTCCTTAGTTGGGGGTTTTCTCTCAACCAGGTTCCAATTAGCATCTTTATTTCAATAGAGAGAAAGGTTGTCAACCCTGCCACATCTATACTGGGAGTTCGTCCTTGACCAACGTCATTATCGTAAGATTTCAAGTTAGGATTTATCACTTCTCCTCTTTCCTCAAACATCCTTGAGAAGAAATTCTTCTTCCCCCCTTGTTTAGATTTAGTCTCGCTGCTCTGTTCTTACGCTTTGGCACATTCAATTGTTTTGATTCCCATGTAATGTTTCATCCAGGATACACCGTTTTAGAGGCTCGACTGCTTGTAACCATTCCTCAAACTTCTTCTGGCTTTCCTGAACTAGGGCTTATGTGGTCTCCAATTTTTACATCTCCTTATGAGCAGTCTAGGACTAAGCTATTGGTGCAGTGTTGGTGTTGTCAAGCCAGGTTTAATTTTGAAGTATTATGGACATAAGAAGTGGTAGATGCAAACAAGAGAGTAGAGTGAAGACATGAAGATGGGGATGATGGAATGATTAAGTGTATTTGAAACTTAATTTTGATGATGTTATTTGTGGTGTTAGTGTGTTCTTTAAAAAAGTAGTTACAATTATTATGCATGTGTGAGTTAAGTGGAAGAGTGATTGAGTAACGAAAATAATTGTGCATGTGTGTGAAAGAATAAGAATATAAGTGTGAGTGATGAAAATGTGAGAATGGAAAGTCATAATTGATTTATGTTCTATGCTATGTTACTATTTAGATAGATTCTAAAGCTTCACTTTTCTTAGGAGCTAGTATTAATGTCATTCTATGCGTAGGTTCTATTTAAGGTATGTCAAGGGAGTATGAAAAACTACTTAAGCCATATCTTGACTGGGATTATCTCGAGGCTTTATGTTCTAGTTTCATAGCTGAGTTGCGAAGTGAGAGGAATGCCCTAGTTTAGGGAAAAACAAAAAAAACAAATGAGCGCTACAGTTAAGAGTTGGAGAAAATATAAGAAAAACAAAAATAAAAATTTTAAAAAGGACCAAGAAGATAACCATCATCTTGTGAGATTCTTGGTAGGTTTTTGGGGATACTCTTGGCAGTAATGTTGAGGTCCAGAGCCGATGCCTTGATCTGTCTTGGGGTGGGACCTTGTGTTGAGAAAAATTGTTTGTGCTAATAATAGGTGAGTTTTTTAAGGGTCTTGGCAGTTTTTAGATTCTCTATATAGGTCTTTGAGACATTGCTTTGGTCTCGATGGGGTGGTGCCTTAGGCTTTATATATCAATAAATGTGATGGGTAGAGGGGAGTTTCGTAAGAGTTAAATAAGAGTGGGAGATATACTAAATATTTTCTAGGGAAGTCTAATTACTTATTAGCATTCTTAGTTATGGGGTTAGAATATATGGTTTTAAGATTAGTTCTATGAATAGATATTGTTCAAAAGACTTAAGTCATAACCTTAGACATTCTTGAGTGTGGTGCTTCAGTTTAAGGGTGGAATCGTATTAGTTTCTAAGTAGGGTTAGTATTAGTGTTTATCTTTTTGACATGCTAATGTGGAGATGTGACTTAGTTATGATTGTCATTAGAGAAAGTAATGAATGAATGAAGAAATACTTGTTCTAGTGTTAAATGTTAAGTTTTTGTGAGCTAGTTACTGGTGGAAGTTATGTTTGACATAGTTAACGAAGAAGTAAAGATAGAACAATCGAGATGAATAAGACAATGGAACGATCAAGAGGAATGAGACGATGTTGGAGCAATGCAGAGAAGAAAAGTTGCAGAGTAGCAGTTGAGACGATGGAATGATCGAGAGGAAAGAGACGATGTGACGTAGTAAAGATGGAACGATCAAGAGGAATGAGATAATGTTGGAGCAATGCAGAGAAGAAAAGTTGTAGAGTAGCAGTTTTGAGATGAAGTGCTCGCAAGGATGCTTTGCAATTAAGTGTGGGGGGAATGATAACCCTAATTTTCATGCTTTAAATGGTCATTTTTTAAGCCTAATTTGTGCATCTTGTGCAATTTTTACCCTTTTTAACATTTAATTGGGTTATTTTTAGTAAATAAAAATAGCTATATTTAGAAATTAGGTCCGTTACTACTTCTTGGTGGCTTTCATTAGGTTTTTGTGCCTACTTTTAGGCATGGCATAATCCCATGCAATTTATTTTATGGAAATTTTAACATGCGACACTTGTAGGTTGTGTTCTCTTGCTTTGATGGATTCGAGTTACCCAACAATGGGATGTAGATTTATGCATAATGTGAGTTGCGTGCATCATTTGGAGTCCCTAGGACCAAATTTTAGACTTGTCGGACATGGTAGATATGAAGAGGTACCAAATAGTGTGAAGGGACCCTTGAGGTTCTTGGGACGGGAGGTTATGCATGAAGGAAAAAAAATGTGGACTTTTGGGGGAGAGGAGAAGAGCATAGTGCATGAAATATGTGGGGAGAAAGCAAAAATAGGCAATTGGGTGCATGTTCTACAACTATGTATGCTTTTCCACCCGGTTTTCTCATCTTCTTGCATTTTAGAACCCTAGAAAAGAGGGTAATTAGCAAGGAGATTAGGGGACTACATTTTCCTTAATTGGGCATTAATTTGTGACTAAATAGAGCAATTGAACGTGGCAAAGGATTAGCTTTGATCTCTGTAGAGCCCCCAAAGTAAGAGCAACATAATCTACAACATTAATTGCTTAAACAATTCAAATCATTGAGGTTGGTGCTCTTTCTTTACACATAATAAACAAAGTAATTAAGGAATATTAAGAAATTTAATGATGATTTAAGCAAACTATTAAGTACAAAGATGGAACAAGATATTAGGTACTAAATTTAATTGTTCAAACTCATTTTGAATTGGATTAAGCAATCTAATCAAAACTTGCTGCATGTCATTTTATAAAGGAACTATATTAAATATTGATGATAATTGAGAAATTATTTAAAACAAATAAATAATATACTAAAAATTCTTAACTTAAAATTTTGGAAATTATTTGATGAAATTTGCTATTTATTTTCTAATTTCCAAAATGAGGATAGAATCAGCAAATAATTATTTTGAATGGGATATTGAATGAAATTTTCTTAATGGTATTCATTAGAGAATTAGTTAATTATGTTCTTTACTTACAAAAATTTTGATCTTGAAAGGAATATATTTATTTGGGTTGATTAAGGAAATATCAACTATTTTAATGAGCTAAAAATTTATATAAATGAATATTAATAAATGGAAAAAGATTTTTCCTAATTTCCAAAAAAAAATTAGAAGCTTAAAGATGTTGTTCAAAGCTTAGGAGAAGTGTCAAATCTGTTATAACACCTTCTTTTAATGAGGGTTAATTAATTTTATTATTTTCTGGATTGATTTTAGAAAATTAATAATTGAGAATTGAAAATCAATTTGGGGAAGTTGAAAAGAGAATAGAGTTCATTTTTTGTGTAGTATAAGTATGCAAAAGAATTTGGCCAGAAATGGATTCTATCTCATAGACTTAGTGTAAAGGGACCTAATTTGGATGTTCAGTGGAGGCCTTATATCTCCAAATGGGTAGAGAATCTAGGGGTACTAAAGAAAGGAAAATATATTTCTCTTTGAGACCTAGTGGCGTACAAGATTTGAAGTTTATAAGATATGCTTAGCTAGTATTCTGTTTGATAATTGGATTAATTGCTAGTATTCTCTTTGATAATTAGCTTCATTGATGACATACTAGAGGGTAAATATTAGGAGTTTTGTAAGAAATTTGAAGAGGAATTTTGAAAGCAAAGTTATTATTTTTCAGTGAAGAATATGTTTGCAAAGTTTTATGTTTAGGGGATTTAATTTAAGGGTGGTTCCTTTATAATTTAATAGACATAAAGGCAGTGCAAAGCTTTAGTGAAGTCTATTAGGATATAGTTTAAGGTTTGTTAGGAGTGGTTATCCGCAAAGTAGGTGGGTAGTGGAGAGGGAGCCCTCAATTTTCTTATTATCTTTCTCTTTATATTTTAAAAAGAGGAGTTTCCTATGGCTTAAATAATAAGGAATGTGTGGAAAGTCCTCATAAGCTACGATCTGAAAGGGGTATTGTCCACCCTACTTATCTAAACGTTATCATGAAAAGAATTAATAAAATTTTGTTAAAAACGTAAGTGTTTAGGCAACATGTGTACAAATGCAATTAACTGCCTAAAACTTGGCTGGCTAGTAACCTGCCTTCAAATTTGTGCTAAATTTGACACATTTTATTGGTCTATATCGATAAATTCTAGTTTTTTGGCTATTAAATCATATTATTTTATGAGATTTCAATGTAAAAGGAATGTAAATTGTCATGGCAATTTAATAGTAGGTCCGCAATTTATTAAAATCCATGGTTGATATATGTGTGTGTGTTCACATTTCAAGAGAAAAGGATAGGAGAACACTTTTTCAAATTTGAATGGTTTCTATACCATTAAAAATTCAAATGTGTTGAATCTTAGTTTACTTTTTTAGAAGTAAAAAAACCAAGAAGAGGAGTTGGTTGAGGAAGTTGGAGAGAGGGAGTTGCACGACTCCTTATGTGCCTTTTCTTTCCACTTTCTTTTCTCTCTTGGCTATTGCAGCAAATTGTCTCTCTTGTGTGTGTGCTTTCTTCAGTATGGGAGAAGAGAGTGATAGTGAGAGTGAAGATGATGATGACAATTTCTTGAGTCTCTCATCTTGCTAAGTATGTGTGGGTTTGTGTCTTCTTGGTGTTAAGAGCATTCTTCTTGTAGGTTTTGAGATCATGCAAGTCTACTTGCAACCCTTCTTGAACGAGTTTTATGGTAAATTGGTACTGTTGGCAAGGTGCTATTGTTCATTGGTGCACTAATCGGGAACAAAATTTTCAAGAAGAATGGAAAGAGAAGAGAGGATAGGGTTAGCAAAGGAAAGCCCATAATGCCTATAACTTTGTGCTAAGCGCCACAATGTGATGTAGCAGTAAGTTTGGTTCGTGGAGATCAAGAAGATGAAGGAGACGATGATGTGCTTGGAGCTATAAATGGTGGATAGTGTCCAAAGAGAAACCACTTCAGAAGAACTATATACGTTTAAAGAAAGGATGAGATGCAATAAACTTTCTTGAAATTGCATCAAGATTTTGCACACTTTTTTAAAACTACACCAAATTTTTGCACCACTTTCTTCTTGCAATAGTCCTTCAAGAACTCAAAGATTTGGCAATCTAGGATTTCAATCTTGAAGAAATAAGGGCTCTAAGGATTAGTCTTTGAAAAAGTATGCTCCCTAAGCAATAAATGCAAAAAATCACTCAAAACTAGTTGTGCTGAAACTTCTATAATCCTTAATTTCAAAAATCAAGAAAATTTTCAACAAATAAAGTACTTCAAGAAATTAAGCAGTAAATTGGATTAGGGATTTGAAAATAGTGATTAATAAAAATTTAAAAATGATTGACAAATTTCATTGCTAATCAAGAAATTAGCAAATCTAAAAATTGTGTAAAAATAAATTCCAAAAATGATTTACACTAATCATGATCAAAAAAATGCATTTTAAAAATGTGGATTAATAGTAATCCAAAAATGATTATCACTAATCATGATCAAGAAAATACATTTTGAAAATTGAATTAAGAACAATCTGAAAATGATTAATCTCCTAATCGAAGCATCAAGATCTAAGCCAAGAGCCCTGATACCACTACAAGATAGTGGACCACTCAATACATGGAGTAGACAACAAGGGTGTAGGTCACCGTCCTAGCATCTCAAGAAGAGAGCAGCTCACCATGGAAGCTTGCTCGAAGCAAGAAGATAACCAAATGGTCATATATATCCAAGGGTATCAAAAGGTCATAAAAGTACAATATCCTAGGGTTGGTGCCTTTTTATAGTCCCAAGGCCCCATACGCCCTACACAACATATATGCAAATGCTCTCAAGTACCCATGTGTCTAGATCCATCTCCCATATGTATGTGTACACTAAAATCCCTTCATTACATCATTGACATGTTCGAGGTGCTGATTCCAAGAAAAAAGCGTTCACAAGCTAAGTGGAGGAGGAATGTTAGCCTCCAAATTTGTGCTAAATTTGGCACATTTTATTGGTCTATATCCATAAATATTTAGCATTTTGGCTATTAAATCATATTATTTTATTGAGCTTCCAATAATGTAAAATGCAATGTAAATTGTCATGGCAATTTAATAGCGGGTCCGTATAAATTTTAAAAGCCATGGTCAATATGTATGTGTGTGAGTTTTCTCAAGTTTTGGAAGGTTTGAGGGTAGTTTGAGGATACTTTTTGAAGTTCTTTAGTTGTAAAAATGAAAGGTCTTTGGACCTTAGGAAAGATGTACTCAAAATGTTTTAGAATTTAATAAAAAAATCAAGAAGAGATCGTTGGAAAAGTTGGTTGGAGTTGCACGACTCTTTTTAGGTACATCTTCTTCCTTCTTTCTTTCTCTCTTGGTTGGCACAACTCTTGCTCTCTTCTTTCTTGTTCTTGAATTATGGAAGAAGAGGGAGATAGTGAGGATGGTGAGGAAGACATCTTTTGTGTGCCATGGTTCCTTTGTTGGCTATTTTTGTTGGTTATAAGAGAGCTTAATTTGCAAATTGCATGGTGAGGGGCTAAGCCCTTAGCATATATTTTGCTTCTTTGGTACCTTGTTTTTGTGTCTTTTGTTAGAGATGGGTGAGAGCATTTCAAAGGTACATGCCCATATACTAAATACACACACACATACATAATTGTATTATATTTGTGATGTGCTTAACTTTTTATTTAAAGTATTTTTAAAGAAAATTTAAACTTTTGATATTTTTTAAAAGCACTTAAATGGTGACCATGGAAGACTTTGTTTTAAAAACTATTTTAGCACTTGATATTTTTTTTTCCAACTAATATCTAGTGTTGTGTTTCCCTAGTAGAAATTTCTTTGAAACAATATACTTAAAGAGAAATAGTTTTTTGCTTAAATTTTTACTATAGTATTGCAAATTTGGAGCACTATGGTCCCATGGTCATCACTTTTGCATGGAGCGCATAGATAAGAGAAGAATGACCTTTGAATCTAGAATAATGGCTAACTTTCTCCAAGAGAGTCAAGCAAGATAATACAAACCTTCTCACTTCCAACCTTGATTATTGTGGAATCATATAAGATATCATAAATGTAAGCTTTAGGCAATTTTACATATTCATTCTTGACGTTCAATGGTTCAAAGTGGTCTATAATTCCAAATGTAACAATCTAAAGAGTTAAAAGCCGATTCTTTGTTATCGACTCAACAAAGTTGTGGACAGATATCGTGATACATTTGTACTACTGCAACATTGTGAGAGCATGTAATAATTGTCAAGAAAATGTGGATTATTTTTCTTTTTTATGTTAGCTTTTTATTGTTATAGAATGGAGAAAACACAATAGTTCTTTTAATATGGACAATATAATCTTCCAGCCAGCTTCATTGAAATAAGAATCGAACTGATAGAACATGAGAAGGGCCCATCATCATCAAGTAGTGAATTTACTGATATCCTCAAATCCTTCTATGGATGGTAATGAATTCACTTTTAATCCTATGTTTAAAAATATAGGAGAGACAGAGATTCTATTAGAAGATGACCTCTTTCTAGCCATGGATCTTGTATTGGAATATTCATAAAATTTCTTTTATATTCTCAAATCATATGTATTTACTAATATTTTTGATAAAATCCATTAAGAAAATTTTGATGCAAACACTGATGGAGATGTCCATGTAAATATCAATGTAATTATTGATGATAATATCTAGGCCCGTAAGATCACATGCCTAAAAAAACTCTCCTTAAGAACATTGGTACTAGGTAGATCTCTTGTAGTGAGTGATCCTAGTCTTATGAGATTTTAAAAAAAATAAACATTAATAAGAAAAGCTATTAAATGGGCTCACCTCTAACACATCAGTATGGGCATCCATACGACCCATACCGATGCCCATACGCAACTTGTACCTATAGAGTAAAGTCCCAGGCGCTCATAGGTTCTATAGCTTTAAAAAATAGGCAATGGTGATGAAACCTATGAATATTGTCACGAAGTTGAGAAGCAAATTTAGGATGGTAAGGTACCTACAATACTTTCAAAAACAGGGAAAAGGAAAAAAAACTAGACCTAAGAAAAATCATTAGTTTAAAATTATTTAAAAAATCATCTCTTATTGTATGTTATAACATTGGTCAAATAAGATAAATATACTATTATCAATTTAAAGTAAGATAGTTTAGTAAAGTTTGTAGCTTGTTAGAGAGAGAGAGAGAGAGAGAGAGAGAGAGAGAGAGTAACAAAGTGTTCTTAGGATGCACATGCACATGGGATGGGCCTAAGCACATGGACTTAGGGTCATTTACATGTGGGATTAAGGCACATGGACCTTGGGACTATAAAGGTATGTGCTCTAAGAGTATTGTACCTTTTGATAATCATGAATACACAAGTCTTTTACTCTCTCTTCTCTCTCTTAAACTAGGCTAATCATCCTAATCTAAGCTAATCTAAAGTTAATTAAGCTAAATCTAGATTAATCTAGATGCTACCTTTCTTTCATTGATATCAGAGCTCTTGGCTTAGATCCTTGCTTAGGTAGTGACTAATGATAATCATTTTCAAATTATACTTAATTCAATTTTCATAATGTAATTTATTAATCTTGATTAATGATAATCATTTTTGAGTTACTGTTAATCTAATTTTTCAAAATGCATTATCTTGATCATGATTAGTATTGAACATTTTCAAAATTGATTTTTACATAGTTTTCAGTTTTACTAATTTCTTGTTTTGACAAGATTGACAATGAAATTTGTGTTAATCATTTTTAAATTTATATTAATCACTATTTTCAAAATCCTAATCCACTTTATTATTTGATTTCTTGATCTTGATTTTTGAAATTAGGGTTTGTAGAAGTTATAGTAACCAATATTGAGAAATTTTCTTGCTTAGAGAGCATACAGTTTCAAATATTAATCCTTGAAGCTCTAATTTCTTGCTTAGAGAGCATACAGTTTCAAATATCAATCCTTGAAGCCCTAATTTCTTCAAGATCAAATCCCAAATTGCCAAATCTTGAGTTGATTACAAGAAGAAGATTGTGGTGTAGAAAATCAAGATTGTTGCAAGGTTTTTAGATTGCTATGCAAAAATTTGATACAGTTTCAAGAAAGTGTGCAGAAGCTTGTTACAATTTCAAGAAATGTATAAAATACAGTTTACTGTGCAGATTTAAGAATTGTGTTGAAGATAATAATACAGAGTACAATTCTATTGCAAATCTACAGTGTAGAACAAAGCAGTTTACAGATTATGTAAAGTTTATTATGCTAAAATCAAATCTTGGTAACAGTTAAGTGATTCTTGAGTTTAAATCTTTTACAAAAGTTCAACCCCATGCAATTCTTAGTGCACTTTTGGAACAGCTATGTCTATATACCTATTGATGTAGTGGATTAAGGGAGAGGGAGAGGGAACACAGGAGGAGAAGTGTGAAAGTAGAAAGGTGAAAAAGCATACGTGTGTATTTCTTTTACACTCCTTTTCACATTCCCCAAAACCCTATATTTTGCCCATTTCACACTTTATTACTTTTTGGAGTCCATCTTTGCTAAGGCCCTTCACACCCTACCTTGCTTTTGGTGCACAGCCCTGCTTGTTTTATCCATTCACATCACCCAATTCCTTTCCCTTCTACATTGCGTACTTACCATTTTATGGACATGTATTGGGCCTTGTAGCAGTGTTTCACACCCACTGTGACTTATGTGCACATCTTGAGTCTCGTGGAGGTTGTTCATGTGCATTGTGGATAGGTTTGGGGCGTTCGCACACACACAGTGGGCATGCATTTGGTGGATGGTGGCTATTAGGCATTGTTCACGCGCATTGGAGCATTGTCGGGCTTTGTTCATATGTTTTTATGCATTGTGAGATCACTTGTTCACACACGAGCACATTTGTGTGAGGTGTTCGCATGCTTCGGGCTTTTATGGGGAGTGTTCATGCATATTAACACATTGTGGGCTTTATTCGCAAATTTGGGTGCATGGTGTTCTTTTCACGAACATTGGTGCTTAGTTTGGGCGCATTCACACGATGTGAGTTTATTGTGCATTGTAGCTCTTGTTCACATGCTTTGAGCATTGGGTAGTGTTCACACGTAGCCATGGTTTATTACTATTACCCCTCTGCTAATCGCCATGATCCTTGTGACTCAATGATTGGGGATGCATGTGTGATGCTAGATTCTTAGTTGGGATTCTTCGTACGTAGTACCATGGGTTACCCGACATGATCACATTATACATCACTTTTGCCAACTTTTTGCATACATTTGGGACATCTAGACTTCGACCATCGGATCCTTCATCATCTATTTCACGTGATGAAGAGATAGTCCATTCAGGCCATAGATGGAGGATGGAGTTGTGAAGTTTATTGTTTACACATGCTCATCATCTATGTGATGAGAGAAATTGGCACATTCAACGATCCTTTGACTGTTGATCATTGAGATATTTCTTGGAGGAAGATGGATCGGTTTTTCTCAGTTGGGATGACTCATGTTCATGCACTAAAATCTATTTTATTTAACCAAAATTATGCTTCATGGATGGAAAGAAGGCTGGACTAAGCAAGAATGAGACTCAATGAAGAGGATGAGACTAGACAAGACAATTGGATCAAAGACAAACATGCAAGGTGTTGGCATGAGGCATGGATGTTGAATGTAAGAATGGGATCTGATGCCGGGAGTGCCTTGATAAGGTGTAGTTCATGCCATTGGGTGTGATGGAAGGCATAAATACATTGATGGGTGCCGACTAGATGACAAGGTAAGAAAGACTGTTTGAGTCTATGTGCCTAGATGTCAATGGTGAAAGGATATTAATAAAGAGGACTAACTAGAAATGAAAAACTAGCAAGGGTATCGATATGAGTGGAAGCTCATTTAGGTTTGGTGGTGGTAGGATATAGCAGGGTTTTCTATTGGGTTTGTAGGTGGTTTCGCAATTGGGTTATCTGGGATATACCTACAAACGATCAAAAAACGTGATGTAATTAGATGTTTTGATGCATCTAGATGCTCTTAAAACACTCAAAAATACCAATTTCGACTACTCATATGATCAATTTAGACCCCAATTAACACATTTTCTAAATTTTTTACCTCTTGTGTAAGATTAATTACCCTTAATTACAAAAACCAGTCCATTAAGAGAAATTAGTCAAATTCAAGGGTTTTTTAATGGTTTAAAGAAATTTTTTGAAAGATTAAGCTACTCCTAATGCTTGCTAACACTCTAATCCAAACAATTTCAACAACAAACACAGAATTAAACTAAAATTAATGTTCTTAGTTCTATGTTTAATACTAAAGAGAGCTAACATTCACTAAAAATTACATTCTATTGCATTGTTTGATGCAATGGATGCAAACTAAGCCTAATACAAACTATGTGCAAGGCCTAAGAACATGAAAAACCACAATAATAAAAACAAAAACAACAATTTAAGTTAAAAATTAAGCAAAAGGCATTCTTTTCAAAAACAAAAAAGAGAGGTATTCTACACCAAATCTCACACAAATCCACATCTTTTTCGTGGGAAACCATTAATCAAGATAATGGGCAATGGGTTATGCGTAGATTAGAGAAAAAACGATGAAAAAAACCAAGGGATAGTTCCCCGGCAAGGCGCCAAAAATGTTATGGCTCACCCTAACCCTCCTTGAAACACATCCAAAAGAGATTACCTAGTGAACCGCAACTGTCGTGAGAATCTTTCCAATGGCCGAGCTCGTAACCCTTGAGGTCTCCAAGCTCTACAACTCCTTGAGAAGCAATTCCACCATGCCTCCCGCCGTGAGCGTTGTCACACCGTCGCATTGCACTACGGGTACTCGTCCCTCCTCTCACCTCACTTCACTCACACACACTCAGTAGCATGCATTAGGAAGAGAGATCAGCAAGAGCAATCTCCACTGCACAATGGGAGAGTATGTTGTATTATGAGAGATATTCACTTATATACATGGCCATAAGTGTTTACACTCACTTAAACTGTGGCCGATTGGGCACTTTAGGCTCATAAGAGGCCTAATGCTATTACAATGACTACTCTCATAATATATCCATGAAGTACATCACTTAGGACTTCATCCTAACTTATACCACACGCTCTTGAAGTGGGAATCGTTCATAAATACTCCATCATCACACCATTAGGGGTGCCCGTCCAAGTTGTAGCTTTGGACACTATTGCTTCATATCTTGAATGTATGACCCTTGGGTGTATCTACCGTGACTCCTTGATGTATGATAATGGCGGTAGCTCTTGTTAACCCTAGAATTGGGTTAACAATCGGCTAAGAGGCCCCACCATGAACCCGCCCCTATAGAACAACCTCACCCCCAAGCCCCAGGTCCACATAGGAAGAGCTCGGTGCTGTTGCAGCTGTGAAGCCACTAAGAAGGCCGCAAAAGAGGAAAAGGAGCGCTAGAGGTAAGATTTTCTTAACCGAAGTTTATACGAGACCCCACCCCCTGAACAGGTTCACAAAGATGCCTCCTCATGATCAGCTTGGGCCTTCATCCCCCAATGATGCCAAGAACACAGTCAACACTCTCCATTGGGCTCGCGCGGGCAGTTTCAAACTCCAGCCAAAATTATGCAAAGAGTATCCATGTGGCCTGCGGAGATGTGCCAAAGTTTTGCCCATGGCTTTGCCAACATGGCACGGGAGCTCATCCAACAAATGACAGACTGCATCACCCGATAGCAAGAAGTGACACAACTTTCACAGAGGGAAATGTTATTAGCCAAAGCCCATGAGAGAGCGGTGTCTGAGGAGTTATACCAAACCAATGTTGTACAGTTCATGGAGCTACAAAAAAAGTTCAACCAACAAACAAAGCAGCTAGGCACAACTATCAATAGAATTACTGAGCTCCAGCAACAGGTTAACCAAGCCCATGCAACAGCAGCAATAGCCCACAAAGAGCTCACAGTAGTCATTGAAGGACTACATCAAGAGGCCATGAGCCCAGCTTAGATAGCAGAGGATACTCTAGCCCCCACCACCGCGGATTTTACAAAGCACTGCGATTTAATGGAGGCCACCATCCATCACTTGCATGAGAAGCTCGGAGATGCTGAGGCCTGGGCCACCTAGCCGCCATCCACTCCATTGGCTCCTTCGTCCAGTTCGGTCGACCACAAGGTGGATGCACTCATAAAGACTGTCACCGAGCTCCCCATTTTGGCATCCCCCCCTCAAACCCCTTATCAGCTCCTTGATCTACAGTTCCGAGCCATTCGCCTTAACCTTCTCCAACACGATATCTATATAGAAGAGTCCCTCTCTTGCCAACAGTATACATATGCTCTATCCAAGCTCCCCATAGATAGCCTAACTCTTATCCCCCATTTTTTCTTCCAAGGGTTGCTCACCTTCCAACACCCTCATGATCTCTATGAACTCCCCTTCCACCCTCTTTAAGCCACCTTAACAGCCTAGAGCTTACTACTTCGATATGGCTTCCCTGTTGAGATGTCAAGCTCAACATGAGCTGACAATACTCACGAGACACCTGTATGACCGTTTGACATTTATATCATCGACGAGTTTGGTAGCTGGCACCGACATATCTTTGCCAGAGATTCTACAACTGGACTCTACCGAGACCAATCCACATCTACCCACTCCTCTTACCGTGTTCACATTATGGACTGCTTGTATATACTCTATTATGTGTGTTAGTCACTTTATCTTCTTTGTAGAACTCTTTTGTTATGTGAAGAAGAAGAACAATTTTCAGTCTCTTACCTTGTGTGCTCTCATCAGGACATAAATATGGCTTTTCAAGGGTTTGCTAAAAAAAAACATATCTTGTTAATGGGAGTGGTATTTTTGTGTTTCTCTTCTAAGGAAGGTCCTTATGAATGTGACAAACCTTAGAAAATTATTAAAATGATAAAAATAACCTTAAATATAATCAATAAATCACCATAAGTAGAGGTATATCCAGCGCTATAATTCAAACAAGTTACAAATTTATAAAGTAGGTTCCTACATGCAAGAAAAAATGATCTCTTCTGACAATATCTTTGTCTAAGATTGGGACCATATTTTGAAGATAACAAAAAATAATTTTTTATTTGAACTTAAAATGTGGAGCTGGTTGATGTGACTCTCTTGATTAACCTCCTAACTTTTGTCTTTTAAAATCCATCAAATTTGATAGATTTAAGCTCTTTCTACATTTCAATTAAGAAATTTCATATATCTACATGTAGACTTCATATTTTATAATTATTTTTTTATCCATGCCTAGATTAGAGCCTAAAGAGCGTGTGTGTACATTTTTCCCAATTTCAAAGTTGTGGACAGATATCATGATACATTTGTACTAGCACAACAATGTGAGAGCAGGTAAATATTGTTAACAAAAATATTTTTCTTTAATATGTTACCTTTTTATTGTTATAGAATGGAGAGAACACAATAGTTCTTATAATATGGAGAAGGTAATCTTCCAACGAGCTTCGTTGAAATAAGAATGGTTGTATGTAATACAAGTTGCACCTCGAAGTAAACACATATTTGAAGATAAAAGTGTTGAGGAAGAAATGAAAGAAGGTGATAATGTCCCCAATGCTTTGGGTAATCAAAGAGATGCTCATAATGTAAATATTATGGATGATGATGTCATTGAGAATCAACTGATAGAACATGAGGAGGACCCATCATCATCTAGTGAATTTACCAATATCCTTAGATCCTTCTATTGATGGTAATGAATTTCCTTTTAATCCTATGTTTAAAAATATAGGAGATACATAGATTGTATTAGAAAATGACCTCTTTCTAGCCATGGATATTGTAGAGGAACATTCATAAAATTCATTTTATATTCTCAAATGGTCTCTCGACTTATTATAAATCTTACATAGTATTTAAGAGATGAGAGATAGATTTTTTATTATAAAAAATTAATTTGCTTCTTAGAATTTCTTTTTTAGTTGTTGAGTCTTTGACACCCAAAATACGATAATAGTGTGAGCTTATATGGTGATTTACTTTAGTTATACTAATAAACCAATGTCTCCACTAAAGTAATCGGTCAAGAATATATATCTGAATATTTCAACTTAGTTAGAAGACAAGGTGATGGTCTCAACTTTCAAAATTGCGTTTGATAACAAAACAACGTATATGAACCCTTGCTTATATTTGAATCATCTAGTTAGAAACTTATAAAATTAATATTCGTTATTATATAAAATGACTAGATATTCCACTTAAAGCCTTGTGAGATGTTTAAAAATGCATGAAGTAGTCTCTAATTCTATAGTAATAAATATGGTTAAAATTATAAACTTTCGTCTAAAACAAAGTGCCTAAACGGATAGGTGTTTGTGTGATTAGCTCTCACAAAATGCACCAGCAAAGCATAACATTATACAGAACATGTGTGCAAGATTTGTCCTAATCTATGATTGTTTGATTAGCTTTGAAAATCCTCAAAGTTATTTTTTTAAAGACAACTAAATACCTTAGAATTTTTATTAAGACTTAATTTTGGAGTTCTAATTGATTTTTAAGCCTAATATGGATTGTATTACACCATATATATATTTGTGAAGCAATGCACATCAAAAAACTTTGGAAAGCAATGAGAAATTAGCTAATTAAAGCCTTTGATCCAAATATAGTCCAACCAACTCTGTATTACAACTGTAATTTGGCCTATGAATTCTTAGGAAATTGAAAAGCCTAGAGGTATCCAATGTGATCTCAAAAAATCCTAATTTTCCTTCAATATAGACTTGATGATATAAAAGGACACTTTTTTGTCCTATTACCAAACTAGTGTTAAGGTATCTAGTGTTGTGAGCTATGGGATGAAATGTTTTATTGACTCTACTATATTTCATTAACTCTACCATGTAACTATTTTATTAAAGCAAGATTTTGGTAAGTTTGCCACATAAGCATTTTGATTAAAATGTCTTTGTTGAACTCTAGTTAACGTGTTTACATTTTATTGATGTGATTGCTATTGAATAGAGAAAAAGTTTATTTTTTAAAAATATCTACACAAAAGTTGTTCCTCCAAAATATAAACTCATGTTTATTTGTCTTCTCTTTAACATTCTTAATATAAGTGTTTAAATTCTTTTGAAAATACAATGCATATCATACTCACATGCTTCAACATGTTTGCCTTCTTGCTCTTGAAAACCTCTTAAGGGTTGATCAATTATAGGTAAAATTTAGAACTATCACCAAAGGGGTCTTTGGAGGGAATCCAATAGGTGAACATCAATCAAGAACACCCTACTCCAGAAGACTAATATCTAGCTCTATAATATAGACCTCAAGTATGATGTGACTACACATATATGCTCTCGTTTTTTGTTCAACTTAATAATAGATACATGAAGTTTCCTTACAAAAAGAAAAGTTATAACACGTCTGTACTTTCTTCTTCCAAGAATGTAATCAAGGACACATATGATGTGAGAGATTCTTATGGGCGTGCACCTCAAGCTATTCTTTGAGACATAACAAGTGTCATGTAGAGCACATTTGATATCTACAAAGTTGAAATGCACACATGATGTGAGAGATTCTTATGGCCGTGCACCTTAAGCTATTCTTTGAGACGTAATAACCATATGTAGAGCACATTTGATATCTACAAAGTTGAAATACACTAGCTATGAAAGCAAAAGAGGATTATAATCAGAGTGATTGTTCTTGGTGTTGGTACAAAAACATTACATTTTAAAAATTCACATGTACATGTAAAGATATACAAGCTCTTTTAATAGATTGTATTTTTCAAAAATCAAAACATTATGACCCCCCAAAAAAAGCATGTGGTAAAACTTCAAGATTACTCCTTTGATAGGAAAAGCTTTATTACATTGTTTAAACATAAGTGAGGTGAAATTTTAGCCATGTAAAAAAAGGATTATTTTTAACCTCATAGTATTTCGATGGACATTCTTTAATTATAGTTTTTGGATGAAGACTATGTGATCTTTGAATGTGCATTCATGCATTCAACTAAACATTTCTACAAACAACTTTGTTTTTCCCAAGTCGTTAAATTTACTGTAATGCGTGTGCATGCGTGCGTGCGTGTGTGTGTGTGTGTGCATTATCAAGGAGCATGGGGGTTGTGTGGAGGTGACTAGTTGCACCTAAGTTTTTGTAATAAAATTATGTTGGTAAGAAATAACATATCAATGTGATGAGCCAAGAGGAAACAGTTCCATGTGTGTGGCTAGGACAACTAGAGGCATTCATCTTAGGAGTTTTAAGGGATGTACTTGAGGGTAAGGAGAAGAGAGTGTGTAAGTTTCATGCTTGTGCCAAGGTAAGGGATGTATCCATCATGTATCCATCATGCTTGTGCCAAGGTAAGGGATGTATCCATCATGTGCATGTGTAGGCCCAATCAAAGGGGAGGTAAGTAGGAGAGTTTGGACAAAAATTCTCTTCTTAAAGAGTCAATTTTAGGATGGCCCATACTCTCAACAAATTGTCAACTTAAACTTACTAGGGTTCAATAATGTAAGAACCATCAATTGTATTTTATATTATTTTGCATGAGTAGCCAATTGTATGATTGCACAAGTAGTATTGCATATCAAAGATAGCCCACACTTGACCTATACTTAGTTTATGTTCACATTTCTCATAGCTTGCGGATGGGGGACAATTGATCTAAATATAAGAACTATTGATGTGAAAACATAGAAGCTATTGATTTTATAACCACCCAAAGATTTTAAAGAAAACATAAAAAAAGGGCTTGTAAACTATTTTGTTATGACATTACCCAAAGGTATAAGTTGAGTTAAGAGGGTTTTAACAAGAGGGAATTTTCTCTATTGTTGTAAGAGTTTCTATGTTTTAGAGAGAGAGAGAGAGAGAGAGAGAGAGAGAGAGAGAGACTTGAATTGCATGTCAAAGAGAGTGCCCACACTTGACCTATACTTAGTTTATGGTCACAATTTTCATAGCTTGTGCATGTGGGAGATTTGATGCAAACATAAGAACTACTGATGTGAAAATATAGAAGCTATTGTTGTTATAACCAGAGTACCCAAAGATTTTGAAGAAAACATTAAAAAAAGGGCTTGTAACCTATTTTGTAATGAATTTACCTAGAGATATTTGAAATGTAAATTGAGTTAAGAGGGTTTTTAACAAGAAGATATTTTGTAAGAGTTTCTTTGTTTGAGAGAGAGAGAGAGAGAGAGAGAGAGAGAGAGAGAGAGTTGGATTCGGGGGTTTTCTTAAAGCACATAAGAATTTCTTTATTGTAAGAGATTGCCTAGAGAGAGAGAGAGAGAGAGACGTTTAACGTCGAAATTATTGATCTAGAGAGACCAATCGACGGAGATGGAGAGACGAGGAGAGAGAGAGAGAGATAGAGAGACTTAACATCGATTTTATTGATCTAGAGAGACCAATCGACGGGAAGAGAGAGAGAGAGAGTCTCTGAAGATTGTAAGAGACTTCCTTTGTTTTGTGGGGGGAGAGAGAGAGAGAGAGAGAGAGAGAGGGGTGTCTAAGGTAAAGGTAAGAAGTATCCCAGGGAGGGCAGAAAAGGGGGATTGAAGAAGGGTTTTTTAAAAACCTTTGGAGTGGGAGAGCAGAAGATTCTTATTGCTTGCCCACAAAGAAATGGGTGGTGGGAGGGTGGGAGGACAAAATAGGCCAGCTGTGTTGTGTGGGGTTAGGCCCAACCGTAGTGGTGGGGTAACTGGATGGCAGCATGGTTGGGCTGGCAATGCCAGATGAGGGCTCTCCACTCACTACCTTCTCTCCCACCCTCCTCTTTTATACGCACTCTTGTGCCCCCTCATCTCCCATCGCTCAAGCTCCTCCACTGCTGCCTCTGCCATGGCCTCCTCACGCACCCCTTCCCTCATCCTTGCCCTTGCTTTTCTCACCCTTCTCTCCCTCATGGCTGTGGTGTCTGCAGATTCACCCGCTCCTGCCCCTTCCCCCATGAGCGCCTCCCCGCCCTCCTCTCTCCCCTTCCTTGCCCCCTTCCTCCTCGCTTGGCTTGCCTTCCTGTTCGCTTGAAGTGAAATGCCCCCCTGTAGAGGTGAAATCGGTTCTCATAAATGCAGCTTCTCTGCGCAATCTTTGCTTCCACAGTCATGGCCATCACTAACTTTGGTTTTCATCTCTGTACATAGGCAAGCCAGGCTCTGAAGCCTCACATGGGGGTTGTTTACCACCGGGGCCTCCCATGCCCCAGCCTTCTTGACTGAGGTACTGTGTATCTTTACTTACAGTGTGGGGATCTCCATATATTTCCTAGGGTTTTTCCATTCTTTCCCATTAATGTAGCACAATAATGGCCAGCCTGCTGCTGTGTTTGCAACCAGATGTACCCCTTTACATTCTTTTATGAATCAAGATTACTTATGAGTTGAGGGGTGGTGTAATTACAGAGGTGTTGATTCAATTAGCTTCTGAAAAACGTTGTCAGAATTGTGCTTGTTGTTAAACCAATCCTTTATGCTGTAAATAAGTTTTATGATTCCTCCCATGCCCATTATGTAATGTGAGCGTTTGAAGTGCTATCTATAACTCTATAATTATTGTACAAAAGAAATTGTGTTTCCTAGTATGTTAGATTCGCAAGGATGGCCCAATTTCAGGGCCTTTACACATTGCCCTATCTCACCCAATGGGTATTCATGGTCTCGGCATGAGTTGGTAGTCTTCAATGTGCAAGGAGTTTACACACCGTCCAAGCCAAAATCATAAAAAAGTTAGTTTTCAATGCATTATACTTGAATTTGATTGTTGCTAGAGTGGCAGCCGACTCTGGTTGCCCATGAAATTGCGTAGCATGGGCACCAATCAGCTTCCACTTCACCTTTTGAAGTTTGTCCAATTTTGGTTGTGTAACAGGGGCGTGCCCATCCAGCCCAATTTAAGCATTCGATTAGCTCTTGGTATTATCGATGGGTGGGCAAGTGTTGGTGTGTATCGCAAAGGCCTTCATGCAATTCATTTCAACAAGTTAACTATTTGGCATGTAGTTCGTCAATATTGTGTCTGAAATAACCCTCGCAATTCAAAAATAATAATAATTTGAACTTAAAAAGCACATTCAAAATTTGCTAGGGAAATTCACATATCATATATTGTTGGTATTATTTGAAGGAACTTTTGTTTCAGCGAGAATTATGTATTATGGAATATGTTCTGATTTAATATGCTTTCGAATCCAACATATATATGTTTCGTAAGGAAATATATATATATTTCGAAAAGAATATTTAACTTATTAACTATTGATGAAAGTGTATGAAAGGTAGGCATGTATTTTTTACCCTCAAAGTGAAGTATTACTTTACTATTGATGGAATGGAAGTTGAAAGTCAAACATGTATTTTTTACCCTCTAAGAGAAACTTACTTGCAACTACAAAATAGTTATTAACACTAGTCAAGGTACCCTCAAAGCAACAATAACTCATATCATGAAAAACTTTGAAGTGCAAAGCATACTAAAGAAATGGTGAAACTCTTAACTAGTGGCACTAAAGTTTATATTGTTGTAATCCAAAGCCAATTACTTATCACGTATTGATGGTGAGTGAAGTTCGTTTGAGTGTCGTGGTTGTATTTTTCTTTTGGGGAAATATAATTATATTTATATTCATAAACTGTTAGGCTATATACAAGCCAGCTTAGATCTGATCAAAGAATCTTGTACATCTCTTCATTGTTAAGTACACACCCCTAGATTTGATTCCACCTCTCATCATCCCACACAAAAGTTAGTGTTCCAAGTTGATGTAATAACTCTATTGCAAGCCAATGGTGCTCCCCTTAGGAGTCTGCTCCTCCATAGCCACTTTCTTGGTCCATATCTACACATCAAGTCTTCTTCCAATAGGGTTTTCTATGTGTGCTGCCGTAAAGGTGCGTGCAGGTTTTTTCTCCATCAGATACCACTTTTGTGTCTTAGGCCCAAACTTTGGTAAACCAGCTCTATTATTCTTGTCAGACACCAATTCCTTCAAATCTTTCCCTGCACATATATGCCACATGCCATGAATTGGTTAGGTTTCTCTAGTATGTGCAACTATCCCATTATCATGTGAGTGGCTCATCCTATCCTAGTTTGTAAATCATGCACTAACTCTACAAATGTATTGTCTTTCATCTTATTCACATAATATATAGACCAGTTGTGATGCACACACCTGTACATTAATTCCACATCATCTAATCCATGCCTTAATCCCTTTTGGGATACTAGACAGTTTCTAGAGGTCCAAATATCCCATAAACAAGTATATCTAACCAAGCAGAACACCACATCAACTGCCCCCTCTGGTCCAGCCAGCTTCCCCATCAACCAATCCCCCCAAGACCCCCTTAGACCTATACTAGTAAAAAACACCCACCTATCAATCTTGATTCATAGTCCCCTAGTAGTAGGGCATCTCGAGAAAACATGTCTTCCATCCTCCACTGTTGATCCACATCTAGGACAAACCCTTAAGGTAAAGTTTTTTGTGTTCCAACTTGTATCCAAGAGGAAAAGCCCACATACATACTCTCCACAAAAAGGTATGTACTTTCAAAGGTATATTCAGGCTCCATAAAAATTTCCACCTCTTCTTCCAAGTGCTTATATTCCACCTTACCCTCCAGATTCCATTACAATAGTTCACTCCAGAGTCCATTACAATAGTTCACATTTAGCTCACTCTTAATCATCTCCTCATACAAGCACACACCCTAACCAGCTTGGCCCCATGAATCCAAGTCTAATCCTTCAACCAACATGAGCAGGGGTCCACTTTTATGTATATAGTATGAGGCACCCAAGTGGCTTGTTGATTGAAGAAGACTCTATATATCCTTGAAGAAGACCCAATATATTGCAAGCTACAATAGGTGTGCCTAGGTTCAGATCCCCACACCTCCAACTCTCTTCCATCAAGAACGCCTAGCTTACCTTCTAGCATTTCCCACTTCTTCTTCTCCTACCCCATGAGCACAGTGCTCCCACCACACCTATCCACATGCTTCTCTACCATATTAGAATCTCCATAAGGATGCATGGACATTGAAAATCTAACCTTGTAATCCATTCCCACATCTCCCCTCTTACCTTGTGATTATGAACACCATCCACACCCTCTCCCCCTCCACCTGAATTTCTGTCACTAAAATTTTACCATTAGGATGATTGGTTATAATACTAGGTTCCACTAAATCCTATTTTAGTCCCCCCATACATAATCATCCAATCCTTGCATCTACCCTTCCTCAAACACTTCAATCCAAATAGGTTATGCTCTTGAACTGCCAATCACTGAAAGTCCCCATCCCTTCACTAATCCCTAAAATGTTGCATTCTTCCTTCTATCTCTCAATACACCCTCTCACCTCACTAATTCTATTCATTATAGGGCAATAATAGGTACCATGTCCACCTCTGTCTCTTCCTCCATTGTTAAATCTCCCCCAGGGTCCTCTATCACCAACTGAATGGCTCTCTAAGCAATTTCAACTTGCCAATTAAAACTACCCATAGATGAGGTTTCACTATCCTCCACACCTTAAGGATATTCATAAGTCTTTGGAATATGGCTGGTGTGTTGATTAGGTCGAATTCAGTGATAAAAGCTATTTTGGCTTGGTGCTCACGTGAAATAGAAATTTGATTGTAGCCTGAGTATCCACCCAAAAAGTTATAAGCCTCCTTACCTGCCACCCGTTCAAACAAATGTTTCAAATATGGCAAGGGGTAGTGATCCCTGTGTGTGGCAACATTCAATTTCTTGAGACCGACACATACTCGAAATTTTTCATTTTTCTTGGGCACAACCACAATGGTGAGACCCATTTTGAGTGTTCAATCTCATAGATGAATCCACACTCCAATGAGCTTGTCAATCTCCTCCTTCACAATACTTGCATGTTTGGGATTCATCAGATAGGGTCACTATTGGATTGGTTTAACATTGGGTGTACCATGGGGATGGTGTGCTATACCACCTCTATGGGAGCTCCTTTCATGTCATGGTATGTCCAAGCAAAGCAATCCCTAAACTCCTTAAGAAGAGTAACGAGAACAATCTCCTCATCCTTGGTGAGGTCTTTAGCAATGTAGACTAGCTTACAATCTTCACTAGATTGTGCCAAGTCTACACTTCAGTAGGTCCATCATAGACAAAGTGGTGGAATCTCCTTGCGGTCATCCATGGAGTTGTGTGTTTTGAGCCATGAGTCTTGTTATTTCATTCATAGGTCGATTAGGGTTTCTTAAAATTGATCTATGAGTTTGACCACTTATTCCAATCATGTTGATAAGTAGCATCATGGTAGGACCATTTTGCTAATTTACAACTACAGCTTTCATTGGGCAATCTTTGATCCAATGATGTATGTCACAATGACTATAGGTTGCAGGTGGCATGTTAGAAGATGTAGCTTGGGTGACTAGTTGGTTTCTGATAGGACACTCAGAGACTCGGTTTGGTTCCTAAAAATGATAGCATTGGAAGAGGTATTCTCTTGACAGTAGAGTTATTGATGTCTCAACCTCTTCCTATTGTGCAACTAGTTGGTATACTAGTTTGACTCCGACTCTTACATCAACTACATAGTAGTCTGGATAAAGCTTTGTGGATTCCTTAGCGACATGTGATGCACTGTCCAAGTCAACGTCATATTCTAGACACTTAAAAGATTCCTCGAAACCTATTTAGTTCAATTGTGTAATCCTCGGAGAGGTGGAGGTGGAGGTTGAGGTCCTAAAACTAGTAGAGGTAACGACACATTTTGGGCATTGTAAATCCCCTTTGCATTAGGTTGCTATGCCATATACTCAACATTGGGTTGAGGTGTTATAGTAGGCATTATAATGTGTGTGCTGTGATGGAGCTCCTAAAGCTAACTGCTAAGGTTTGGAAGCATTAGCAAGGGGTTGTAAACGCGTGCGGCACTATGAAGCCTCATGACCATAACTTCCACAAAAAGTACAATTCCCATTATACCATGCCCTTAGGACTGACACTCACTAGTGAATGCCCTTGTCAAAAGATTGAGCACCATTAAAGCTCTCTCCTTGGGTATATATGTACATTTTCAAGAGCTTTATTTGCCTTCATCTCCTCCTGGGGTGCTTTTATGAGGTCTGTGAAATTGGTCTCCGCTAAAGTTTTACCTTTAGCAATGGGTTTGACAAAGAAGTGCTTTATCCAGTGACTCTGGAAGCAACAGATTTAGAATTCGATGCTTTGGCTCCCTTGACCATTATATTATCTTCTAATTAAATGGAATTTGTTGTGACTTTATCCCATGTAGTGATCCCTCTAATGACTAAGCCATTATAGGTCGCTCTACATTAATTAATTCCACAACCATTTCATAAGTATTCTTATATTCATTCAATCACATCATTTTCATCTCATCACATCTTTCCTCAATTTATCCTTATCAGATCTCATCTACTCGCATCTACCCATAACCACATCTTATCACATCTTACCTCACATCACATTCGTTCACATCTCATCCATTCAGACCACATCACATTCACTCACATCTCATCCATTCAGACCACATCACATTCACTCACATCACATCTCATTCATTTTACCTCACATCTCATTCATTCACATCTATCCCGATTCACATCCCATCACATCACATTCATTCATATCCATCACATTCACTTTCATTCATATCCATCACATTCATTCTCATCTCCATTATATCACATCACTTCTATCCACATCATATCTCATTCATACACATCTCATCTCATCTCATCACATCATATCTCATTCATACACATCTCATCTCATTCATCCACATCTATCCAATCGTTCATATGTATGACCACTCGCATCTATCCCTACATTCATATCTATCACTTTACATCCATATATGTTTATGTCACATCTCATCTCTTTACATCACATCACATTCTTTCACATACGCATCTATATCCATTCTTTCACATACATCCACATCCATTCTTTCACATACTCATTCACATCCATTCTTCTCATACACATTCACATCCATTCTTTACATACACATCCTTATCCATTCTTTCACATACTCATTCACATCCATTCTTCACATACACATTCAGTCACATCTCATATCGTTCATTTACATTCTGATTCATATGACATCACATCTCATCCATTCATTCATATTTATCTGATTCACATCACATCTATTCACCTCACATCTCATCACCTCTATTCACATCACATCCATTCATTCCCATCTATCTGATTCATATCACATCTCATCACATCTATTCACCTCACATTCTCATCATCTCTATTCACATCACATCCATTCATCCATTCATTCCCATCTATCTGATTCATATCACATCTATTCACCTCACATTCTCATCATCTCTATTCACATCACATCCATCCATTCATTTATTCCCATCTATCTGATTCATATCACATCTCATCACATCTATTCACATCTATTCACCTCACATTCTCATCATCTCTATTCACATCACATCCATCCATCCATTCATTCCCATCTATCTGATTCACATCACATCTCACATGTATTCACCTCACATCTCATCACCTCTATTCAAATCACATCCATCCATCCATTCACATCTATCTAATTCACATCACATCTTATCACATCTATTTACCTCTCATCTCATCACCTCTATTCACATCACACCCATCCATCTATTCATTCTATCTAATTCACATCACATCTCATCACATCTATTTACCTCTCATCTCATCACCTCTATTCACATCACACCCATCCATCTATTCATTCTATCTAATTCACATCACATCTCATCACATCTATTTACCTCTCATCTCATCACCTCTATTCACATCACACCCATCCATCCATTCATTCACATCTATCTAATTCACATCACATCCCCATCCATCCAATCATCATCTATCTGATTCACATCTTATCTCATCACATCTATTCACCTCATATTCTCATCACTTCTATTCACATCACATCTATCCAATCATGTATCTGATTTTCATCTTATCTTATCACATCTATTCACCTCACATCTCATCACCTCTATTCACATCACATCTATCCAATCATCTATATGATTCACATCTTATCTCATCACATGTATTCGCCTCACATCTCATCACCTCTATTCACACCCATCCATCCAATCATCTATCTGATTCACATCTCATCACCTCTATTCACATCACACCCATCCATCCAATCATCTATCTGATTCACATCTTATCTCATCACATCTATTCGCCTCATACTCTCATCACTTCTATTCACATCATATTCTCATCACATCTATTCGCCTCATATTCTCATCACTTGTATTCACATCAGATCTATCCAGTCATCTATCTGATTCACATCTTATTCTCATCACTTGTATTCACATCAGATCTATCCAGTCATCGATTCGCCTCATATTCTCATCACTTGTATTCACATCAGATCTATCCAGTCATCTATCTGATTCACATCTTATCTCATCACATCTATTCACCTCATATTCTAATCACATCTATCTCATCACATTCACATCTATCTCATCACATCTATTCACCTCATATTCTAATCACCTCTATTCACACCACATCCATCCATCCATTCTTCTCATCTATATAATTCACATCTTATCTCATCACATCTAGTCACCTCATATTCTCATCACCTCTATTCACACCACATCCATCCATCCATTCTTCTCATCTATCTAAATCACATTTTATCTCATCATATCTATTCGCCTCATATTCTCATCATCTCTATTCACACCACATCCATCCATCCATTCTTCTCATCCATCTAATTCACATCTTATCTCATCACATCTATTCACCTCACATTCTCATCACTTCTATTCACAGAATTTAAACATAGAATTTTAGAGGATTTTATTTTTGATATAAATATTCTTTACGTATCTATTTATGCATAATGCAATTTTAAGGAAAATAACACTTTTGAAATAAAAATAAATCCTTTATGCATCTTTCTATGCATAAATTCAATTTTAATGAGAATATCTCTTTTGAAATAAAAATAAATCCTTTATGCATAAATTCAATTTTAATGAGAATGACACTCTTGAAATAAAAATAAATCCTTTATGCATCTTTCTATGCACAAATTCAATTTTAATGAGAATGACACTCTTGAAATAAAAATAAATCCTTTATGCATCTTTCTATGCATAAATTCAATTTTAATGAGAATGACACTTTTGAAATAAAAATAAATCTTTTATGCATCTTCCTATACATAAATTCAATTTTAATGAGAATAGAACTTTTGATATAAAAATAAATCTTTTAGAATGCACAAACAGAGGGAATTACTCTTTTAGAATAACCTAATGATAAACTTTAATTCCACAAAATTTAAGAAAATTTTGCCATAATCTCCTTTGTATGGCTGATTATTTCTCAATTTTATCATTCAATTTATGACTTGAATTAATCCAATTTAAATTCTAATATATCTAATCTACTCCATTTTCTAAAAATCAAGAGAGTAAACAATGAAAAGAGTTTAATCAATCTTTTAATGAAACTTTCTAAGATTGAGAAGGGTTGAATTGTAAAGAAGAGAAGGGGGTGGCCTTTCCATCAAGGCATATCATCAGATTTTAATTCAGCATTTACAAACCATAAAATTTGAGAAAACCATAAATTTAAAATTCACAATAAGTAAGAATTAAGCTTACATAGAGCTTGTAAGCTTTCCTTTGGCTTAAGGGATTGAGGGTTCTACTCTTGTTTGCAACAAGAGTGGCCACCAAAATTCACTTGGAGAGGATTAGGCCAAAAAACTATTGAATTATCAAGAAATTGAATGTTAAATGGCTCAGGACACAGAAGCAGAGTAACAGTGCATAAAAACCATTAAGCTTTTACAAAGGAAAGGCTTCTATTTATAGGGAAAAGTGAGCCTCTAACCAAGCAAACTAATTCTAGAATTTTCCAGATCAGTTTGGTCACTTTTTGACCTTTTTTAGGTTAGTTTAGCTTACTTTTTGACCTTTTTTAGGTCAGTTTAGCTTACTTTTTGACCATTTTTAGGTCAGCTTAGCTTACTTTTTGACCATTTTAAGGTCAGTTTAGCTTACTTTATGGATCTAGTTGAAACAGGAGAGAGGAGAGATAAAAAT
Organism: Cibotium barometz; assembly: GCF_041138505.1. Classification (NCBI taxonomy): domain Eukaryota; kingdom Viridiplantae; phylum Streptophyta; class Polypodiopsida; order Cyatheales; family Cibotiaceae; genus Cibotium; species Cibotium barometz. The sequence goes on along the minus strand of NC_141090.1, from coordinate 37,697,815 downwards.
ATCTCATTATTTTTTAGTTTAAAACTCATTGACACATGTGAAATAGGTGCCTCCTTCATGAGGGAAATTCCCCACACTGAGGTGTCAAAAATGCATCATTTCTTCTAAATATCTCAAGTTCTTTTTTAACTAATAAACCTTGTCCTTAGTCAACTCTTCATCTTATGTGAGTATTTACTCATTTTTGGGAGATTTTCTTTTATTCTTCAATTTATCCATATGATTAATCTCATTGGTCCATAGGAACCTTAATCCAAAAATCTGGACCCTCAGGATAAGGTCCTTTTTACCTATTTTCAATCAATTCCAATTGCACATTGGAAAGTTCTTTTTGAATTTTTGTTTCATGGGAAATCATTTTGAACACTAGGAGGATTTTTATATCCAAAAATATCTCAATTTTGAATTATCTCTCTCTAGACATTTTCTCTCTCTAAGCCAAAACAGGGTAAAATTGGATCTTTCTTTTATTTCAGAGAGGGGAATAATTATAAGATCAAAAGGGGAGGTTCTTACACCTGTACACCTCAAAAGCTGGAGGGAGGAAACTTACATCCTATCCCACTTAAAAAACGCGAGATGCCCTCATCTCACAAAATTAGAGGATAACTCTTTTCCTTTAGATCCAACTGATTCTGGGGTTCCTTATAGTCTGATGAACCCAACAGAATCCCAAGATAAAGATCCCTTATATAGAACTCATCTTTATATAACAATTCACTCAGATTATAACATTCAAATCGTTATCACAATAATGGTCCATTAGACCGAACCTTCTATCTGAATAGTCCTCCATGGGAATTTTCAATTATACAGATTTTTAATTTGACATCCCTTAACTTGATCTACTAGGTCAAGTGTTAACAGCAGCAATCTATCAGCACAATCCACTAATCTCATAGTGATTTGCTGAAGTCATTAACGTCTTCCAGTTATATGAACATCATCACACAGGGACTCGTCCCATTCATCCTCATTATGGTATTGCTCAGCTTATTACATTTCAATCAAAGTTCAGGAATCATTATTTTTCAATCATAATCCAAATCAACTCATCAGTTCTCAACCAGAATTTAAAAATCATATCAACCACATTCGAATTCATCATCTGGATAGCATTTATGCTTATAATTTCAAGTCTTAGATTTACTCGTATATACTGCTAGTAAAGAGCTACAGTTATACCCTCGGTATATATGGGTAGTCACACGATCCTTGGAATTATAAGGTAAATACCATCATGTTTAGGCCTCAAGCAAGTCAAGGATTCCATGCAATTGTGGTACTTCCATTTCAAGACCCAATTACTAATTTATGACTTTCAGTCTAAATAACAATTTGTATGAATTTTATCACGCAATTACAATCTTTTACTGCTTCCTTATAAACTTTTAACATTTTTGGCTTCTCGGTTGATCCTCATTAGCCAATTCGCTCTGATACCAGCTGTAAGATCCCTGTCCCCCATCGCACAATGAATTCAGGGGTGCTAACAGTGGAAGTAGCACTTCTTGCGTAGGGCCACACTCGGGGCCTTGCCCACGGATATCCAAACAAGAGACTAATCCATCGGTTCTTCCAAAATCGAACCCAGAAAAACTTTCCTTGCCCGGAAAGCACGGGCGATTCCTCCAGGATAAATTGTTCTCTAACGTAGTCAAAAACCTTAACTAACTAAAGTGATTTGACCAAACCCGTAAGTCCCATAGTCAGATCAGGAAAAAGATTGCACTTGGATCATAGAGACCAACGCTTTTTTCCTCATTGAGAGGCACAGCCATTGATTCTTTTCCATAGAACAATTTTTGTCTGGGATTTACTTCATCTATCGTACCATAACAGAATTGAGTCTCAATTTAGGGATCCATCAGTCCAGCCTAGCCCCATCCAGTCCGGTGGGTTAGAGCCAACCGCCCAACCACTGTAGTAATGGGATCCAATTAAGAATTTGGTTAGGTTTTATCCTGGGTACTAGGGAAAAGAATTCCCGGGCCCCGTGGCCGAATATTCATGCAAACTTAAAACTAGTCACACCACTTACACACCCAATATGAAATTGCCTTTTTCACAAAATCAACTATCTTTAAAAAAAATAATCTTTTAATGAAACCATTGTGTCATTGATCATAATCCTCAAAATCTCCGATTGAATCCTTATTTTCAATCATTCCTTCATCGGTGTACCTATGGCATCATTGGCAACCAGAACGTTCACCACCTATCCACTCAGGGACCTTTTCGACAGTTCCTAGCTCATAGTAAACGGCAATATATTCATATATCAAAAATGGAATCTCCATTGAAGATCAACAAGATCAACCAATGGATCCATATAAAAGAGCCATGAGCTCATCTGTTGAGGACTAGCAAGGTCAATCAACCAGATCCATGCCCGAATTTAGAAAACAACTCTTACTCCTTGTTCCAATATCTTCCACGATGCACGTGTGGGTATCGTCGGCGACCCAGAGTCCGAGCACCGTATGGTCAGCACCCTCTAGGATCCTTCGCAGGTGACCTAATGCTTCACTAGGCCGCTTCCTTGGTCCCTCATCCACCGTACCGAAAGCTCACCATTTTAATCTCGTGAACCGAGGCTAGTCAAGATCTCGGTCGACCTTGCTACGCGAGACGTCCTCCAATGACTCTCCGTCAGCTGTTGCAACTTTATTAGATTAGATCTCCATGACCTCATTCACAAGACGGTCAAAATGCTTCTCCAGCATTCTTGACATAAAACAGTCATTTAAAAACAGATCAAAAATATATTTCTATAATGAACTCTCGTCTTTCCACATTACTCCACATCAAACCACATTAATTAATTCCACAACCATTTCATAAGTATTCCTATTCTCATTCAATCACATCATTTTCATCTCATCACATCTTTCCTCAATTTATCCTTCATCAGATGTCATCTACTCGCATCTACCCACCGTAACCACATCTTATCACATCACATTCATTCACATCTCATCCATTCAGACCACATCACATTCACTCACATCTCATCCATTCATTCAGACCACATCACATTCACTCACATCTCATCCATTCAGACCACATCACATTCACTCACATCACATCTCATTTATTTTACCTCACATGTCATTCATTTACATCTATCCCGATTCACATCTCATTTATTTTACCTCACATGTCATTCATTTACATCTATCCCGATTCACATCCCATCCCATCACATTCATTCATTCACATTTTACCTCACATCTCATTCATTCACATCTATCCCGATTCACATCCCATCACATCACATTCATTCATTCACATCTATCTCGATTCACGTCTCATTCATTCATTCACATCTATCTCGATTCACATCACATTCATTCATATCCATCACATTCATTCTCATCACCATTATATCACATCACTTCTATCCACATCATATCTCATTCATACACATCTCATCTCATTCATCCACATCCATCCAATCGTTCACATGTATGACTACTCGCATCTATCCCTACATTCATATCTATCACTTCACATCCACATATATTCATGTCACATCTCATCTCTTTACATCACATCACATTCTTTCACATACACATCAATATCCATTCTTTCACATACATCCACATCCATTCTTTCACATACTCATTCACATCCATTCTTCTCGTACTCATTCACATCCATTCTTCACATACTCATTCACATCCATTCTTCACATACACATTCACTCACATCTCATATCATTCATTTATATTCTGATTCACATGACATCACATCTCATCCATTCATTCACATTTATTTGATTCACATCACATCTATTCACCTCACATCTCATCACCTCTATTCAAATCACATCCATCCATCCATTCATTCCCATCTATCTGATTCACATCACATCTCATCACATCTATTCACCTCACATTCTCATCATCTCTATTCACATCACATCCATCCATTCATTCATTCCCATCTATCTGATTCACATCACATCTCACATGTATTCACCTCACATCTCATCACCTCTATCCATTCACATCCATCCATCCATTCACATCTTTCTAATTCACATCACATCTCATCACATCTATTTACCTCTCATCTCATCACCTCTATTCACATCACACCCATCCATCCATTCACATCTATCTAATTCACATCACATCCATCCATCCATCTAATCATCATTTATCTGATTCACGTCTTATCTCATCACATCTATTCACATCTTATCTCATCAAATCTATTCACCTCATATTCTCATCACTTCTATTCACATCACATCTATCCAATCATCTATATGATTCACATCTTATCTCATCACATCTATTCACCTCACATCTCATCACCTCTATTCACATCACATCTATCCAATCATCTATCTGATACACATCTTATCTCATCACATCTATTCGCCTCACATCTCATCACCTCTATTCACATCACACCCATCCATCCAATCATCTATCTGATTCACATCTTATCTCATCACATCTATTCGCCTCATATTCTCATTACTTCTATTCACATCAGATCTATCCAATCATCTATCTAATTCACATACCTCTATTCACACCACATCCATCCATCCATTCTTCTCATCTATCTAATTCACATCTTATCTCATCACATCTATTCCCCTCATATTCTCATCACCTCTATTCACACCACATCCATCCATCCATTCTTCTCATTTATCTAAATCACATCTTATCTCATCACATCTATTCGCCTCATATTCTCATCACCTCTATTCACACCACATTCATCCATCCATTCTTATCATCTATCTAGTTCACATCTTATCTCATCACATCTATTCACCTCACATTCTCATCACTTCTATTCACAGAATTTAAGCATAGAATTTAAGAGGATTCTAATTTTTGATATAAATATTCTTTACGCGTCTATTTATGCATAATGCAATTTTAAGAAAAATAACACTTTTAAAATAAAAATAAATCCTTTATGCATCTTTATATGCATAAATTCAATTTTAATGAGAATAGCTCTTTTGAAATAAAAATAAATCCTTTATGCATCTTTCTATGCATAAATTCAATTTTAATGAGAATGACACTCTTGAAATAAAAATAAATCCTTTATGCATCTTTCTATGCATAAATTCAATTTTAATGAGAATGACACTCTTGAAATAAAAATAAATCCTTTATGCATCTTTCTATTTATAAATTTAATTTTAATGAGAATGACACTCTTGAAATAAAAATAAATCTTTTATGTATCTTCCTATGCATAAATTCAATTTTAATGAGAATAGAACTTTTGATATAAAAATAAATCTTTTAGAATGCACAAACGGAGGGAATTACTCTTTTAGAATGCATAAATGGAAGGAATTACTCTTTTTTAGAATAACCTAATGATAAACTTTAGTTCCACAAAATTTAAGAAAATTTTACTGTAACCTCCTTTGTATGGCTGTGACCATTTCTCAATTTTATCATTCAATTTATGACTTGAATTAATCCAATTTGAATTCTAATATCTCTAATCTACTCCATTTTCTAAAAATCAAAGAGAGTAAACAATGAAAAGAGTTTAATCAATCTTTTAATTAAACTTTCTAGGATTGAGAAGGATTGAATTGTAAAGAGGGTGGCCTTTCCATCAAGGCATATCATCAGATTTTAATTCAACATTTACAAACCATAAAATTTGAGAACACCATAAATTTAAAAATTCACAATAAGTAAGAATTAAGCTTAAAAAGAGCTTGTAAGCTTTCCTTTGGCTTGAGGGATTAAGGGTTCTACTCTTGTTTGCAGACTAGTGGCCACCAAATTCACTTGGAGAGGATTAGGCCAAAAAACAATTGAATGATCAAGAAATTCAATGTTAAATAGCTCAAGACGACAAAAGCAGAGTAACAGTGCATAAACACCATTAAGCTTTTACAAAGGGAGAGGCTTCTATTTATAGGAAAAAATGAGCCTCTAACCAAGCAAACTGATTCTAGAATTTTCCAGATCAGTTTGGTCACTTTTTGACCATTTTTAGGTCAGTTTAGCTTACTTTTTGGATCTAGTTGAAACAGGAGAGAGGAGAGATAAAAATATCTCATTATTTGTGAGTTTAAAACTCATCCACACATGTGAAATAGGTGCCTCCTTCATGAGGGGAAATTTCCCACACTGAGGTGTCAAAAATGCATCATTTCCTCTAAATATCTCAAGTTCTTTTTTAACTAATAAACCTTGTCCTTAGTCAACTCTTCATCTTATGTGATTATTTACTCATTTTTTGGCGAATTTTCTTTTATTCTTCAATTTATCTCCTCCCTACATTTGGATTTATCTTATTGGTCCATAGGAACCTTAATCCGAAATTTTTAAAAAATTTGGACCCTCAAGATAAGCTCCTTTTTACCTATTTTCAATCAATTCCAGTTGCACATTGGAAAGTTCTTTTTGAATTTTTGTTTCAAGGGAAATTATTTTGAACACTAGGAAGATTTTTATATCCAAAAAATATCTCAATTTTGAATTACCTCCCTCTAGATATTTTCTCTCTCTAGGCCAAAATAGGATCTTTCTTTTATTTCAGAGGGGAATAATTATAAGATCAAAAGGGGGAGGTTCTTACACCTGTACACCTCAAAAGCTGGAGAGAGGAATCTTACACCTAGCCAAGATTATCCCACATGAGCTATCATAGCTTTGTTGTACTTTCCTCATATAAAAGGAGGACATTTGAAGCATTGGAATACAAGCACAACATCTCAAGTCTTTCTATGAGTACAAGTTTCCATCTTGTAACCTAACTGAACTTGAGTTCAAACTTAATCAGCTCACACTCATCACCATGAGGATTGTTTACTTTTATCCACCTTAGATTAGTGTTGTCATTGGTATAGGATTAGAATCTAATTAAGTAGTTGATTAGGGAGCTTGATCCATGATTTCAACACATTCACCTCTCCTATTTTCCCACCAGTGTTATGGCTCATCTTAACACTCCTTGAAACATATCCAAAAGAGATTACCTGGTGAACTGCAACAACTGTAGTGAGGATCTTTCCAATGGCCAAGCTCATAACCCTTGAGATCTCCAAGCTTTACAACTCCTTCAGACGCAATTCCACCGTGCCTCCCGCCGCGAGCGTTGTCACACTACCGCGTTGCACTATGGGTGCTCGTCTCTCCTCTCACCTCACTTCACTCACACACACTCACTAGCATGCATTAGGAAGAGAGATTAGCAAGAGCAAGACTCCATTGCACAATGGAAGAGTATGTTGTATTATGAGAGATATTCACTTATATACATGGCCATAAGTGTTCGCACTCACTTAAACTGTGGCCGACCGGGCACTTTAGGCTCATAGGAGGCCTAATGCTATTACAATGACTACTTTCATAATATATCCATGAAGTACATCACTTTAGGACTTCATTCTAACTTACTACCACACGCTCTTGAAGTGGGAATTGCCATAAATACTCCGTCACACCATTACAGGCGTCCGTCCAAGTTGTAGCTTTGGACACTATTGCTTCCTATCTTGAATGTATGACTCTTTGGTGTATCTACCGTGACTCCTTGATGTATGATAATGGCGGTAGCTCTTGTTAACCTTAGAATTCGGTTAACATCCCCCCCTTCCTGATGGTGGCGATTGCGTCCTTGTGATCGCGTTGAAAACCTTTCTGTGGGGAGAATGGACAAGATTTATAGATGACTTTGATGATGATTAACACTCAATGGTCGTTGTTCCTCTGGAAGAAATAAGAAAAGATAGTTAGTAAATGAAAAGGTTAGTGGTTTATTGGGAATTCCTAATGGGATGGGGGGTGGGGTTTTTTTACAAATGATTGCATATTTGTGTGAGCACGTTTTTTTTATAGCTTTTTGCTCACTTTGTTTTTAGCAATCATAAGCAATGTTACATGTGATTTGTGTTAGTGGGGATGCTAAGAGATGTTAATAATGGGAGAGAAGAGACCGAAGGATCCGGAGGAACGTGGACTTAATCATCAGTACGAGATGGTGATTCTCAGTTCCTCATTTGATTCATTGATTATTTGCAGGAATTGGCCTTCAATGATGTCCCTTTGTGTGGCAGGATTCTTGTCAAATGTTGCTGGGTAAGACATGTTCCTGATTTCTTCTGCCCGAGTGCTTTTTATGTTTTTATGTATATTTAAGTTCTCTTATGAAGCAGATTTACATGAAGTACAAAAATTGAGTCGTATAGACTCTTATTGAATTGCTCTGTGTGTTGAATTAGCCACTTGTTGGTGAGGATTGAAAGGATAGATAGATCATTGATTTGTGAAGATAGTAGCGTCATTTGGAGAGGTTTGTAATTTGAAGAAAAATTTCAAGCAATGGGTTGTACCATTGACCAGGCTTTCACCCAACATGGCCCCCCCATCCAGAGATGTACCTGGAAGTTATTGATGGTGAGGCTTTGGTGCAAATGTTCTCCAGTGCATGAGTATGGATATGTACTCATGGAGCAGCTGCTACATTTATTTAGCCAAAAGAATAGTAAGCAATCAGCTTAATAAATATATAATGGCTATTGAAGATCATTTGAAAAGTGTTAATACGTGATATGGCTTAATCCGTGTGATGAGGCTTAAATCGTGAAAGTGCAGGTTCTTAAGCCGTGAGATTGTAATTCGTGAGAGAAACCTGAACTCGTGAGATTGCAGGTTTTTTGTCCATGAAGAGATATTCCGTGAAATGGCGTAAACCCGTGAAAGTTAATCCCATAAAATGGTGTTTCCGTGAAAGTGTAGGCCGTGAGATGGAATTCCGTGAAGTGTAATTCCAAGATATGGAATTCCATGAAAGTTTAGGCCGTGAACTGGAATTCTATGAAAATGCAGGCCATGAACTTGAATTCTATGAAAACGCAGGCCGTGAGATGGAATTTTGTGAAGTGTAATTCTATGAGAAGGAATTATGTGAAAGTTCAGGCCGTGAACTGGAATTCCATGAAAATGCATGCCGTGAGATGGAATTCCATGAAGTGTAATTCTGCGAGATGGAATTTCGTGAAAGTTTAGGCCGTGAGATGGAATTCTGTGAGAGGTAATTCCATGAAGTGTAGTTCCGTGAGATTTAATTCCGTGAATTTATAGGCCATGAACTAGAATTCCGTTAGAGGTAATTCCGTGAAAAGGAATTCCGTGAGATTGCAGGTTTTGACCTCATGAAGTTGCAGGTTTTGACCTCGATAGTTTTCTTATTTTAATTGATTTTATGGGTCAGCTAGGTCATGACTTGCGAGCAACAGCTTCTTGTGCATCAAGGTTTTGAAGTTGGTCAATGTGATGAACCATCGACTAGCTTTTCCCTCTAAGCATAGGTTCAACGCATGTACCTTGGTGGGACAATTGGGATTTCCAAAGGCTTCACATCTCTGTTCAAACATTTGAATAAATTGAACAGGGTCTGTTGTTCCATCATATTTGCCCATAGTGAGGCCATATGTGAGTGCTCTTGTTGGAAGAGACTCAATGAGTCCTTGGGCTACCCCCTTCCTAAACTAGTCAGTATATGTCCAAGGTGTGGACATCCAGGAAAGGGTTGGTACTTATAGGATTTTTGGAGTTGTTAGATAAGGGACCAAAGCCCGGTGGGATCGAAGTGATAGGGGGTATAAAACCCAATGACACGCTTGTTATAGGCATAGCCAATGGTATATCGGGAGGTGCATTTGTGGCATAGATCTCAATGGCTCGAAGATGTCAGCCATTGGGTTCAGTCCTTGTGTGATCCCTAGCAATCCCTCCATCATGGCCATGTCACAATGCCTAAATGCTCATTAATGAGCAAACACAGGTTTTTTTTTCTTTTTATATTCTCCCGTAGCCCGTTACATCCTCAATAGGCCTGGCGTACTCTTCATTGGGTCAAATGGGTGTTTGTTCACCCTAATTAGCTTAGGCGCTATACGCATGTGAATCTCTTAAAGATAATTTTCTGGAAAAAGCGTATGCTAGTAACTTCCCAGATGGAAGAGGAGGTCCTAAAACCTAGTAACTTCCCAGATGGAAGAGGAGGTCCTAAAACCTATTTTCTATCACTAAATTTTTCTGAGAATTTTTTCCCTCTTTCGCAACACGTTTTGAGGGTGTTTCAAAAAGAATTTTGAAAAACTCTGTATGAGACAGTTGTAGTATTTTTGGAGTACAACAACTTTGTTTCTTTGAGTTGTCCGTGATTTCGTTGTTTAGACCTTCAAAAAGTAGCCCGAATATGGCTCATCGTCGTTTTTGTGTTGTTTTTTGTGATTTTTCATGGTTTTTGGGCTGTTTTTTACCTCGATTTTCGAGTCAAATTTTGAGATTGCTGGTTAGAGGCTAAAATGGTCGATTTTGACTTCAGACGGCTAAGTCCAAAGTCGAAGAGCTCAATGTTAGCTTTCTAATGAGCCCTAGAGCATCTTCATTGGTGGATATACGGTTTAGGAGATATGCAGGCTTCCAAACAGGTGTGTTTTCCAGAGTTTTTTTTTTGACCGACGGACCCCTTTTCACGCCGACGGACTTCATGGGTTTTATAAATTTTACTTTTTTTTTTTTCACGGTTCCCGAGAACGTGAACCTTTTGGGCGTGAACTCTAGTTCCGTGAAGCTGCAGAAAATGGTTCATGCCATGAACCGGACTTTACAGGAATATCAAATTCGAAATTTTTTTACACGCAATTCCCGAGGATGTGAACCTTTTGGGCGTGAACTCTAGTTCCGTGAAGTTGCAGAAAATGGTTCACGCCGTGAACCGGACTTCATGAAATATTAAATTCGATTTGATTTTTTTTTTTTGCGCACGATTCTTGAGGACGTGAACCTTTTGGGTGTGAACTCTAGTTCCATAAAGTTGTAGAAAATGGTTCACGCCGTGAATCGAACTTCACGAAATATTAAATTTTTTTTTTTTGTCGCGGTTCCTGAGGACGTGAACTCTAGTTCCATAAAGTTGTAGAAAATGGTTCACTCCGTGAATCGGACTTCATATAATATTAAATTCTTTTTTTTTGCGCGTGGTTTCCGAGGATGTGAACCTTTTGGGTGTAAACTCTGGTTCCGTAAAGTTGCAGAAAATGGTTCATGCCCGTGAACCGGACTTCACAGAATATTAAATTCAATTTTTTTTGGGGAGTTTAGTGAAAAATATGAATTTTTCTTTTTGGGGGGGGATATTTTTTGAATTTAAAATGAAAGGGATACGGGCATTTTTCCCAAAAGGTAATTGCGAATTAAAAAAGTCAACCTTTTAATGACACCCTTAATAAATGACCCCCAAATTGGACAATTTGACAACTCGTGAGCATCTACTCATTGAATGCTCATTAGCCTTAATGAGTTATGTAAAAAAGTGATTAGAAATAATCTAAGATTAATTCTTTTACTAATCTTTTTCTCTTTTACACTAATCAAGGACTCTAATTAACCACTAATCCTTAATTAATTCACACAATTGAGCACATCATTGGATAGAGCAAGGGAATGCTAATCTTTGTGCATCAACAAATATGTAAATTAATCTAAAATAGAGGATTAGTTAAACTCTTAATTATGGTCTTCTCTTTTAAGGCAAAATTAAGCAGAGTCAAATTTTTTCAATTAATGAAAAAAGTGATGTAATTAGATATTTTGATGCATCTAGATGCTCTCAAAACACTCAAGAATACTAATTTTGACTACTCATATGATCAATTTAGACCCCAATTAACACATTTTCTAATTTTTTTACCTCTTAAGTAAGATTAATCACCCTTAATGACAAAAACCAGTCCATTAAGAGAAATTAGTCAAATTCAAGGGTTTTTTAATGGTTTTAAGATTTTTTTTGAAAGATTAAGCTACTCCTAATGCTTACTAACACTCTAATCCAAACAATTTCAACAACAAACACATAGTTAAACTAAAATTAATGATTTCAGTTCTATGTTTAACACTAAAGAGAGCTAACATTCACTAAAAATTACATTCTATTGCATTGTTTGATGCAATGGATGCAAACTAAGCCTAATACAAACTATGTGTAAGCCCTAAGAACATAAAAAACCACAATAACAAAAATAAAAACAATAATTTAAGTTAAAAATTAAGCAAAAGGCACTCTTTTCAAAACAAAAAAGAGAGCTATTCTACACCAAATCTCACACAAATCACCATCAAATCCACATCTTTTTCATGGGACACCATTAAACAAGATAATGGGCAATGGGTTATACATAGATTAGAGGAAAAACGATGAAAAAAGCCAAAGGATGGCTCCCCGACAACGGCGCCAAAAATGTTTGGAATACATCCACCTGGTGAACCCCAACTGTCGTGAGGATCTTTCAAATGGCCAAGCTCGTAACCCTTGAGGTCTCCAAGTTCTACAACTCCTTGAGAAGTAATTCCACCGTGCCTCCCGTGAGCGTTGTCACACCTTCGTGTTGCACTACGGGTACTCGTCCCTTCTCTCACCTCACTTCACTCACACACTCACAAGCATGCATTAGGAAGAGAGATTAGCAAGAGCAAGACTCCATTGCACAATGGGAGAGTATGTTATATTATGAGAGATATTCACTTATATACATGGCCATAAGTGTTTACACTTACTTCAACCGTGGCTGGCCGGGCACTTTAGGCTCATAAGAGGCCTAATGCTTTTACAATGACTACTCTCGTAATATATCCATGAAGTACATCACATGACTTCATCCTAACTTACTACCACATGCTCTTGAAGTGGGAATCGTCATAAATACTCCATCACACCATTATGGGCGCCCGTCCAAGTTGTAGCTTTGGACACTATTGCTTCATATCTTAGATGTATGACCCTTTGGGTGTATCTACCGTGACTCCTTGATGTATGATAATGGCGGTAGCTCTTGTTAACCCTAGAATTGTGTTAACAACCGGCCAAGAGGCCCCACCATGAACCCGTCCCTACAGAACAGCCTCGCCTCTAAGCCCCAAGCCCACACAGGAAGAGCTCGGTGCTATTGCAGCTGCAGAAGCCGCTAAGAAGGCTGCAGAAGAGGAAGAGGAGCGCCAGAGGCAGGATTTTCCTAACTAAAGTTTATATGAGACCCCACCCCCTGATAGGTTCATGAAGATGCCTCCTCATGATTAGGCCGGGCCTTCATCCCCCAATGACACCAAGAACACAGTCAATACTCTCCGTTGGACTCGCACAAGCAGTTTCAACTCCAGCCAAAAATATGCAAAGAGTATCCATGCGGCCTGCAGAGATGTGCCTAATTTTGCCCACGTCTTTGCCAACATGGCACGGGAGCTCATCCAACAGATGACAAACTGCATCTCCCAATAGCAAGAAGTGACACAACTTTCACAGAGGAAAATGTTATTAGCCAAAGCCCAGGAGAGAGCAATGTCTGAGGAGTTATACCAAACTAATGTACAATTCATGGAGCTGCAGAAAAAGTTCGACAAACAAACAAAGCAGCTGGGCACAACTATCAATAGAATTACTAAGCTCCAGCAATAGCTTAACCAAGCCCATGCAGCAGCAGCAATAGCTCACAAAGAGCTCACAATCATTGAAGGATTACATCAAGAGGCCATGAGCCTGGCTTAGATACTCATAAGATATCTCTTGGTCCCTCTCACTTCATTCTACTATTTTAAAGCAACATAAATTCATATTCTCAATCGCCTAGTATGAAAATTAGTTTCCACTTTCTTTCAAGTTTTTAGAAATCTCTTACAAATTACACAAATGAAACTAACCTATGTTTTCATAGTGCCACAAGAGTAGTCTTGGTTGACAAAGATAATTTTTTGAAAGCTCCAACTACATGGAAGAGACATACACACATATTAGAGCCGGTTTTTGCATACCACTTACATGTTAGACATTCACACATACAAAAGACACGTGCACTCTCTCTCTCTCTCTCTCTCTCTCTCTCTCTCTCTCTCTCTCTCATTTAGATACATACAAAGAGTGTTTGCTTATATCCGCATCTCTTCCACACACATATATGCATATACACACGTCTCATTTAGATACATACAAAGAGTGTTTGCTTATATCTGCATCTCTTCCACACACATATATGCATATACACACATTTCATTTAGATACATACAAAGAGTGTTTGCTTATATCCGCATCTCTTCCACACACATATATGCATTCACATCTCATCACATCCACTCACATCTCATCACATCCACTCACATCATGTCAATTTTGTATCTCTCTCGCGATCTCTCACATAGATAACTGTGCAATCTATCCCTCTCTTGAATACAAGTGAACCTAGAAATTTATCTTACTTTGGTCTCACAAACATACGCACACACACATTTATGATGACACACATGCATTTGTTGCACACCTATGCCCACGATCGATTGAAATAATAATCAGAAAAACGAGACAAAAGCATTTGAAAATGTCAATCAAAACCTTACATAGTTACAAGTCCATATCTAGGACTCGCTGAAGAACAACCCATAAGCAAAACAACTAGGTCGTCTATATTCCTTTACCTCTGGTAGGCCAACAAGAACAGCAATTGTCTTGGCCAGTTTTCCACCCAATGAGGGCTTGCAAAACCAGTTTACATTTAAAGGTACCCCTATTTCTATAGGTACTAAAAAAGGTTTTCTTCTAGGGACTCAGGGACTTCAAGATTCCTGCTCTTCTATCTACAAGGCATTGAAATGTATGAAAGCTCCATTTGGAGAAGTTCTATCAGCTATGAAGCTATATGAAATCTGCCCTTACATAAAGTTTGCATGTATGGTAGCAAATGGTGCAATAGCTGAAGCATTTAAAGATGAGCCCAAGGTTCACATCTTTGATTTCCAGATTGACCAAGGTACTCAGTGGTCTTCCCTCATTCAAGCTTTAGCAAGCAGGCCTAGAGGTCCTCCTTTAATCATAATCACGACTGTGGATGATCCTACATCCCAATATTACCTATTGGGTGGCATGCATATTGTTACAAAGAGGCTCAGTAAGCTTGCAGAGGGAGCCTAAGAGTCCCTTTGGAGTTAAGTACTATCTCAACAAAACTCTCCGATTTGCAAGCTCACATGATAGAGAGGACTCGAGAGGCCCTTGGTATGAACTTTGCTCTTCAACTTCATCACATGCCAAATGAGAGTGATCTCTTAAATAACCCACAAGATCATCTTCTTAGAATGGCTAGAAGTCTCAACCCTAAAGTGCTAACTTTGGTAGAACAAGAAGCAAATACGAGCACCGCACCCTTTCTAGAAAGGTTTATGGAAACATTAGACTACTATTTTGCAGTCTTCGAGTCCATCGATGTAGCCCTTCCTAGAGAAAGCAAAGACAAAGTCAATGTGGAGGAACACTGCTTAGCTCATGATATTGTCAATGAGTTAGCTTGCCCTTGGGCAACAAGGAGAGGAGGGGGAAGCATGCATGCAAGCATGGGGTCTCACTCTTGGTTTTGTACCCTCCATGGTAACCACGACTACCTGCGAGCTTCGTATACATGACATTCTGACTGAGGAAGAAGGGGAACCCCTCAATGTAGATCGTAGAGAGGCAAGTGGAGAGCACATATGCTGATGGCTTCAGGCCTCACCCTCTAAGCTTGTATGTCAATAACACTATCAAGTGCCTCCTTGAATGCTACAATGAGAAATACAAGCTGAAGGAGGATGGAGGGGCTCTTTTACTTGGCTGGTTGAACAAGTCTTTGGTAGCTGCTTCTGCATGGCACTAATTGGAAAAAGATTTTGAAAAAGCCAATTTGTAGATTTCCAACGTGAGTTTTTCAATTTGTTGGAACAACACTACTAGACACAATATATCAATGTCTTAGAAGTTGTAAAAATAGCTAGGGTTTTTTTGTGCAAATGCTGATATACTGAATCTGAGGATGGTTTTTCTTTTTTAATCTTGAGCTCTCCCCCTCCACCTTCTCCTTCCTTCTCACCTTCTTGCCATCTAGGCAGCCTCAAGAGGGATTAAGGGTGGAGAAGGTTTGGGGGTCACATCTTGGCATGAGGGGCATTGATCTTAGCAACAACGAGCAGTTGTTGAGTAATCTCAGGCCTCCTCACCTTGGCCCAAAGTAATTTTGACTCGAAAGTAATCTCCACCTCCTCACCTTGCCCTGCTTCCTTCGCCCCTACTCAACCTGCCATCCTCTTCTATGTGCGCCCTCATCCCCCTCCGCCTTCCTCTTCGCCACCCATCCCCTTCACCTTCCTCTTCTCACCACCTCCACCCCCACATTAAATTAAATTGAATCAAATTACTTAAATTCAATTAAACTAAAAAAATAGCTTATGAGTTACCTACTTGACCATCTCGGCAAACTTCTTTATACATTCAGCTCCATTGAGCGGACTATAGTCACTCCCCATTCATCATGTTAACCTCTAGGTTTGCCATAAGATCCATATATAGTCTTGATTTGTAGCTTGCACACAATCCACAATAACAAAGATAAGGTGCGAGAAGAGAGAATAGACCAAGAGGAGGAGAGAAAATAGAACAAACAAAGAAAAATAGGGGAAACCCCAAAACACGTAGGAGGAGAGAAAACATGGCTGGAGTAGGTTTTACCTACCTGAGGGTACGCACAATATCGTCGGCAATATTGGCGCCTGTCATTTTGGTCAAAATCCCACCAAAAGTGTGGGTAAATCAATTCATTTAAACATTATACCCAGCACATTCAATTCTCCTCACTTTCCAAAAAGATTCGCCGCCTCATGCCACCCTAGCCTGAGATTACTCAACAACCACCCACCGCCAAGATCAATGCCCCTCGTGCCAAGATGTGACCCCCAAACCTTCTTCATCCTCGACCCCTCTTGAGGCTGCATGTGCCATATAGAGCTGAGGGTATGTCGCAACAATTGGTACATCCCTGATAATTGTACGTGCCCTAGATTGCTACGTCACCCAAAAGATTAGTATGGTTACTTGATTAAAATGGTTGTACCCCAATGATGCAAACTTCAAATTGCATTAAAAAATGGCACTGGCCCCTTGGGCCTAACCTAAGCACCATAAAATACTTGCAAAATTTTAAAATGCCCCATCAAAATTACTCTAAAACACAAAAAAACTTGCTATATATTTCACCAAACCTATCAATTTTAAATTGCAAGGATGCCCGGTAAAAATCAAGCCTTATCCTCATTTCTTCCCAAAATAAATCTCTTTCTAGCAAGAATCTCATTAAATGATCCTTTGTACAAGAACATACATTGGCTTGGGCTTTATATTGTGTATCACCTCCGTGACATTAAGTCCTTGAGCTAAAACCCCAAAAATAAGTGCATTCTTAGAAGTCCAATTCTTTCATAATAAGTAATTGAACCTAATAAAGGAGAATAGGCAATTAATTTCACTTGTAGGTCCTTCCCTTTTCCCTAAAATCCATTGTGATCAAGATACATACATTGTGCAAGCACCTCCTTGCACCATTCTGACGCCCAGAGTTTGTTGCCAAAGGGAAAGGCCACTATCAACACCTTCCACATAAAACTCATTGCATGAACCGATACATTGACTTTCAACTAGCAATACATCTTGTTTACCAACACTTGGGGCTCTAGCTAACCCTCAAAAGCTTGTTGAACTCAATAAATTTCTATTTCCCTCTCTTTCAACAATCTATACATCACTGCAGTCCCTAGGGGCTAGACATTGGGAAACTATCCTACCAGCCCCCCAATCCTTCCACTACATCTCCTATCATAAGAAGATATAACAAAATGATGTTTAACAACAGCCTACAAGAACTCCTTGTCATATACTCATGTATTATGCCAACAATCCCTATTTTGAAAGAAAAAAACCCTATTTCTCTCTAGTATGTCAGCACTGTAGTGTACCATGGTATATGTGGTTGCTAGCATGGGTAAACACCATAGCAGCCAGACATGCATAGATGAGGCCACCATGTATAGGGTTTCATGGGGTATGCAATAGGTAGTTGTTTTGTGTAGGAATTTGTGAGTTATGCACAGGTGTGCACCAAACAGATGATGTGCAAGTTGGGCAACTCTAGCATAAGGTTGTACGGGCTCTAAACATGCCGTATAGGGCACGATCATGCTATGTAGGGCTAGTACAAACAGGTGAGTGTAGGAGTTCAACCTAGCACAGATGAGTAGCAGGGGCGGAGAGAGAGAGAGAGAGAGAGAGAGAGAGAGAGAGAGAGAGAGAGAGAGAGAGAGAGAGAGAGAGAGAGAGAGAGAGAGAGAGAGAGAGAGAGAGAGAGAGAGGAGTGGATGGCTAGTTGTTTCAAAAAAGCATGTTGCAGCCATTTATGTAGGGTGGTGCTGGGAGGGGGGAAGTTTTGAACACACTACTAGAAAAGGGGCCCATTTTTTTAGAAAAAAGCACTTGGGCCTGTTTTTTTTAAATAAAAGGGGAGGCCTTAGGCCACTTTTATTCAGCACACATGAAAATCGATTGACCACTATTGTGAGGATTCTTAGCTACCTCTTCATCTTTCATGCATGGAGCACAAGTGGGTCACCTTGTTTTCTTTGCATAATTTTCTCCAGTTTGTCACATCAAACGTATGTTTATTCTCCCGCTTTTCTGAATTTCAGAATTGGTCGCATAGATATCTTGCAGCAACAAACCTCCCTTTGTTCATGAGGTTTTCGACCATGGGAAGATCACCTCAAGGGTATGGGGACCACATGGAGGTGTAGCATGAGGTGGTAGAAGGAGCTAAGAAGACTTACTTTGAGGACTAGATGACATAACTCTGAGCAGAATTTTGAGAAGTGATCAGTGGTTTTGCTCCAGTAGTTAGTGATTGGTTGTGCAACGGTTCCTGCGTGATTGGCAGTAGTAGTAGTTGCGGGTGAGAAAAAGGAGAGGACATAGGAGGTGGTTGACTCTTTGGCTTAATCGCCAAAATATACACTTCGGGTTCCACCCATTCTCGGAAGCCTGGAAGATTTAAATGGTTAGGGGCCTCAAGGAAAAGCCCTGACATGATGGAGAGAACTTAGGAATAAATTGAGAACTTGGGTGGAGTTCGAGATGGTGTTTCAAGATGAGTTCCTCTAGACGGAGGATGAGTTTGATATAGTGGTGAAGTTTTTGGACTTGGATA
This sequence comes from Cibotium barometz, assembly GCF_041138505.1. Lineage (NCBI taxonomy): Eukaryota > Viridiplantae > Streptophyta > Polypodiopsida > Cyatheales > Cibotiaceae > Cibotium > Cibotium barometz. Next base: position 37,678,758 of record NC_141090.1, on the reverse strand, counting down.
TGAAGAACAAATATTTTGGCACATACTTACAAGGATTCAAAAAGGTACAATCTTGAGTGCCACACATGGATGCCACAACATTGTGTGGGTTTTTTATCCGTGGGTTGGCAACATGGGAACACAAGCACTAGGTAAAGAATAATCATAGCAAGATACTAGAGATGCCATCCAATATGCTAGGATTTATGAAGAGACAATGGCCGACCAGACTCAGAAGAACATCTCTTAGAAACCTCGAACCACAGAAACCTCTAAGTAGGCTTCCAAGCGGAAGCAATAGTTTTTTCTAACAAGGCTCCACAAAACCAAACCCAATCTTAGGGTGAACCCAATCCAAAGAAGCATCAAAAGCATCAGCAGACCCTTTAAAACTTTAGAAAGGGTAGGTATTTCTCTTATAGTAGTTAGAAGGGCCATATGAAGGCAAGTTGTTAAAAGGAAAAGGGCAAGGCAACTCATTTGATTGAAGTAACAGGTAACCCCAAAATTTCTTCCATGGACACTATTGTTTTAAGTCATAGTGCTTGCATGGAATGTGTTTTCAGTATGGCAATCTTCTCGGACTTGATACATATGTATGGGTTGATGTTAGGGGAGACTATGCACATTCTTTTTGACCCTTGTAGCACTCAAAACTTCAATAATGCTAAATTTGTGTAGAAGTTAGGAAAGAAGATGCAACCAAGTGATCATGTGTAGTATCCTGTGAGCCTTGCAGTAGAACATGGACAAATGTGGGACACGCGTGTGTCTCAGTTACCGATATCTATCCAAATTTATAGTCTGCCTAGATTTTTTGATTATGAATCTAGATAGGGTCGATGTTATATTGGGTAGAGAATGGTTTTGTGGCCATGACATCCATGTAGATTGCAAGGGTCATATTTTGTCCTTTTTAGTGAAAGATGCTCCAACATGTTTGAAGGGTGATTTTGCGGTCGCACCCTCTATTTTGTAATTCAGTAGAACTTTGTAATATAATAGAAGATGCTCCAGTATGTTTAGAAGGGTGATTTTGCGGTCCCACCCTCTATTTTATAATTCAGTAAGACTTCGTAATATAATGTATATTTGCTCTGAAGTGTTTCAATACATTTGTACCCTTTCACTTGATGTTAATTATGGTTTATAATGGTTAAGTTAGATGTTTGGGGGACACTGGTTTAGGAAGCATCAGTGTGGGGTTTCGCAGATGTTTTCTCTGCTAAATTAGGTGTGGCCTTCAAGCTGGATGGTTGGTTGATCACACGATTGTTTGGATCCTAGGGTCTCAGCCTATGAGAGTATTGTACCTTATAAGATGAGCCATCTTGGGGAGGAAGAGATTGCTTGACAATAGTCAAAAAATCGCAGGACTGGGATAGATCGCATGGTATATTTCCTTGTGGGACCTCCATTAGGAGGAGAGTTGTCAAATGCGTGGAATGTGTGAATTATTTCATTGTTTCTTCCAGTGGTTTACCATTAGGGTGGACCATGACATGGGGTGGAGGTGTAGTGCATTAGTTGGGAAAGGATTGATCATCGTAACTCGGCTTTAAAAGTCTGAAGGAAATTTTATATGGTGTGTATTTGAGGATCTGTAACATGTACTGTTTGTGGGAAATTGTTTAACCTTGTTATGTCCTATTCTTATGAAGGATAGCTACCCTATGATAGACAGAGTTTATGCGCGACTTGATAAAGAAGTTGGAAGGGTATTTTTTTTGGAGGGTGAATCTTTCACCTAATTTTGTGGTCACTTATATGATGAGAGGAATATGTCGGGCTGATCGGAATTTCATTGTATCGGAAGTAAGTCCAAGTAGGGAGCTCCATTGATTTAGACCCTCAAGGATCATTCCACTTGTTCGGGTGGAAGGTAGTCAATACCATAATCAGAACCCATTGTTGTTTTGAGATGATAGAGCTTGTGTGTCGAATTGTGTTGGGATTAGGAGAGGAATTCCTTATGATTGTCACGTGGCATTCCTACAACAAGTCTTTTAGCCTCTTTGTTTATCATGTTTAGAAAGGAGGTGATATCTTTTGGTGTTAATATGTTTACAGGCACTCTAAAAGCGATGCATACGTGGGAGCCAAAAGGCTATGGCATGTTGACATGGACACTACACTAGACGACGTGCTGTAGTGGGAGCATTGGGATGAGTGCCTTGGCGATGCAGACATGGGTGTGCTATAGGTTTGACATGGACCAAGAGGGGTGCATTTTGGGAGTGATGTAGTATGCATGCAATGTGCAAGGTAGGCATGCAAAGTTGTTGAGGGCATAGTTCTGTAGTTGAAGATTTTTCATTCTTTTGTGGAAAGTACTTTTAATTTTGCAAAAAAATTGAAATCTGTTATGTAGAAGGTTTTTATATTAAAAAAAAAAGTTTTTTGTGCACTCGAGCCTTCTCTCTCTCTCTCTCTTTAAAATTCTCTCTCTAAATAGTTTTTTGTGCACTCCAGCCCTCCTCTCTCTCTAATATATTAAACAAAAAAAATAGTTTTTTGTGCACTCGAGCCTTCTCTCTCTCTCTCTCTCTCTCTCTCTCTCTCTCTAATATATATGCAACAATATTTCGCTCCCTCCCAGTTTGCGCCTCTCTCTCTCTCTCTCTCTGTCTCTCTCTCTCTCTCTCTCATGTCCACTACCGACGCTGAGCCCTTGCGCACGACTACCCAGCCACTGCCTATTATGCTCAAAATTTTCACAAGAGTTTGAGCACAGACACTTGAACCCTTTGTGCGCTAAGGCCAAGGACTCTTTGGTTGATAGAGAATGAACAAGGACCTCGCAATTCGGCGCAGAATCCTGAACATGTGAGTTGAGGTTTGCTTTCTGAAAAATCATGGCATTATCAAGAACCCACTTATTTTTCTTGCTGAATTTCATGCTCAATTGTTTCCATGGGTCCCTTTTGATCTTAATTTGGTATTTTAAATGGGTTAAAACCCAACCCAACATAGTAGCTTAGATGAAGGTTCAAGTAGGGTTAAAACCCTACTCAGCATCGTAGCTTACATGAAGGTTGGAGCAGGGTTTTGCTTTTCAAAACCCTGGCCCAAGCCCCCTCCTTCCCCTTTTTATTATTATTATTATTTTTTGGCTTTTATTTGTAAAGCTAGGAATTCTTTTCTTGATGTGTTTCATTGTATGAGCCTTTCCGTTTCAATGATGTGAAATCCACGGCTCCTCTGAAACCAACCCATGATAACATTAGTGTTGCTTAAGATCCCCTCCCTCTCCTTCCCTTCCATTCCCAGTTCAATTCATTTTAATGTAATAATTTCATGTGCCCAGCTTGAATTTGATTGGATTCATCTACTGGCGTCTGTGCTAATTGATGTGATAAGTTTTATGTCACTTTCTGTTTCAATCATGTTGAACACATGCCCTCACTGGTAAGTTTAAGCCTCTGATGAGGAAGGGGGGGCCGGGATGCCATTTCTGCTTGTGTGGCATAACTGGCAGGAATGGATGCACTGTTGCCCAGTTGCTGACATCACTGGTGCTGGGAAGTGGCCAAGTCAGCGATACTTGGAATTCGCTTGTGCCGCTTTGGTGGAGACAGTAGCTGCATTCGACATTAGAATGTATGGCAGGTATCCCTGGTGGTTTTTGAGTGTTGACCTGCAGTGGCTGACTGCACGACTATGAAAAGATGGGCACCTGTGAAAACATAAATTTTTCTCTGCTTACTAATATTCCTTAAAATTTCATGTGCCTGCTGCAGAAGTACAAAGGCTGTGAAAGTAGGCTAGCCAAGTGTTGTACCTCAACACTAATGGCGTCATAAGTTACAGTAGTTTCACAGATTGTTGTACTTCAACATTGAAAGGAGATGAAAATCAAACTTACGTATTAGAAGGGACAAATCCATACTGGTACAAAATGGGGGATATATGAAAGACTACTTAACGCTGGATCTTGCCGTCGCACCTATTATTACAAGAAGTCATTTGGTTATCATGTCACGTGTACGCCCATGCCACGATATAAGTCTCAGCATATTCGGCATATTCCCTGGTTGAGACAGCATTTAGGACATAAACAAGGCTAGGTTATGGTCTTAGGAGCAGTCGGCAGCAGCATGGGCAGCCTGTTGGCAACATGGATAGCATCAAGGCTACGTGTGTGAATGAGACAGCATTTAATGCTGAATTTATCAGGTCGTGGACAGATAAACAGGCGGACAGCCCCTTCCCCTGGCCAACTAGCTCTATCAAGATGTCATGTGCATCACGGATGCCATGGACATTCTCAGGGCTAGATCCAGAAGAGGCAAACAGATAAAGACTATGAACCAGTAGAACCAGAATGTAGGAGCTTCAGGTGTAGCATCTGAGGTGAGCATGGAGCAGGACAAGTGGGATCATGGAAGGAAGCAGACAGCTGAAGCGCATGATCCAGATAAGTTGAGTCGGCTGGCTGCAAGAAAGAGGGTGTCGGCTGCCCATAACATGGTCGGCTGAACCAGCAGATAAGGGGCAGCAGCAGGCGCAAGCAGAAGGGACTGAAGCGCTTCATCAGGGGCGGCTGACCAATAAGGCTGCTGGCCGACCAGTAGTCGGCCAGTTCCACATGCGTTTTTGGTGTTTATGGCAAGTCTGCTGGCCGACCAGCAGTCGGCCAGTTTTCACATGGATCCCAAGGCCTATATAAAGGCACACTTGCTCCTTGTTTTATTCATTCAAACCCACTAGGGGTTGGGATCACTAGAGGTCCCATAGGGGACAGGTTTTGGTGTTTTACCACCTTTTCAAGAAGGCAGCCAAGGGCTGCAAGATATGTACCTTTTTGTACCATAGTATATACTGAATTTCCAGCACTTCTCACTCTCTCTCTCTACTCTCTCTCTACCTGCGTTTTTGCATCAGATGGTGCGTTTTTATATCAGAAGGTTTCCAAGAGTGTTTAGGGCTGAAAGAAGACTCCCCAGAGCTTCCCCATGTTACACAAGACCTATATATGCATAAGACATCATTTGCATCATCATAACCTTTTGAAGAAACATAAAAGTTAGTAGAAATCATGTAGAAGGCCAGAGGTCATCCTATTGGGTAGACCAAGGGCCTAGTAGATGTACAGACATTTATGTCACCTTTTTGTACCATAATACAAAGAAAACTCTACACCAACACTCTCTCTCTTCTCTCCTATGTCTTAATCATTTTCATTAATCAGCATCTTGTTCTTAATCAAGCTTAGGGCTGTGGATTAGGCAGTACAGCTTCCGCGCATGCAACATTGGTATCAGAGCATTCAAGTTCACCCACTAAGCATAGTCCCAAGAAGGTGTACAGATCCATCGGAAGAATGCAGCTAGGGTAGCATATGGAGTGGTCTGCAAACAACAGGCAAAGCTGGAGGAAGGCATTCTCTGGGAGTATGTACTCAGAATCATTACATCATTTGCTCTTAGATCAGTTCCAAAGGCCTAGCAATAGGCATGATCAGTTCTGGTAGACCCACCGCTATGTTAAGGGAAAGGAAATCGTAGGCCTTGTCACGTGCACGCTTGTGCCATGGCATAAGTTTCAGCATATTCAGCATATTCCCTTGGTTAGACAACATATTCCTTGGTTAGACAGCATATTCCTTGGTTTAGGACATTAGCAAGGCTAGGTTATGGTCTTAGGAGCAGTTGGCAACAGTATGGGCAGCCAGTCGGTAGCATGGATAGCATTAGGGCCACACGTGTGAATGAGACATCATTTAATGCTGAATTTATCAGGTCGTGGACATATAAACAAGTCTATAGCTCCTTCTCCTGGCCGACCAGCTCTACCAAGACCTATATAAGCATAAGGCATCATTTGCATCATCATAACCTTTTGAAGAATAATAGAAGTCAATAGAAATCATGTAGAAGGCCAGAGGTCACCCTATTGGGTAGACCAAGGGCTTGGGAGATGTACAAACATTTATGTCACCTTTTTATACCATAATACAGAGAAAACTCTACACCAACACTATCTTTCTTCTCTCCTCTGTCTTAATCATTTCATTAATGAACATCTTGTTCTTAATCAAGCTTAGGGCTGTGGATTAGGCAATAAAGCTTCCACGCATGCAATTTTTGACATGACATATATAAACATGGACACACACACACACATGCATGTGCACATGCACATTAACATTAGTATTAGCAATTTGTGTTACTTTTTGATTTCTTTCCTTTTTTTTTCTTGTAGATATAACAAAAGAGAGGACGATTTTCCTACATTGCGAGCTTACAATGATTACTTGGAAAAGGTCGAGGATATGAGTAAGTAAACTGGGTAGTTCCTTTGATTTCCACCTGCATGCTTTGTTACATGCACGTGCGGAAGCTTTAGTTGTACAACGTGCATCAAAGTTTTTCAGTGCTTTAATTCTTTTTTTAATTCACTTTTGGAGAGAGAGAGAGAGAGAGCAAATTAACATCTACAAAAGACCAAAGGGTCTATGAAACCAAAAGTGTCACGATGTGTCCATGAAGTGGAAAAATCATGGGAAAAAGGAATGATTTAAAAAACCCGACTAGAGCTGAGAGAAGAAACAACAGCCTTGCCAGTGCCAGTGGTTCAATGCTACAATGATACAATGTGAGGGGATCCGAGTGGGTCCTTGACAGCTATGAGTGTTGTGTAGAGGCTCTCCACATCCACTCATAATTTTAAAAACCGAATTAGAGCTGAGAAAAGAAACAATAGCCCGGAAAGCGTCATTGGGTCAATGCTACAATGATACGATGTGAGGGGATCCAAGTGGCTCCTTGATAGCTATGACTTTCATAGAGGCTTTCCACATCCATTGCCTGTGCAAGGGAACTCCTTTATCTTTGGAGGATCTCTCGGATTTGAAGCTTTGGGTGGAGCATCTCCTCAACCTAGTGGGTCTTGGCCGTCTAGCTCGTTGCACCCGAATCGTTGTCTAGGGAGACATCTTTTAGGTGGGGTGGCATATGTGGCACGTGCTTTCAGTGTGCATTGCTTGGTTTGTCGAGTAGGGGCATCTGGGCTAGGGCTATCTCGTGGTGGTCGGCCTCCATCCTGGTTTGCATGAAAGAAACTCGTGATGGTGCGCGTGAGGTATTTGGGGTCTGCATGTGTGCCTCTTTGCATAGCTAATCTTTGTGGCGGTGTAGCGCGATCAGGTAGAGTCCTAGGTATCGTTGGTCTAGGAAATCAATGACCTGAGTTCTATTAACGTATATGAAAGACCAAAGGTTTTATGAGACCAAAAGTATTACAATGTGTCCATGAAGTGACAAAATCATGGAACATGATAAAAAAAATCCAACTAGAGCATAGAGAAGAAACAACACCCTTGTAAGTGCCACTGGTACAATGCGACAATGATATTGAATTGCTGTTTGTGAGTGACAACTGTCTGTGTACTATGTTACATGTAGGCAGGTGGGGCCTAGGCAATGATAACTGGTTACATTCTGTAATATGCGGAAGCTTCGGAGAAGGATCGGTACTTCAAAACTCAGAAATCAGCACTCTTTTCGCGACGGAATTAACGCACAAACTGAAAGACGATGTGCAGAAAAATAGAGAGAGAAGGGGGAGATGGAGAAGGACACAGTATTGGGTCCCAATTATCCTCTGTAGGGCCCCACCACGGATGGTGTATTTGCTTTATTAGAATGATGTAAATCTGAACAAATACAAAGTACTTGACCTTTTCTTGGCTGGAAAACCTGCCCTTGACCTTCAGTCCTTCACCCCTTAGCTTTAGCAATGTTCTTGGCTGTCCTGGCCCTTGGTTGCTTGGAGCTCTTGGTGAATTGTGAGATGGATGAAATGATTTATGACTTGGGTATTTATACCCTCTACTTTATGCAGTCGGCTGGCTTCAGGGAGCATCCACGACTGAGTCTAATTAATAAACGTTTTCACACTTGATTAACTGCTGTCCAGCCTGCGCATATGTTCTGGGACAGCCTCCTGACTGCTGGGCACCATGCGCATGGGTGTGGGACTGCCCCCCACACCTGGCCGACTGGCTGGGTAGGGTTTGTGACCCTGTCGGTTGCCTGTCCAGCAGCCCTAGGGCTGGCCGACAGCCCTTCCAGCCCAAGCCATGGCTGGTGGGCACAATGGGGGCCCTCCTGGCCCCTTGGGGATGGTTCTATACCTCCCCCATGCCCATTCTACAAGTGCAAATACAAATCCTCACACTGGGGTAGCCCTATGGGCTGGCCCCATCTCTACATGCAACCTACATGCCTATAGAGGCCTGGCATCCAGTTGCAAACCAGATACACCGCACATCTGACATCATTCCAGAGGGAGACTCACAGCGCGGACTGGCACTGCTTCATGTGCAGGACAATGCACACTTGACCTTGGACTCATGTGCAGGACGATGCACACCTGACCTCGGACGAATGAGATGGATCCCTGGCTGACTCGTCCCGGACTGGGCTCACATGGGACCAGTTCACCATCCCAGGTCCTGCACCTTCTGTACAGAAATGTCTACGTGGCATCCAAGTGTGGGATGCACGTGACATCCCCTTCTGCTTAACTTGACGGAAGCTGCATAGCCTCCAAATAATCCGTCAATAATGCCGGATAGTCTTCGAAAAACTCTTTGTCGAGCCATACCGCTTCATGAGTTCCTCGGTCCTGAAACTTCGTGAGGAACTGTCGTAGTCTTCGGCCTGAGCCATGCTTGAAACGGTGCAGAAGGATCTGTTCTGGAACCATTACTTCTGCTTCATCAATGATGTCTGGTTCCGCTTCGTCTTTGACCTCTGAAGGGGGTGGACCTGCATATGGCTTTAACCAACTGACATGAAATACAACGTGCATAGTCCAACTCGGAGGTAGCTTTAACTGCATAGACACCTCATTAATCTTTTTCCGGATGGGGAATGGTCCGAAGCTCTTGAAAGACAACTTTGGGCATCGCTTGCCCACCTGCTTTAATCTTTGCTTCATAATCCGAAGATATGCCCAATCCCCTTCCGAAAACTTCATGTCCCTTCGGTCTTTATTGGCCTGTCGAGTGTAGGCCTCTTGCGCTTTAGCCAATCTGTCTTTAACGGACTCTAGGATCTCCTGGTAAGACTCCGTCACTCTGTTCGCCTCCGGTATTGAAGACGAAGTCCTGGTTAACAACGACTGGAAAGGCCTTCCAAACGCTGCCTCATATGGAGTCCTGCCAATAGCTGAAGAAAAAGAATCATTCAAAACAGCTTGAACTAAAGGCAAAAACGATTCCCACTTACCTTGCTGATCGTGGACATAACACTTCAGCACATCAAAGGCCAACTGGTTGTATATCTCTGTCTGGCCATCTGTCTGTGGGTGGAATGCACTGGAAAAATTCAACTTAGTACCAAAATTATCAAACAATGCCCTCCAAAAATGACTGGTAAACTTGGCATCTCGGTCTGACACTATGGTCCTAGGAATCCCACCAATCGGGTACCAATGCCGAATGAATAGCTGGGCAACATCCTCGGCGGTCACATTGGCCCTGCAAGGAATAAGCATCACAAATTTGCTGAACCTGTCAACAATAGTCAAACACTGTGTATTACGCTTACTCGGACTGGGAGGCAGATTTGTGACAAAGTCCATCGAAATGTCTTGGAAAGGACCCTCAGGAATTGGCAAAGGCTGTAACAACCCTATCTTCTTTCCACGAGGAGCTTTCACCTTTTGACAAATGTCACAGCGTTGTACATATGTAAACACATCACGCCTCACCTTTGGCCAATAGTATTGCCGTTCTAATTTCTCCAGAGTCGAGTTCATGCCCCTATGACCACCTGTAATGGCGTCATGGGCATCATGGAGAAGAGCTGCCCGGAATGATTTCATGACACACAGTCGGCCTTTGTAGTAAAGCCAACCATCGCGTATCAGAAAATGGCATGGTCCTGTGGCATCCAATGCCTGTTCCCACTGTGTACCGAATTCCTCGGAATCCGCGTACGTGTGCTTCATGTCTTCTAGTCCTGTACCAACAAGGTCTAGTCTAGTGGTCTGAATCGTAGATACTTGTCCCTTCCTGCTCAAAGCATCGGCCACTGGATTGGCCTTTCCTGGAAGGTACTCAATCATGCCACTGAACTGCTGGAATATCTGACTCCAGCGGTGTTGTCGATCACTCCACTGTGCACTTGGCATCGTCTGAATCCAGCGCAATGCCTGATGGTCAGTGCGGACCTCGAAATCACGGCCATACAGGAAATGTTTCCAATGTTTCAAGGCCTGTATGACTGCTAGGAGTTCACGATCATAGACTGAGTAGTTCTTTTCGGCGGGCAGTAACTTACGAGACACGTAAGCTACTGGATGACCATTCTGTTGCAATACACCTCCAATTGCGATGTTACTCGCATCGGTGATCACCTGAAATGGTTCGTCCCACGAGGCAAGGGCTAAACAAGGCGCTTCTGACAAAGCCACCTCGAGGTTCTGGAATGCCTCCAACGCTCGTGGAGTCATTCGAATCTTTTGCCTCCTTGTTTTCACTCTCTTTAGCAGATCGGTGAGGTCTGCCGAGAGATCAGAAAACTTGTCAATGTGGGTGGAATATGCCTGGCATATACCCACAAATGATCTAATGTCATAAGCAGTCTGAGGTACTTCCCAGTTAACAATCTCGGCCACTTTAGCCGGATCAAGTCGAATGCCTTCGGCACTGATTATATATCCCAAGTAATGTACCTGGAACATATAAAATTTTGACTTCTTTTCATTGACATAGAGCTCGTTGCTTTCCAGCAACCTAAGGACTTTCTCCACATCAATGTCATGCTGCTCAACTGTAGCTGAAAATATGAGTATGTCGTCCAAAAATATGAACACACACACTCCAATCAACTCCCGAAAAATACGCATCATCATGCGGTTAAATGTAGCTGGGGCGTTCGTCAATCCAAATGGCATAACCACAAATTCATAGTGGGCCCGTTCTGTACGGAAAGCTGTCTTGGGGATGTCCCCCTCAACAATCCGAACCTGGTGGTACCCACTCTTTAAATCCAGTTTGGAGAACACCTTAGCTCCATTCAGCCTCTCGAGGATATAGTCAATTCGAGGCATCGGGAATCGGCTCTTGATAGTCAGCTTGTTGAGTGCACGATAATCGACACACAACCGAGAAGACCCATCTTTCTTCTTGACAAATAAGATCGGTGCTGCAAATGGCGACACGTTGGGGCGGATGAAGCCAGCTTGCAACAATTCTTGGAGTTGGCGGTCCAACTCCGATTCCATTGCCTTAGAAAGGCGATACGGGAACTTGCTCGGGGGTTCCGAGCCTGGGAGGAGGTCAATCTTGTGATCCTCCGGTCTGGACGGGGGAAGCTGGGGAGGGAGACTGTCCCGAAGAAAAATCTTCTGGAACTTTTCATGGAGAACCGAGTACTTCTCGGAAGCACTGGCCACCGTCTGGGCTATCTGGACGTAAATCATCGCACACTGTGCGCCTTTCCTGACTGCTCGCTTAGCCTGCAAGTGGCTTATGAGCGGAAAGTGTGGAATACCTGGCTCACACTTAATGGTCACAGGGGTGTTTGACACATTCCGATCGATCTGGAACGTGTGCTTGTCCCACTTGACATCAGGAAGAAACTTGTGAAACCACTGGATACCCAAAATTATGTCTGCTCCTACAAGAGGGGCAACCATAAAGTCACGCACAAACTCTATGCCCTAAATCACTAACTTAGCACCTAGAGCTTCATACTTGACGCTCGTTGTCATACCTGTGCTAAAACCCTCAACTTGTTTGTCCACCGGAGTTAGCTCGAAACGGGCACGCCTAGCGGCCTCTTCCGTGATCACATCCTCTGTACTGCCGCTGTCAAACAAGACGACGACTCTCTGGCCACCTATGTAGCCAAAGGACTTGAGCAATTCGTTGCGCTCATACTCCTGGTCATGGGCGCCCTTCTGCTTATCTTCGAGCTCCCGGCTAATAATTGCTCCAACTGAAGCACCGGGGGTTGAAGAACTGGGGGTAGCCACCGGGGTCTGTGTGGGAGCTGTGCTCACCACGGAAGCTGTGGAGGCGGCGGCGGCCTTTGGAGGCTTCTTCGGACAATCCCGAGAAGTATGTCCTTTTGTGTGACAAAAGTAACATCTACCCTCCTTCCTGTACTGAGAAAGCTCCTCAGCACTCAACTTGCCACCTGTCTTGCCTGCCTCCGCTTTCTGGTCTGGAGTAAGCTTAGACGCATTGTTCGAGTTCTTGAAGCGAGAGGCTCCCGGGCTCTGTCCTGGGGAAGACCCCGTCTGGTTCTGGCTTTTGCCCCCCGAGGCGTTAGCCTTGGGGGAAGCCGGCTGGGAAGTCTTGGGCTTGCCACCATTGTGTTTCATTTCTGCACTCTGCGCAAGCGAGAGTGCGTCCTCAAAGGTGGCTGGCCTAAACATACGCACCTCCCATTGGATTTGCGTGTCTAGGCCATACAAAAACTGCCCTTTCTTGTCCGCATCAGATAAGCCTAATTGTAGACACAAGGTCGAAATTCTATTGGCAAACTGAAGGACTGGTTGCGCGTTCTGACGCGCTCCCTTGAACTCGTCTTCGAGTCGCTCAAGGTAGTGGGGCGGTAAAAACCGCTGCTTAAGGTCACGGACGAACTCGTCCCACCCATAAGCTGCCATACCTGATCTGGTGTGGGCATGAGCCCACTGAGTCCACCAAGGAATGGCCTCACCTTCCAAATACCAACTGGCTAAGATCACTTTGTCAATATCTGATTTCCTAACTGCGGCAAAGTAAGCTTCAAATTGATGTAACCATGAATACAGAGTAGTGGGATCGAGTTTACCATTATACTTACTGAAATTCATTTTCTCGGGAAAATGATTCGAGGGCGCCGCCGGTGTCAATCTGGCGTCCAAAGCTCGGAGGTAACGCTCGTGTTCTACTCGTCGCATGGCTTCGTCTTCTCGTTGTCGAATCTCCAATGCACGCATCTGCATCTCAAGCAAGGAGCTTGGCTGCGGCTGTGACCCTGCGAGAGGGTCCCTGTGACGAGGATCTGGTATCTGGGATACGGAAGGAGAGGGAGGAGGAGATGGAAAACGCGACGCTGGAGAGCGAGAACGCTCCTCCAGAGCCAAAATCCGCGCCTTCTGTTCATCCAACTTGGTTGTCTGGTCTGCGATTGCTCGCATCATCTGCTGGAACATGTCTTGTACACTCAAGCCGGGTGCCCTAGCTGGGCTGCCTGGTGCACTCTGGTCCCATGGTTCTGGTTCTCTCTCGTCGCCGAAGTTCGCCATAGCGGGAAAATGCAATTCCTTTACGGAACGCAATCTGACCATCCACTATCTGTGTGGGAGACTTCCGGAGGCTTCCGGAGGCTAAAAACCAACCGTCCTTCGAGGGACAGGAGTCACTCCGAAAGGGGTAGTCCACCGGCGTCTAAAAACCAACCACACGAGCGAAAAAAATTTTCTGGTTTTCTTTGCTGAATCTTTGTCCTTGAAGTGAGCTCTGATACCACTGTAATATGCGGAAGCTTCGGAGAAGGATCGGTACTTCAAAACTCAGAAATCAGCACTCTTTTCGCGACGGAATTAACGCACAAACTGAAAGACGATGTGCAGAAAAATAGAGAGAGAAGGGGGAGATGGAGAAGGACACAGTATTGGGTCCCAATTACCCTCTGTAGGGCCCCACCACGGATGGTGTATTTGCTTTATTAGAATGATGTAAATCTGAACAAATACAAAGTACTTGACCTTTTCTTGGCTGGAAAACCTGCCCTTGACCTTCAGTCCTTCACCCCTTAGCTTTAGCAATGTTCTTGGCTGTCCTGGCCCTTGGTTGCTTGGAGCTCTTGGTGAATTGTGAGATGGATGAAATGATTTATGACTTGGGTATTTATACCCTCTACTTTATGCAGTCGGCTGGCTTCAGGGAGCATCCACGACTGAGTCTAATTAATAAACGTTTTCACACTTGATTAACTGCTGTCCAGCCTGCGCATATGTTCTGGGACAGCCTCCTGACTGCTGGGCACCATGCGCATGGGTGTGGGACTGCCCCCCACACCTGGCCGACTGGCTGGGTAGGGTTTGTGACCCTGTCGGCTGCCTGTCCAGCAGCCCTAGGGCTGGCCGACAGCCCTTCCAGCCCAAGCCATGGCTGGTGGGCACAATGGGGGCCCTCCTGGCCCCTTGGGGATGGTTCTATACCTCCCCCATGCCCATTCTACAAGTGCAAATACAAATCCTCACACTGGGTAGCCCTATGGGCTGGCCCCATCTCTACATGCAACCTACATGCCTACAGAGGCCTGGCATCCAGTTGCAAACCAGATACACAGCACATTTGACATCATTCCAGAGGGAGACTCACAGCGCGGACTGGCACTGCTTCATGTGCAGGACAATGCACACTTGACCTTGGACTCATGTGCAGGACGATGCACACCTGACCTCGGACGACTGAGATGGATCCCTGGCTGACTCGTCCCGGACTGGGCTCACATGGGACCAGTTCACCATCCCAGGTCCTGCACCTTCTGTACAGAAATGTCTACGTGGCATCCAAGTGCGGGATGCACGTGACACATTCTAAACATTTATTTTACATGAAAAAACTTGTAGGTAGGAAACTTGTGGGAAACTTTGGCCTAATTTTACGAAACCCGTTTTTGAAACGCGTGTGAAACATTTAGGAAATGCGTTTCAAACCACCCTCTGACTATTGTGAGGGGCATTTGGGTTAGGGCTATCTTGTGGTTGTCCACGAGGGCCTCCATCTTGGGTCGGATGAAATCTCTATATAGCTGATCTCTGTGGTGGTGGAGCTTAATTAGGTCCAGGCATCGGCAGTTTTGAGGGGCATAGAAATCAAGGGACTCATGAGGGGCTGAGGAGTCTATATAAACAAGGCTCACGCTCTTCACTTTCAATCACACGAGCAACCAATTATTTATGTCAAGATCAATGCAAATCAGCCCAGCCATCAGCATGAACTTGCGTTTGCCGATTCCCTATTCTTTTGTTTGTCCCTTTGTTATGTCCCAACCAGCCTAGGGTTAGGGTAGGGCCAAGGTCAGTTATATAGCAATAACTCTGCTATTATTGGCCCTTTCTTTATTTATTAGCTTTTAAGCTTTATTTATAAGCTTTTAACTATAACTAGCCCCTTGCTATTATTTATAAGCCCACGGCCAATCCAGACCTCATCCTACTAGCACCCTCAGCCTACATGTGAACCCTCCAGGTCCCCACACCTTTTAACTATAACTAGCCCCTTGCTATTATTTATAAGCCCATGGCCAATCCAGACCTCATCGTGCTAGAGCCCTCAGCCTATGTGTGAACCCTCCAAGTCCCCACACCTTGCTAAGCCTTAACGCTAATCTTGGGTTAACCCTAGCCCTAATCTTGGGCTAGCACATGCCGCTAACCTCAGGTTAGGTCCTTGGGGGCATTATGAGTCATTTAGAGGTATCCACGCAGCGGACATGATAGTTTCCAGGGGCGTGCAAGACCTCAAGGCCATGGAGTTGTGAGTGGGTGGCTTGGCCTGGTAATATGGGATGCCAGGTTCGGGTCATCTGAGATTGGTAGGCTCCTTGTGGCAATCAGACCTCAGGCTCAAGGGTGGTTGGAGGCATTGAACCTATGCTGGGTGGCGAGTCGCTAGCCACAATCTATCGCGGTCATGCAATGCGTATGGCATCGAGTCTACGAAACCTCGTGTAGGGTTTCTTTGATATGTGATCAAACCCTAGTCCTTACAGGGTTCTACATCAGATAATCCTTGGTCAGGTTGTGCGGGGACCTACCCTTGCAGCAGCCTATGCACAATTTGCTCACATGCACTCCGCACTCAGTGCATGGTGACAAGATAGCTCATCATCAGCAGTGCAACATCTGAACATTAACCCAATAAGATGATATTTGTCGTATGCCGTGATCCCATTGTATATCCTCAGTCCAGGATAAGTTAGGCACGAGCTACGTAGGTCATTCCTCAGCCTTAGCAGGTCGGTCGGTCGGTCAGTCAGTCAAGTCCCTTAACCCACTTGGAGAGAATCATTCATGCATGTAGAGTCAGTAGAAGCCTTAGGGTTTGCATCAGAAAGCACTCTGCATTTTGCATAACATGCATTCATATGCCTGTGCATCACTTAGAACATCACAAAAGCCTTAGGAAATGAACTAGGATTTATCTGGTATTTTTTCAATATTTTATAGTATTTTATTAGCATTTAATGCCATTTTTATAACATAAAGTTTATTAACTTTATGACCAATCAGCCAACTTTGACCAACTCCCAACTAGTATAAATAGGCAAGCATTGTGCTTAGTTCTCCATTCAGCCCTCAGAATCCAGGCGCCTCATATCATCAGCCCTAGGAGCATCCCCGCCTGCAGCCATAGTCTCATCCAGCCCTTGGAGTACTTGCGTTTTGCTTCAGCCAACCCTGGTTCTCCAACGCAGCAGTTCAGCAGTCCCTACAGCCATCAGGCGCAGCCATTCAGTACCTCCACAGGCCCCAAATCAGCAAACACCTGCGTTTTCTGCATATATCACAGCCGGCCTGTGTATAGTTCACTACAGCTCTGCGTTTTCAGTCCTACAGCAGGTCCAGGTCTGTGTTTTCAGTCCTAAAGCAGTCCTACAGCAGTCTACATCCTTCTATGCATCATCCACACATGCTCCAGCCATTTGGTGAAGGTAACACAACATTCATAAGCATGCATTTTCAGCATATTTTCATAGCTTAGAACAGTCCACTACAGTCCCTTCTCAGCCTCTAAGTGTGCAGCCCTTCCTCATACCCTTGGGAAGAGTGCATAGGCTCGAGATCAGTTCATTGTGGTGTTTCTACAGTCGTGTACAGTTCAGCCAGGCTTCGGATCCTCTGAGATCTTGCGTTTGGCTTATCTACAGTCCACAGTCATTCTCTCTAAAGTAATAAAGCAAATACTATCTCGGTAACGGAATAGGGGGCCCTTCAGTGGGTAATTCGGGACCCCATAATACGGTGTACAGTACTCATCTCTCTCTCTCATCTCTCTCTAAAGTTTGAAGTATTAAAGTGGATTGCTAAACTCGCGAAACTCAGGATACAGAAGACGGTGTGAGCATTTGTGTGACAGGATCCTCCAATATGAAGACTTCCGTTGCATGTTACATTGGTATCAGATTCAGCTTGTCCACACACACCGTATCCTAGCGTGAGGGCATCCTTGGATGGTCAGATTGCGTTCCGGCACGACCACCGACTTCAGCATCATGTCTATAGAAGAGAGTACTGGTCAGCCGGAAGACATCTCCCCCGAAGGAGACCATGCTCTTCCATCTACGTCTACAGGAGACACCATAGCTCTTCTTAGAGCTCAGAACCAGCTGCTCATGGAGCGTCTCCAACTCTTGGAGGCAGCAACAGCACGTCCTCCTCTGCCTCCAGCAGCACTCGACTTTATCTCCCTGTTCTTTCAGATTGAACAACAAAGGAGAGAGGATGAGGCCCGAAGGAGAGAAGAAAAAGCAGAAGCAGAAGCAGAAGCTAGAAAGCAACAAGAAAAAACAGAAAGACGGGACTATGAGGAAGCCCATCACAGGATCAACGAAGACCGGCGTTAGGCTGAACTTGCCGCTCGGGAACACCAACGTGAGCTTGATCGAGAATGTATGTTACTCAAGCACCAACGGGAAAAGGAGACCATACACTTGAGGTATCAGTATCTCTCCTCAGTTTCCCCAGCCATAGGTGTCACCAGCCTGCAGTCCGTAGCATCAACTACCGTCATTCGCAGTCAACCAAACTTCAATAAGTATGATCGTAAGTGTGATCATTTAGCAGTTAATCAATTTATTCATCAGTTTAATGCTCATTTTCCATTAGCTAGGATCACAGATCCTCAGGATAGAGTCCACATAGCGGCTCCCCATCTCATTAGTGAAGCAGTCACTTGGTGGCAACATTGGTCTAATCTCTATACAGACCAGACCACAGGTGTCACAGCTTTCTGCTGGGATACCTTTGTCGATGACCTGAAGACCAGATTTCTCCCGCCCTAGTACATGACCGGTTTGGCAGATGAGTTCTATGGACTCAGACAGAACGGATCTCCAGTGCTTCAGTTTTCTGGAAAGGTAATTACTTTAACACAGCAGTTAGGGTTATCTGCGCAGTCCAAGATGGAGCAATTCATTCGTGGATTGGATCCTAACATTTGGTTCACAGTTCGTAACTTTGAACCTAGTACATATGACCGGGCTGTGACTCTTACTCAGAATGAAGAAATGAAGATGAATGGAGGCAAGCCCAAGCAGTCATCAGAGTCCAGTACCAAATCCCAACAAGGGAAGGGTAATTCGTCTTCTAAAGACACTAAGACAGACAACAGTCCTAGTTCTAGTTCAAGGGGTAAGGAATCCAAGCCTAAGAAAACCCTTGAGGAAAAGACTAAAGCAGGCATTACTGGAGGCTATCTTCCTCTAGAGGAGCAAAGACAGAATGAGTCAGAAAACCGATGTTTTTTCTGTCATACCATTGGGCATGGTAAGAAGGATTGTCCAAAAAGGCAAGCGGAGCAAGCCTCCAAAGAGCCTTATGCTAGAGTTGCCGCAGTATCCCCCGCTCCTCCAGACCCGCCTGCTACCACCAATGCGGTCCATATCTTACCTTCTATGCACGATGCCCGACCCATACAGGCGCAGGCGCAGGCGCAGGTTGGCACAAGAAAGCAGGCGACGGTAGCCGACAAGTGAAACAAGCACCTGCAAAGACTCCCCAATTTAATTTGAAGTAACGTGCACCCATGCCACGCACATTTTCTACTTCAACAGCAATTGCAGGTGGTTGCTCATGGTCCGTATCCCACAAGATGCAAAATCTGTTTTTGTTTCCTGTAGGACGAGGTGCACAAACCACTTTGCCCAGAGTGGCTGCTATACCTGGCAAATGTTCCCTCAAATAATCCGGAAAATCCACGACCTCGACCCAAACAGGACAACGATGCCTAATCAAGGACTGATAGTCCTTGGTCGGGGACCAAGGTAACACATGTACCAACTGTACACTAAACATAAGGGGAGAAGTTTCAAGCATTTGCTGCTTATATTGACCATCAGACAGTAATACATCATAAAAACCCCTTGCTGCAAAGTGAACTCCATCTACAAAGGGTCCACCTAGAATGGACTGAATCCATTGAGCTACTTCTTGTGCAGAAGGCATTTTACCTGGAAAGAAGAGAATAATCCCTTTCTCTGAGTATCTATGCAGAGGAGACACAATCGTCGGCAATTTAATCTTGTAACTGAAAGAAGGAGGCGGGTCCTTCCATTTGACACGACTGTCTACAAAGTCCTCACATAAAGCCTCATATACAAACTGTGCATCCGATGAATCTTGCTTAATCATGGTGACAGATTCAATTGCAGCATGCTGCCTCTTGTTACTGTCTGCAGCATTATCCCGGCGAGCATAGGTCACAACAGTCTCAGACATAATTGCAAGAGTAAAGTCTGTACAACACTGCTAAACAACTTTTTTTTTTTGAAAGCTGTATGCTGTATACAGGAGCCTTTAAAATTTCTGAAAAGGAAGGCGAAACTGCACGGGGAGAGAGGATGGCGTGCGAAGATCTCAACCACACACACACACACACACACACACACACACACACACATACACACACAGAGTAGGAGGAGGGAGAGGCGAGATTGCAGGCTCACAGACAGTTGTCACAGGCGAGCAGAATCGAAAGGAGACGCAGGCGAGGACAGTCGCAGGAATCGCAGGCGAACAGAGTCGCAGGCTCACAGGCAAGTAGAGTCGCAGCTTCGAAGGCAAAGTGAGTCGCAGGCGAACAGGCGAACTGGGTCGCAGGCGATAGGCGAACTGGGTCGCAGGCGAGCAGGATCGCACACCACCACACACACACACACACACACACACACACACACACACACACACACAGTGACACACACACACACACACACACACACACACACAAGTATATACATGCATATATTTATTATGCATATGCCTACACACATATATGTGTGTGTGTGTGCGTGCGTGTGGAGGATGGCCAAGCACAGTGCATCATCGAGAATGGTCTATCTATGCCCTAGAAGATGGGTCATTTTGTTAGACAGGGCTGTCCACTTAGTGCTCTTCTTTATGCTATTGCAATGCACCCAATGCTATTATACATAGATAAGCTGGTAGAGAATGGTAGCTTACATGGCATCACCATACCTGGAGGAAGAGACTTTGTCAGTCAGGCGTCTGCTGATGAAACCGATCCCATCAAGTGGGAATAGACTCCGTTGGACACCCACACGCGTAATAGCACAACTTAATATCACAATTTGAAATGGACAACTTAATAACAACTGGAATTTGAAATGAAATGAAATGAAATAGATGGACACCAGCACTGGGGCCGGAACGGGCCCCTACAGTTAGGCGGCCGGTGGCTATACTCTGCAAACAAGCGGCCACATCTCCATCTTCTGTAGGCTGCTCATCCTCTCCTCAGGCGGCTGTACCTTCCATGCGTAGTTGCTGTTCCTTCAGTTGGTAGCTGTGCTCCTACAGCCAGGCGACTCCTACGTCTCCTCCTCCACAAGAAGGCGGCTGTGTCCTGCACAGCAGGTGGTTGTTTTACTTTGCTGGCGGTTGTGCCTCCTTTACATAGGAGGCATCTCCTTTCTTCAGGAGGTTATATTTTTCCCAAAACAACTACTCCTCTCAACTTGCTGCTGTGTCTCGGTGTTCCTCTCAAGTAGCTGCACACAGATACCTCGGGTATTGGTCCTCCATCTGCGAGCTACAAGTAAGTGAATTTCAGATTTAAGTAAAGAACTTTGTGGTAAATCTGATAAGGGAATCTCTCCACGGTAACACCCGTTCGGTGCCGGGTAGTCCAAGCTCTTGGAGAACCATGGTCCAAAGGTGCTGAGATCGGGAGAGCCAGGCGTTAGTACGGGAGCGCCTGTTTGTGCGTGGTCCTGGAACACTAGTGGGGCGCTCTCCGCGGAGTCCAGTGAAGGCACAGGACCGTAGAGATTGGACCACTCAAGTGGTCGCTCAACTTCGAACGTCGACTTCGAGCCTTTTGTTTGGTATTGTAATTCATTTGTACATGGACATCATGTGGTTCATTGAACCCATGGAGCATTGTATTTGTTAAATACTCCCAATAAATATATCATATATTGAGGTGCACAAAAGCTGGAGAATGAATACACAGCCGCCTACCGTGGAAAGCTGTGCAACTTGTATGGTCGCCTGACTGTAGATGCACACACACAGTCGCCTGGCTGTAGATGTACATACATAGTCGCCTGCTGGAGTTGGAGTGCAGCTTGTTGGTGGTGGATACACAGTCGGCTGCTGAGGTAGGCAGCGCAGCCTGAATAGGAGGAGGGGTAGCAGCCACTGAGCAGAGAAGGTAGCCGCTTGTACGGAAGGAGATGCCTGGCTGTAGCCTGAAGAGGCATGGAAGAGATGGAGGCGCCTAATAGCCTGCTTTAGACAGGCGCTGCCTGCTAGTCTGAGATGAAGCAGCCGCCTTGTTGAAGATTCAACGCAGCCTACTGGACAGAGGAGGTCGCCGATTGCTGAAAGGATGAAGTTGGTGCAGCCTGAAGCGGAGGAGGTGATCGCCGGGCTGCTCTCGATAGAGGTCGTGGCTCCCTTTTTTAAAGTTTGGAAGGGCAGTAAAACAATTTGATTTGGCTGGCTCCCCACGTTTGCATGTGGGCGGCCAGTTCCATGGTGGGATGGGTAGGTGACCATGCACCCACCCCCACACACACACAAGTGAAGTGTGGCTTCCCACCTTGGCTCCTAAGTGGTTGCCCAAAGTGGGTGCCCACTTTTAAGTGAGTGAACATATAGCCTTATAAAATGAAAGGTTAGAGAATAAACTATTAAACCAACATGTGCAATACACTTACCACCTGTTCACATGCAACAAAACTCGTCAGAAGACAGAGCAAACTTCACGACTCACTGGCAGGCGTCCCCGCTCAGTAAGTGACACGTCAAGCACGCAAACACAAAAATACAAGTCATGCGAAAACAGTTTCGAACATGCAAAACATGAGTGCATGTGCAAATAGTATCATGGACATATCTCCCGTTCATGGAACAAGTACAAAATATCTATCGGGCACAAAAATGGCACGACGTAAAACATAAATCCTGGTCTTCCTATGGAGTGACAGTCCCATAGGTAAGACACAGTTCCAGGCACGAGCCTCCCTATGGAGTGACAGTCCCATAGGCAAGACACGGCACGAATACTGGCTCTTCCATGGCGTGACAATCCCATGGATAGAACACAATCCAGGTCATACATGGGTGGCACCAGTCTGGCTCCCGTCCATACGACACCTTTCTTGCTTAACACACGGGTGGCACCAGTCTGGCTCCCGTCCATGTCAAGCAAAAATACTGGCCTCTTCACATGAGACACCGTCCTGGCCTCAAGTGAACGAGACACAAAAACTGGAGATGGACCAAATGGTCGGCCAATTGGTGACATCCCCCCGGGCTTCTAAAGAGTTGTTCTCAACTGAAAAGCCTCAAGATATACCTGCAACAACTGTGGGTAGTCAACAAAATAGTCCTCATTTACCCACTTTGCATCAATCACAAGGTATCTCCTGGAAAGCTTTCCTGCAAGTAGGCTTCTATGCTTGTGAAAGACAATCTGCTCTGGGTGACATAACACTGGAACAAGTCCAATACGGCTGAATTTGCAGCCTCACTGTGACCATCAGTTTGCAGGTGATAGGCTGATAGCAATGTTTTCCCATGCTGCGAGGGAATAGGCAATGGTTGTAGCAAACCTGGAGGCTTCTGCCTATCAAATTTCATCTTTTGGCAGGTGACACATGCACGCACATAAGTCTCAATGTCCTTCACCACACATAGGCAATTTTCGTTCATGAGATAGCCCTCTTTGAACTTAAGAGGCATGGGTGTGACCAGCCATCAAATCAGTCCATATATAGCAAAAATCAGTATCCAAATGATATAAATTTTGCATGGCAGATAAGTCCCCATGAGAGAGCACTGAAACTGCAGCCACATATGGATACCAAATTCTTCTTTATTGCTTTATTAATACGGATGTGAGATACAATAGGGATGGAATATCCCTCTTTGCCAGCATGATCAACATTACCCTGCATAACGGAAACTGCATGCACATTAGGCTTAGACTGCTTGTCCTCTTGCATCTTGCTTGCGTTTGGAGCATTGCCGAAATATATGCTCTTTGCTTCCACATGCAAAACATTTCCTGTCTTTCGCATATTGCTCCCTTTGCTCAGGAGTTAAGCCAAACCTGTTCTTCTTGAACTTTCTGGCATGAGGCTCATGGTCCTCTCTTTTTCTTTTCCCCTTATTCAACGGGGCAGCCCTATCTGCATGGGCTTCATGGGCCATCATGGAAGTTTCATGAAACACGGTGGCATGTGCTCCACGAACGTGAGAATCATATGCATGTGACTTTCCTGCATAAGGCAATGTCTCTCCATGAGACAACTCAGTAGGCAAAACTTTTCTAGTGGCAGACCTGTCACCCTTACCATGGGATACATGTCTTGAATGCATGTGACCTTCATGCCCTCCATGAGCACTAGCGTACATATACCTGTCAGGCTTTGTGCCTTGTGGAGAAGATGCATGACGAGAGGTGACTGTCACCTCTTCCCTTTGCATGAATGACCTCAACCTTTGAGATGCGTGATCTCCATGCTTCAAGCGAGGTGGATTTCTGAATTTCAGCTCTCCATCGTCCCCCTCTTTGATGTCACCTTTGTGGAGGAGGTAGGAAAGTGCCAACTCCCTTGGCTTCTTGCCCACTTCCCGTGCCATGGACTCAAAAGTCACGTTTACCATTGCATCAGGCTCTTCTTTTTGCATGCCTGTCTTTCCTCGAGACAGTTGTCCCTTTGAATCACTATCATTAACTCTTTCAAGGGGCTTGTGCCTTCCTTGCAGAGCATCAGAACCACGCGAGGCACTAGATGGGCCCCTCGAATTAGGCACTTCCAAAGGGTTGCCTTGGCTGTCCATTATGTTAAGTGTGCTAGAAGCGGGGTTTCCAATACACAGGTTCGTTTCCCCACTAGGAAGAGGGAAATAACCGTGCTCTGATACCAATGAAACCGATCCCGTCAAGTGGGAATAGACTCCGTTGGACACCCACACGCGTAATAGCACAACTTAATATCACAATTTGAAATGGACAACTTAATAACAACTGGAATTTGAAATGAAATGAAATGAAATAGATGGACACCAGCACTGGGGCCGGAACGGCCGACCCCCCCCTCAATATATGATATATTTATTGGGAGTATTTAACAAATACAATGCTCCATGGGTTCAGAGAACCACATGATATCCATGTACAAATGAATACAGTACCAAACAAAAGGCTCGAAGTCGACGTTCGAAGTTGAGCGACCACTTGAGTGGTCCAATCTCTACGGTCCTGTGCCTTCACTGGACTCCGCCGGAGAGCGCCCCACTGGTGTTCCACAACCACGCACAAACAGGTGCTCCCGTACTAACGCCTGGCTCTCCCGATCTCAGCACCTTTGGACCGTGGTTCTCCAAGAGCTTGGACTACCCGGCACCGAACGGGTGTTGCCGTGGAGAGATTCCCTTATCAGATTTACCACAAAGTTCTTTACTTAAATCTGAAATTCACTTACTTGTAGCTCGCAGATGGAGGACCAATACCCGAGGTATGTGTGTGCAGCTACTTGAGAGAAACACCGAGACACAGCAGCAAGTCAAGAGAAGTAGTTGTTTTGGGAAAAATATAACCTCCTGAAGAAAGGAGATGCCTCCTATGTAAAGTACAACCACCACCTGCTGTGCAGGACACAGCCGCCTTCTTGTGGAGGAGGAGACATAGTAGGAGTCGCCTGGCTGTAGGAGCACAGCTACCAACTGAAGGAATAGCAGCTACGCATGAAAGGTACAGCCGCCTGAGGAGAGGATGAGCAGCTTGCAGAAGATGGAGATGTGGCCGCTTATTTGCAGAGTACAGCCGCCGGCCGCCTAACTGTAGGAGCACAAAAGCTGGAGAATGAATACACAGCTGCCTACCGTGGAAAGCTGTGCAACTTGTATGGTCGCCCGACTGTAGATGCACACACAGTCGCCTGGCTGTAGATGTACATACACAGTCGCCTGCTGGAGCTGGAGTGCAGCTTGCTGGTGGTGGATACACAGTCGGTTGCTGAGGTAGGCAGCGCAGCCTGAACAGGAGGAGGGGTAGCAGCCACTGAGCAGAGAAGGCAGCCGCTTGTACGGAAGGAGAGGCCTGGCTGTAACCTGAAGAGGCGTGGAAGAGATGGAGGTGCCTAATAGCCTGTTGTAGACAGGCGCAGCCTGCTGGTCTGAGATGAAGCAGCCGCCTTGTTGAAGATTCAACGCAGCCTACTGGACAGAGGAGGTCGCCGACTGCTGAAAGGATGAAGTTGGCACAGCCTGAAGCGGAGCAGGTGATCGCCGGTCTGCTCTCGATAGAGGTCGTGGCTCCCTTTTTTAAAGTTTGGAAGGGGAGTAAAACAATTTGATTTGGCTGGGTCCCCACGTTTGCATGTGGGCGGCCAGTTCCATGGTGGGATGGGTAGGTCACCATGCACCCATCCCCACACACACACAAGTGAAGTGTGGTTCCCCACCTTGGCCCCTAAGTGGGTGCCCACTTTTAAGTGAGTGTGAACATATAGCCTTATAAAATGAAAGGTTAGAGAATAAACTATTAAACCAACATGTGCAATACACTTACCACCTGTTCACATGCAACAAAACTCGTCAGAAGACAGAGCAAACTTCACGACTCACTGGCAGGCGTCCCCGCTCAGTAAGTGACACGTCAAGGAGGCAAACACAAAAATACAAGTCATGCGAAAACAGTTTCGAACATGCAAAACATGAGTGCATGTGCAAATAGTATCATGGACATATCTCCCATTCATGGAACAAGTACAAAATATCTGTCGGGCACAAAAATGGCACGACGTAAAACATAAATCCTGGTCTTCCTATGGAGTGACAGTCCCATAGATAAGACACAGTTCCAGGCACGAGCCTCCCTATGGAGTGACAGTCCATAGGCAAGACACGGCATGAATACTGGCTCTTCCATGGCGTGACAATCCCATGGATAGAACACAGTCCAAGTCATACACGGGTGGCACCAGTCTGGCTCCCGTCCATGTCAAGCAAAAATACTGGCCTCTTCACATGAGACACCGTCCTGGCCTCAAGTGAACGAGACACAAAAACTGGAGATGGACCAAATGGGCGGCCAATTGGTGACAGCTGATGATTCCTTCTTCCCCAAAAACACGCCAACATATCTTCAGAATATCATGGATGCCTTGCATCTACATGGATTGGCTGCTGGCCTTTTTTTGTATTTTCAGAAATCCAAGCTCTTGCCCCTGAACTACTGTGATTGGCATAGTGGTCTACAACCAATCCATATGGATGCCTTGCATCTATATGGATTGGCTGTTGGCCTTTTTGTGAATTTTCAGAAATCCAAGCTCTTGTCCTTGAATTACTGTGACTGGCATAGTGTTCTATGGCCAGGACATATTTTCCCACCCACAAAAATTGTAAGACACTTGGGATATCCTATTGGTTGGCATGTTTCCGTTAAGCAAGAAAGGCAATGGGTCCTCGAGAAACTCAGATAGAAACTCGACTATTGGACTATCTACGTGCCCTTTCATGTGCGTTTGAGAATTGTACAATCCATTCTCATTGCGTATGTTCAGTTTCACTTGCCATTATTGCCTTTGACAAAATCAGATTGGATGTGTTTATGTCAAAGGCCTTCGATTGTCTTTGGCACACAAGTACGGATCGGAAACCTCTCCGTCTTCTAAAAAAGGCATTGGTTAGCACTCCAAAGATGCATGGTGGACTCAACATACTTGATATGCATCTGCATCTCATTGCTCGAAAAAGCACCCTTATATTGGATTTTCTACGCCAACGACAACCTTGGGCCATCATGCTTTCTCACTTGGTGACAGTCATGCAAACCAAAGCTTTTGGGCATTGGTCTATTTCTTACAAAGAGAGAGTTTTTGGAAAGTTTAGAGGACGAATTCCAGACTGCCCATATGTCACCGGGTTGATTCAGGATTGGCAAGTTATTTTGGAATACCTACATTGGAATGGGAGGTAGCAATCAATCGGTATTTCCTTGCGCCTCGAAAACATTCATTGGAGCAGGGTGTTTCAAGATCCTCTGGACGCTTTAGAGCCTTGCAGATCTTATTTCCTTCATGCACATGGATTGCACATCATAGATGATGTGGTTGATATGCATGGCATGCTACTTTCCTTCCTTGAAGTGAGGCAATGACTTGGATTGGGTATGCATCATAGGCAAATTTGGAATACATTGGTGGAATTCCTTGCCCCATTACAGCCTGTGCCTCCTCTTGAAAGCCAAGTGAGACTAGATGATTGGTCATTTGTTCTAGGGAGGCCTCAACTCCATCCTTTTCCTATGCCTTTGCTTTCTGCTGCGAAAGCATATCACTTGTTATTGCCCCCCCCCCCCCAATGGATTCAGCAACATGGCAATCACTTATGGCATCTAAACAAGCCTCAAAGGTGGTGGCGTGATGTGATCTCACGTATTTGGAAAAGTAATCTCTCTCTTAAGCAAAAGGTCTTTCTATGGAGATGTGTGGTGGGAGCATTGCCGGTTGGGGTTTTCTTAGGCCTTAGGCACATTACATCACCGGATTGTAGAAGATGCTCTCGAACACAGGAAACAATCCCCCACGTGCTATGGTTTTGCCTCTCTGCTCGTCAGTTCCTCGACAATCTCTTGACACGTTTACGCATTAGATTTCTAGGTCGAAAATTTGGTCAAGACTTCTGGCAGTTTTCCACGGTTTCACCACCATTACCAGATTATACACCCTTTCTTACTTGGATAAGATTTTGGGCTTTGTGGACCATCTACATGGCCGGGAATCATCTTATCTTTCATACTTCTGATTTCTCTTTCTTCACTTACTTCAGGAGATCTCTTCTTCTGGAGACACATTCCTTTTTAATAAATATAACAGTGCTTTCACCAAAAAAAAAGTGTGCGTACGTGTGTGTGTGTGTGTGTGTGTGTGTGTGTGTGTGTGTGTGTGTGTGGAGGTTCAAACTCACACGCCCTTCAATGTGACAGCCACTTGGGCAAGGGCCTTCCGACAGGTTCAAGGAATTCATGCCATGTGTGGATGACTTGTGTAAAGATTTCCAAAAGCCCAGTTGAAAGTAAGCTCATCAGTAGATGGTTTATGCAAAAGTAGAGAACATGATACATGTTACTGCTCGCATTACTTATAGTTGCATGAATCCTACTGTCTCAACTCTGCGTTTGTTTTTTTTTTCTCCATAAAGAGGACTGTGTTAGAGCCTATGAGAGTCCATTTGTTGTATAAAAGATTCCCAAATCCCAGTTGAAAGTAAGCTTAGCAGTAGTAGATGGTTTGTGGCACTTTGTGCAAAAGTCGTAGGCCACTAATGAGAGAGAACTATCTGATGCGGTTTGATGCTGCATAGTACCCATCATATATGCTTTGTGAACTTCTGATGTGCTTTGTTGGAACGCTTGAAATGTTGAAGGTAACAAATGAGCAGCCTTGACCGTAGACAATAGTATAATTTAGAACAAAATAGCTAAGTGTCCTCTCCATAACATGTTTGGGGACTGCATTTTTGGAAAAAAATGTTGTCTATTTGCAGTTGTATGACAACTTAGGTATGATTGGCAAACCTTGAAATTTTAAATGTTTTCCTACTTCACCTCCAAACATGTGCAGTATGATAAGCATATGCACCCCATTACAAAGATCATATCCAAAATATGACTCCTAAGTCAGTTTTTTTCTTTTTTTCCTTTCTTGCATATTTTTTCTACTATCTATAAGTTGGGCCAGCTCTTGGGGGACAGTCCCCCCACCTCCTTCCCCCCCCCCCCCCCCCCCCCCTTTTTTTTTTCTTGCATAGTTGTACTACAAGCTGGGCTATTGTTCCTCACAGATGGGCTGCATATGAAAGTTGATTTCACTCTTGGATTGTTGTCAAGTCACTGAGATGTCTTGAGACAAGTCCTGTATCGGATGGTCATCTAGGTGCTACTGTCATCTGTTTAGTGTCACCTGTCGCCTTTAATCTCTCGCGCTCTTTGTTGTTGCCAATCTGTAGAAAGAAAAGAGTAAGGTGTGTCTGGGCAGCAACTTCCTATCTTCAAGTGTGCTGGCATGGAAGTGTCTCTCTACAGCTTGCAAGTAGAGGGCTATGCATCTAGTGTCCTCATTTTTGATGTTCCTGTGAAAGGAATGAACCGCTCTTTGCCCCTTGTTAGGTTCACATCTTGTCCTCATATCCTTAATGCCTGTTTTTATTGGGTTATTAAGTATTTCAGCTTCTTGGTCAGTGTGAGAAAATTGTTTTAGACCTGTGTAATGGAAAGTCTGTACTACATCCTTGTAAAGTCTAAGAAATGCTCATTACAAAAAGCACAGATGTGAGAAAATGTCACAAGTCTGTATATGCTTATAGAGTCTTACTAGCTGTCCATAAAAAGGGATTCTCTTTTCAAGTAACCTAAAGTCAGTGCGGAAGATCATAACAAGGTTAACCCTTGGGTCTCTCTTGCAACATCTTTCTCAGGCATCTAGATGGTGTTGGCAGTCCCTTTGGAAAGTACTCTTAAGTCTCAGGATCTCTCAATCGAATCAATTGGACTGTGTGGTTGGAGCAGGGGTGTAGCTAGGGCAGAGGCGGGGTTGCGTAGGCCTGCAGCATGGGTCGGGAGGCCACCTATGCATTGCTGATTCTCGATTCACCTTGTTCAATCTTGATATCAGCTGTTACATGTTGTACTATTCTTGTGTCTGTCTTCCAACATCTCAATGACCAAGCTGGATTTTGATGCAGTTTTCAATTTGATAGATGGAGTAGACGTTCAGGCTATTGAAGAAAAGGTCAAATTATATCAAGAAGATAATGCAGACCAGATAATTGCATCCAATGCACGAAAGGTTATTTTTCCCCCCCTAATATATCCGAGTTTAATTGGTACGAGTGATGTGCTTGCGAAAAATGTTTATATGGGATGCTAGTTGTTGTGCATCTGTTCGGATGTATGATGCATGCACGCACGCGCGAGAGAGAGAGAGAGAGAGAGAGAGAGAGAGAGAGAGAGAGAGAGAGAGAGAGAGAGAGAGAGAGAGAGAGAAATGAAAATGAAATGAAATGATATATTAACGTCTTCAAAAGGCCAAAATGACCTATGAGACCAAAAAGGTTACAACAATTGGTGGATCTGATACAATGTCTGTGTAAGGAAAGCTAAAAACAACTAAACAACTAACTGAAACTGAAACAACTATGAGGAAAAGTACGGTACCAGGAACGCCTAATGGATAACATCCAGAGAGAGAGTTATATAAATGTGTGCAGAAAGGCCAAAATGACCTATGAGACCAAATGATTACATCATGTCCATGGAATACATCATCATGGGTACTAAGAATAAAAGAAAGGAACAAGAGCTGAAATGACAAAGCTAATCCCAGTACAAAGAGCGTCAAGCTCTCACATTACCCTAAAATATCCCGCATAGGGCACTGCATCATGGTACCCAATGTAGTAAAGCTGAGCCGGCAGGAGAAAGTCGGCACTGCATCATGGTACCCAATGTAGTAAAGCTGAGCCGGCAGGAGAAAGTCTTGTGGTGGTGGGAAATCCTCCTGTGGTGACACGAGCGTAGGTGGGGGGCATGGGGTGGGGGACGTTGGGCTCTGCATTGCTCGATGGCCCTGTATAGTGTCACTCCTCTCGGTTGGGCTCTCTTGCATCAACTTGGAGGTCGAGTGTAGTGGGTGGATCTGCTCTCCCAGCTCTAGTCTGGAAGAAGTCAATGAGACCTCTTTGTGGTGGTCCTTGGGCAGGTGAAGTTGGTCTGGGCCTCAATAAGGACTCCCTGTGTCTGCGGAGCTCCAGAAGGAAGAGCCTCAGGCATCTTTGTGCAAACATGCCATGAATACTCCTCTTGTGGGTGTTGTTCCATCCATCCACAATGAGGGAGACTCTGTTCCTCTCCCATTGCCGCTTTGTGTTGTCGGTAGCTTGCTCTACAATGTGCTTCTCCTTCTTGAGCAATGTAGTGCGCAAGCTCTCGGATGAGGGGGGCGTATAGGTTGAGCCATACTCCGCAATCTTCCCAACCATGGCCTTGAAGTATTCCGACCTATTCAAGAAAGCAATTTACTAATGAGAAGGGGACTAGTATGATGAAAACATGAATGATGAATTGGCGATCGCACTTACCTGGCCGCTTGAAAGGCAATGTGGTCGTGGAAGAAGAAGCGGGCCACCGCCATATCCACCTCCTCCTTCAACTTGGGGTTCCAATTCTCCCCAAGTATAGATTGTCGCCGTGGGCCGTGCAAGGGTTGAGAGGCCGTGGAGATGGAGGGTGCCGGCGTGATGGATGGAGCAACATTTTGACTTGATGGTGAAGGTGATGCCACGTATGATACTGATCGGCCCGATCCACCACATGACTCCATCGTAGAAGCTTGAGTTCCTCTCCCCATCATGACAGGATCCACGGCCACTTGTGGTGTCCTTCTTGTTGCTTCGACCGCCTTGTAGTAGATGGCAAGCTCGTCGAGAAGTTCCCGTCTCTTTCCGGGCATGACATTCATGCAAAACCGCACCTCATGCCCACTATCATGCAAGAGGTGGGCTCGCACTTTGTCAGCGCCACCCGTTCGCCGGTACGGCAAAGCTTGGATGCCCATGGCCGAGAACCGCCTCCATGAGTGGATGGGGTGTAAGTAATTGGAGAGAGAGTGTGAGGCACTGAAGGTTGACTCCTTGAGGCTTGAAAGTTGAGGCTTGGAAGTTGGAAGAGGCTTGAGGGAGAGAGTGCTTGTGTGAGAGGCTTGGAAGTTGGAAGAGGCTTGAGGGAGAGAGTGCTTGTGTGTGTGTGTGGCTTGAAGCTTGAGCAATGAGCAATGAGACTTGAACTTCCTTGATTCTAGAGGCTTGAAGGCTTGAAGGTGTGTGTGCTTGTTCTTATATCATAGTCACAGGGGACGGAGGGGACGGACCCTTGGAATGGGGGGACGCCGTGGTATTCAGCAGTTCAGCATTCTACTCATCTCTAGGCAAACAGGGAAGAATCTCTTCAGCAATCAGCCAACATATGTGTAGTCCTACCGCTATTTGGACTTGTATCAGTGGCCCGAAGAGTCTTCTGCAGTGCCTCGGAGTTGGTGGATACTCAGCCGACGTACGGTCTTCTCGTCCTTGCGTTGGGCATTCATATCGCTTGTTTTCTCAAGCATTGTACAACATTCTTAAAAGAGTAATATAATCAAATACTCTTACTTGTAGGGGGGGGGGGGGGGGGGGGGACTTTCAATGGGTATTTGGGATCCAATAAGGTGTCGTCTACTTCACTCTCTCATTCTCTTCTTTCTTTACTTTGTGAATTTGCATGCTAAAGATTCTCACCGCAGAAAGGTATAGAGAAGGCCCTGTTTTGCATTACCATGATCAATGTGACCGCTCCCATATACATTTTTAGAGCACTTAACTAATACCAACAAAGGACATTATCAGCAGCATTAAAATTGAAAATGAGCAGTAACACTGACACCAACACTGGGGCTGGAAAGCCCCCCCCCCCCCCCCCCCCCCCCCCCCCCCCCCCCCGCGCCCCCCCTCAATACATCTGTATTTCTTGGAGTATTTATATGTATAAGTGTCACGGGCCAATAGGCCAGATTTCTCCGCACATGGAGTGAATACAACTCAAACAATTGGGTACTTGTCGATGAAGTCTGGACAGTCGAAGAAGTCCCAAGTCATAGGCACACTCCCACCTTCACTGGGTGCACACCAGCCTTTCACTGGTCTTCCAGGCCCGTGCACCAATAGGCACGCCCGTACTAGCACAAGCAAAGGGATACACCGCGGAGGGAACATTGCTTGGTTCTCCCAGATAAGCTTTACTCTAGGATTCCCTAGTGTTTCTAACCTTCACTGGCTCTCAGAAATTATGAGGGTGCGGTTAGCACTACTACTTAGGGAAAAACTAACCAAACTAGGAAAGCTTCTTGAGTATGGTTAGCTAAACATGCTTTGTTCTTGCTCTGCACAAAACTTGGAGAAATCTTTGAACTTAATTTAGCAAATTTTAAGTTTATACAAATAAGAAACATGAGGCATCTGGTATTGCTTGTAGCAGGAGTCAATGGTGATGAATTCCTGACACCATGCAGTTAGGTCCACCTAGTACAATAAGAACAGGTCTTGGTACGGCAAGTTTAGGCTTGGTACAACAAGTACAGGTCCTGGTACAACAAGTATAATCTGGTACAGCAGGCACAATATGGTACAACAGGTACAATTTAAGTACAACAGATACAACAGGTACAATTTAGGTACTGGGTAGATACAATTCAGGTACTGGGCATGTACAATTCAGGTACTGGACAGGTACAACACACGTGTGCAGGTACAACACACGGGCAATAGGTACAGGTAGGTACAACAGTCATACAGTAGGTACAAAAGTCGGTACAAGGCAGGTACAACAGTCGTACGACAAGTACAGGCAGGTACAAGTTGGAGGCGGGTACAGAACAGGCGGGTTTCACACAGGTTGGAGGCGGGTACAAATTTAGTAGCCGTACAGCACACGTTGCAGGTGGGAGGCGGGTACAGAACAGGCGGGTACAGTAGAGGTAAAGTAGGCAATGGAGAGAAAGTAGCTGGTCACCACCCACGTGGGGGAAATATTCTAAAGTTCCATGCAAAACCTTTTTTTAAAAGGTTATAAAGCCTTAATACTTATTTAATACTTATGGGCACCATCCAAAGAAAATGTCCAGCCCAAATTTTAAATGTGTGTAAATACATTAGCTTATAAACATTAAAGTTAACCATAGCTTATGGATTTTACATTTTAAAAGGGCCAAAATGGTGATACTTGCCACCTGTTCACATGCCACACCAATGTGTCAATAAGTAGCACTCCCATGGTACACTGGGGGTGTCCCCGTCTAGTGTATTGGCACGGCAAAACAGGCAAACACATGCAAACAAATCATTTGAAAACAAGTTTATGCATGCAGTCATAAATGCATGTGCACATGTAATGGACGAAATCTCCCTTTCATGAAACTTTTACAAAAAGTCCCCGTCGGGCACAAAATTGGCGCAATAGAAATATGAATATATATCTTGGTCTTCCTATGGAGTGACAATCCCATAGGTAAGACGCCATCCTGGCCATACACGGGTGGCACCAACAGGCTCCCGTCCATAGAGCACGAAGCAGGTCACACGGGGGTGGCACAAATCTGGCTCCCATCCATGCGACACCAAAAGACTGGCCCTTTCACATGGGACACCGGCTTGGCCCCATGTGAACATGGCACAAATTTGACCGCTCTATGGAGTGACAGTCCCATAGAAGTGGCTCCAGAAATGGAGATGGACCAAATGGTGACATCCCCCCGGGCTTCTAAACAGTTGTCCTCAAATGAAAAGCCTCAAGATATGCCTGCAAAAGCTGAGGGTAGTGAGCAAAATAATCCTCGTCTACCCACTTTGCATCAATTGGCAAATAATTTTTAAATTTCACAAGGTATCTCCTGGAAAGCTTCCCATGTGGTAAATTTCTCTACTTCTGAAATACAATCTACTCTGGCTAGAGGATCTCCTCAAGCTCATCAATCTCTGGCGGATCTTTTGTGATAGGCTCCTCTGGATTTGGCCCCACATACTTCCGCAAAAGTCTCACGTGAAAAGCATTGCGAATCTTCCAATGACTGGGTAAAGCAAGCCTGTAGGTGTCATGTGCAAGCATTGCCATGAACATTCCCAGAGCTAATCTAGAAGGGGCAGCCAAGACAAAGATCATTAGAGCTAGGATTTGGAGCACAAAGGACAGATATGGCAGTAGTGGACTAGGAGAAGGACATGAAGAGGATAAGGTGCTGTCGGCTGCATGACAAGGTAGGCGGCTGTACCAGAAGAAGAGGATTCAGGCGCTTCAGCGTGTATGGTGGCCGACGAGCAATTATGGAGAAAAGAGCCTAGTCGGCTGGCCGACCAGCAGTCATCAGCTCTTCTAGTGTCCAAGATGTTGGGGTAAAGGCATTATGCCCACCCTTATAGTGTGTACAAGCCCATAAGTTTTATAGTACATAGTACACTTAGTACTTTTAATGTACTAAGTGCACTATGTGCACTAGAGCAAATATACATGTGTGATAGGGGAGTCACACACTCATATATACTTTGTGAGTTGACTTATCCCCATATGTCTCTCTCTCTCTCTCCCTTCTTCTCTGTGTGTGTCTCCCACATGAAACCCTAACTGTTTCAGCTGAGCTTCTTTAGCTCCCTTCAACTGGTATCAGAGCTTTGGTTTTAGGGTTACATTTTTTTTAGGGTTTTTATCTCAGCAGTATCCGTCGCTACTATTTTGTCAACTGTGAAATATCGTCAACATCAGCTGCCATTTGCACCTCTGACGCTTTCGAGTGCCACTCTCAGCACTGCGACACCTGAGTGCTAACATTTGGCTGCCCGAGCTGAGGTGGCACAAGGTGTGCGCGTGAACACAAGTGCGCTGCGCCCGCAGGTGTGCATGAAGGACAGTCAAAGTCGGCCTTTCTACAACTGATTCAGCTCCTATCGGCGGATGATGCCCCCGCTGCTCTCTGAGCAGCCTCCACCGACGTTGCCACACCATTGTTGCTGCCAGAGCTGCAAGTATTGCGCCACCAAATCCACCTTTGCATGTGAACTCGGCTACACGAGTCAGCAAATACGACCCCCCCCCCCCCCCCCCCCCCCCCTTTCTGCAACAGAAATCAGAAATTTCAAAGGTATTTGCTTCAATTTTGGGATTTGCATGTCCATTATCATCAATTGAGCAGGTACAGGTCCTAATGGCTCAGATTTGAGCACAATTGGCAACATTGGGTGACATTGGTCACATTCCGGGTCAATTGGCAGGAAATTGGGTGTTAACATTTGGGGCTTTTGATGTAATTGTGCCATTGGGCATTCATACATGCTGTATGATGTGAGCAATCTCACATTCGGGGCTAAATTGCAGGAAATTGGAGTGCAAATCAAAGGGCTTTTGTGCCAATTGGGTTGATTTGCATGCAGGCACTGGCATTTGATGTTTTGGGCAATGTGTTGATGCCTGTCAAGCACTCAATGTGCCAGTAAATCAAGGGGTTTTTATGTATTGGATGTATATGTGGCCAGGGGGAAGCATTGTGAAGACTCTGGATGCCTTCATGTGCATTCATGTACCATCCATGATCAGAAATTGATCTTGAATCAAGGGGCTTTTCAAGATTTTGTGCTTGTTGAGCTTGGCAAAGCAGCAGGGAAGACTTTTATGCCTTGAACCCTCAGTAATCCACTTGCAGTCAAGGGGCTTTTGCCCAATTTCTGTCCGGGACTGTTGTATGCAGTGGTGAGGACTGTCAAGGTCTGATTTTCACTCATTTGGACAGCCAGGAGAGCATTTATTGCTATTGTACTTGCTGGTACAGATTTGGTACAACTTTGTACAAGTTTTGGCATGGCTGTACATTGATTTGAGTGAGGAAAAGGCTCATTTTCAGCTGCTGTACTTGCCGGTACAGATTTAGTACATCATTGGTGAGCACTTAGTACTGTTGTACAGTATTTTGGAAGGGGAACAGAGCACATCTAAGGTGCTGTCATAAATCTGCAGCAACCAGATTTTGGTGATTTTATCACATTCAGTGGGAGGAGAGTTGCATTCGTGCTTCCGCAGTGGGAGATAAACTTTGGGAGAACAACTGTGAGCACTTTGTGTGCTTTGGTGCAGTGTTTGCACATCTTGCAGGGAGTCAGGCATTGACTGTGTCAAAGGTTGCATATTGCTATGGCAACCACAGGTGAGAGCTCTTCATTGCTTCACATCAAGAAGCTTAAAGGCTCACATAATTATGACATTTGGCAAACCCAGTGCTATAATGTGTTGCTCCAGAAGAAGCAGCACAAGCCCATCAAAGAAAGGGGTGTAATGCCCGCTTCTCTTACTGCTGAAGAAAGGGAAGATATGGATGAGCGAGCAAGATCCACCATCATGTTGTCTGTGTCAGACTCTTTACTTTTCAGCATACGTGAAGAGAAGACAGCTTGGGGAATGTGGCAAAGATTGCAGGACTTGTATGCCCAGCAAAGTGCCTCAAGCAAAGTGTATTGGTTGAAGAAACTCATAGGTCTTCAAATGAAGGAAGGGGCGTCTATGACAGCCCATCTAAATGAGTTTAATGGTGTTGTCAGCCAGGTCATCAATCAAAAGTTGGCAATGGACGATGAGTTCAAAGCCACCTTTCTCTTATGCACTTTGCCAGAGAGTTGGGACACATTCAGGACAGCCACTAGCAATTCAAATGCTATGCTGTCATATGCAGATGTGGAGGGTGCTCTCCTTCAAGAGGAGATGAACAGGAAGAACAACTCTGTTGGAAAGTCCAATGCAATGAATGCACGTGGGAGATCCCAGCAAAGGGGTAAAAGCCAAGAACGGGGAAGGAGCAAGTCCCGCTCCAAAAAGGACTTGGAATGCCATTATTGTGGCAAGAAGGGACATTTCAAAAAGCAATGCTACAAATGGAAGAATGATCAAAAGGAAAAGGGCAAAGGAAAAGACAAAGACAAAGATGAAGCCAAAGATGCAAAGCCAAAGGGCAAAAGTGGAGTCAAGATTGAAGAAGTCAATGTGTCACATGCAGGTGACAGTGAGGATGAAGTCCTATTCATGTCTTCACTTGATGCCCATTCACTCCATGCAGGAGATGGTCATGGTATGCACTCATGGATCATTGATTCAGGTGCCTCCTTTCATGTCACAGGTTGCAGAGACTTGTTTGTCAGGTATACTGCTGGCAATGAAGGAGTAGTTTATTTGGGTGACAACCATGCATGCCAGATTCTCGACAGAGGTGATGTGAGGCTTGTGTTTTCAGATGGCTCACAGCTTATGCTCCATGATGTCAGGCATGTGCCTGAGATCAAGAAGAACCTGTTTTCTACTGGATAGCTTGATGATGCTGGTTATGTTACCACATTTGGTAGTGGAAAGTGGAAGATTAGTAAGGGCTCACTGGTTGTTGCCAGAGGCTCTAAGGTGGACACTCTTTACTTCATGCATGCTGGTGTTTGTCACCATGCAATTGTCTCGTTTTGGTTACTTGCCTTCTCTAAAGTTCTCAAGTTTTCAGTTTTGTGAGCATTGTATATATGGCAGGCAACTCCAGTGCCCCCACAAGAAAGCTCTTGGACAGAAAGATGCTCAGTTAGAGCTTGTGCATACAGATGTATGTGAGATGCCTCAGCTTTCCTTGGGAGGGGCAAAATATATTGTGTCTTTTATTGATGATGCCACACGCAAGGTGTGGGTTTATCCTCTTCGTTTGAAGAGCGATACATTCTCAGTGTTTGAGAAGTTTGTTGCTCATGTTGAGAATCAAACTGGCAAAACACTGAAGGCTTTGCGTTCCGACAATGGTGGAGAGTATATGTCCAAACAGTTTCAGGACTTTTGTGATGCTAAAGGCATCAAGAGGGAGCTCTCTGCTCCTTATGATCCTCCACAAAACGGGACAGCAGAGAGGATGAACAGGACCATTCAGGAGAAGGTCCGTTCTATGTTGTCACATGCTGCGTTACCTCATGGTTTTTGGGCTGAAGCTGTTATGACAGCCGTTCATCTTATAAACAGGTCACTTAACACGAGGCTTGGTGGGAAAGTGCCAGAGGAAGTATGGACAGGGAAGCCTCCGTCCTACAAGCACTTGAGAGTGTTTGGTTGTGTTGCGTACGTGTACATACGCAAGGAAATACGCACCAAACTTGATCCGAAGTCTCACAAATGCATATTCCTAGGATATGGTGACAGAGGTGAAATGGGGTATAGACTTTGGGATCCAGTGAATAGAAAGATTATATGCAGCAATGATGTCATTTTTGATGAAACATGCATGTATAAGGAACCTGCAAGGCAACAGGAGCCTGGCAGAGTCATCTTTGATGATGATGGACATCATGGACAACAACCAAGGGCTGTAAATCAGCCATTACAGCAACAAAACCAGCCCTTAAATGGTGCTGAAAATGGTCCAAATGGACAGCCAGAGATGGCAGAAGATATCCCTATGGATATCCCACAGTTAGAGGAGATACCGGGCATGATCTTTCAACCTTATGGCATGGAACAGGAGCCACCAATAGGTGATATGCAGGCTGGACAGCAACCTGCAAATGATGATCATTGGGTACGGAGGTCCACAAGACCCTCCAGACCCCCTGACAGGTTTGTTCGAGGGGTTGACTACTTGATGCTCACTGACTGTGGGGAGCCCTCTTGTTATAAGGAGGCTTTACAGAGGGCAGACAAGGCTCTTTGGGAGCGTGCTGTGAAGTCAGAGATGGATTCTCTGCACAAAAATAGAACATGGAAGTTGGTGCATTTGCCTACAGGCAAGAAGGTTTTGCCATGCAAGTGGGTTTACAGGCTCAAAGTTGCACCTGATGCAAAGCCAAGATACAAAGCCAGGTTAGTGGCTAAGGGCTTCAAGCAGGAATATGGTGTGGACTTTGATGAGATCTTCTCTCCAGTGGTCAAAATGACCACACTTAGAGCTGTATTAGCTTTGGTTGCTCATGATGATCTGGATTTGATTCAGATGGATGTGAAGACTGCTTTTCTTCACGGTGATCTCCATGAGGAGATATATATGCAACAGCCAGAGAGTTATGCAGTGAATGGAAAGGAGAAGCTTGTATGCAAGCTGAAAAAGAGTCTTTATGGGCTCAAACAGGCACCAAGGGAATGGTATCATAAATTTGATACATTCATGAAATCCCAGGATTTCACGAGGAGTGACATAGATCACTGCTTATACACCAAGAAAGCTTTGGATGGCAGTCTATTAATCCTCATCTTGTATGTTGATGATATGTTGATTGCCGGGAAATCTCGTAAAGAGATGGATGCCTTGAAGAAGAGGGTGCATCAGACCTTTGATATGAAGGATTTAGGTGATGCAAATCACATTTTGGGTATGCGGATACTTCGGGACAGAAATCAGCATGTGTTGTATTTGTCTCAGAAGGAATACATTGGCAAAGTTTTGCAGAGGTTCAATATGGAGGGGGGGAAGAAGACTAGTACTCCTTTGCCTCCATATGTGAAACTCAGTGCTATGGACAGCCCACAGTCAGATAGTGACAGGGCTGATATGGCCAAGATTCCGTATGCTTCAGCTTGTGGCAGTCTCATGTATGCCATGGTTGCTACAAGGCCGGACATTGCATTTGCAGTGGGAGTGGTTACTAGATACATGGCCAACCCTGGCAAGAAGCATTGGGAAGCAGTGAAAGGTGTCGTGAGATACCTGAAGGGCACACAGGATATGTGCATCTGCTTTGGCAAACAGGATGCATTAGTGCATGGTTACACGGATTCGGATTATGCCGGTCATCCAGATAACCGGAAGTCTACTACCGGTTATGTGTTTACATTCACAGGAGGTGCTGTGTCATGGATATCCAGGATGCAGAAGTGCACTGCCTTATCTACTACAGAGGCCGAGTATATTGCAGCCACAGAGGCTTGCAAGGAGGCATTATGGCTATCTCGGTTAGTGGTTGATTTGGGTTATACAGGGGATATTCCATTGTTGCATTGTGACAGTCAGAGTGCCATCTAGTTGGCAAAGAACCCTGTCTTTCATGCAAAGACGAAGCATGTGGATGTGAAGTATCACTTCATCAGAGAGGTGATAGAGGACAAGCTGATTCAGCTTGTCAAGATTCATACGGATGACAACCCGGCTGATCTGTTGACAAAGAGTTTGTCTCCAGAGCGGTTTGCTCATTGCAGACACTTGATGGGCATTGGATGAGGCCAGTTTCAGCCTTGATATGGCCTTGTATATTATCATGTACATGCTGATTTTTTCTTTTCCTTCACTTAAGGGCACATTGCCTTTAAGTGGGAGGTTGTTGGGGTAAAGGCATTATGCCCACCCTTATAGACACCTGTAAATTTCCTGTACCCACGGAATATGCGATCCATCATTCTATTGAATGTAGCCGGGGCATTTGTAAGACCAAAAGGCATAACAAGATACTCATAAAGCCCAAATGCTGTCCTGAAAGCAGTTTTGTGTACATCCTCAGGCACTACACGCACTTGATGATATCCACTCTTGAGATCAATTCGACTAAAGCATGCCGATCCATCCAAATTGTCAAGGATGTCGTCTATGCGTGGGATCGAAAATCGATTCTTGATGGTAAGCTTATTCAAAGCTCTATAATCCACACACATACGAAAGGATCCATCCTTCTTTTGAACCAAGAGGACGGGTGAACAATATGGAGAAGAGCTTGGCTAAACCAAACCCTTCTCAAGAAGCTCATTCACTTGCTTCATGATCTCCTCTTTTTGGGATGCACTTACACGATAGGCTGGCCTATTAGGTGGTGAGCTACCCGGCACAAGATCAATGCGATGATCTTCCGGTCGTACGGGTGGTAACTCATTTGGTAACTCATCAGCAAAACAATGATTGTGCTCTTGCAAAAATTTCAGCCTATCATTACAAAGAGTGTTTACATGTACATTATTTTTCTCAACAGGATCTCGTACAAAAATCAAGTACGCAAAAATACTCTTTTTCATTACTTTCTTAATTTGTACATGAGATACAAGGAGAATGGTATCACCCTCTTCACCAGCATCAATTACATGTTCTCGGCCTTTATGCATGAAGGTGATCCTGTTAGTCTTGTAAGCCTTGCATGGATCAATACGTGTATGCCAAGGCTTTCCAAGCAATACATCACAGCCATTCAAAGGCGCCACAAGAAAATCCTCATGATCCACATAGCCTTGAATGTGTATGCGCAACTTGCCAAAAATAGGCATGACCTGCACTTCTCTACCAACAAAGGCAGCCCCTGCTTCAATTTGAGGATCCATGTCCTCCGCTTCAATACCCAAAGCAGCTGCCATATGAGTGGATATGAAATTTTCAGATGCACAATCATCAAACATGAACAAAGCGGGCTGATCCTTGAGTTGTCCCCAAGCTTTGCATACAACCCTATCTTTGCTATCATGTGAAGTGTTGCCCTGCACATCCGGAACCATATGCACATTAGGCTTCGGTACATTAGCATTTTCAGCTTTGTTCTTCTTATTTGGGCATGCTTTTGCCATGTGCTCAGTGCTGCCACAAGTAAAGCATTTGCCTTCACGCATATATTGCTCCTTCTTCTCAGCACTAAG
Organism: Cibotium barometz; assembly: GCF_041138505.1. Lineage (NCBI taxonomy): Eukaryota > Viridiplantae > Streptophyta > Polypodiopsida > Cyatheales > Cibotiaceae > Cibotium > Cibotium barometz. The sequence goes on along the minus strand of NC_141090.1, from coordinate 37,636,376 downwards.
ACCAAAGTTTGCCGGCTTATAAGGGCGCTTTTTAGCAAACTTATTTTCAGCTTTTGGACTTGATTTAGCTTGGTTTTGGTCCCTTTTAGGTGGCTGTCCATCATTTTGCAGGTTTTGGACAGCCCTCTCTTTGCCTTGAAATGAGGGTTTAGCCTTATTGGATCGACTCAATTTGAGTTCCAATTGCTCGGTGGCGGTGGCGGTGGCGGCTGCGATTAATTGGTGTAAGGTATGACCAGGATACATTTGTAATCCCGCTTTGTACACGGGTTGCAATCCCGATTGAAACCTTCTCTTCCTTTCCGCCTCGGTGACATGCATAAATGGAGGCATAAAACCTCTCCTTGAACTCTTCCCATGATCTAACGGGATTCGGTGAGAGCTTCTCCGTGAGCCACCAATGGGCAGCAGTGCCTTTCATGAACATGCTTACATGCCGGATCATGGATTTCTGAGTGAAATCCTCATCACTGAAAGCAATATCAAACTGGGCAATAAAAGCAAGTGCCTTTGATGCATCGTATTCTCCATGATATGTGTCAAACTTCACAGATTTGTCTCCGGCTTTGAAGTCACGAGACTTTGATGCATGTGTGTGCATCTCAACATGTTTTCCCCCATGTTTGTCCATTGGGACAGCCCCTGTAACTGGCATCATTTTTGGACCACAAGGTGATGCATAAGCCATAGATACATGTGCCCTGTAAGCATGAGGCATGGCTGGCCCCTCAACATGCATTGATACATTTTCAGCCATAACTTCTCCCTCACGAGCACACTCAAAGGCATGAGTGGCATGAGAGATACGTGGAATACCTGCACCAACAGAAAATTGCAGCCCATGTTGCATGTGTTGTGCATGTACATTTTCAGCCGGCAATGGCATTTGACATACATTTTGACCACTGCCATAAACATTGTATTCTTCACGGGCTACATGAGGTATTCCTGCATGGCGTGAAGTCACTGATTGTTCCTCTCCCATCGCATGGAGATTCATCCTCTTAGACATAAGTTCTTGTTCAGGCACTTGTCGGGATTCCAAGACATGTGGGATGGTTGCCTTTTCTGCATAGGCATCCTCGGTACGAGCCAAGTATGCACGTGCTGCATCCCTCGGTTGCATGTGCAGCTCTTGAGCAATCATTGCCATTGCATGATCCATATAAGATTCAGCTTTCTTGGCCTTCAAACGGTCATGTACCAATGGATCCTCGCGGCGATAGAGATTCAATTCTTCTTCTTGTGCTTGGAAAAGAGCCTGCATACGAGTAAGTTCAGTCCTCAAGACTATCGACTCTTCTTCTTGCATCTTCTCTTTGCCACGAGACGGCTGTCCCACATATTCATGTTCCCTATTGTGCACCACATGAGTTTGCTCATCCTGTAAAGCATTGGAGGCATGCATTTCATTATCCCTGCCTCTTGTATTAGCATCTCCAACATTCATTGTATGGCTGCCCATAATGTTCTAAGTGTACAGATAGCTAGTGTTCACGGTGATCGTCTCTCACGATAGAAGTGAAAGAGAACCGTATGCTCTGATACCAATGTAACTTGGTTGAACACAATGCTAATCAATACACTTAAATACACTAAGATTTGAAGGATACTTGCTCAAATACAAGAAGTAAATTGCTGAATTGACAAGAGGCACACAATGAGCCGGAACGGCCGACCCCTCCCTTGAGTAAATTGTATTACTATTGGAGAAATTCAATACATAGTTTCACGGGCATCCATTGCCAAATCCTCCATGCCAATGCATATGAAATTCAGCATTTAGAAAACAATTGTATGTCGATGTAGATCACCAAGGAGCTGCCTTGATGCCCGGCCCGACTTCAGTGCCCATATTCTCTACCATTGGCTCTATGTTCTACCAAGCAAGGTAGCAACATCTTCAAGAGCACATAGGACAAGAGAAATACTACACAGGGCGGCTAAACAAGGAGTCCTGCCCTTCTACTGAGTAAGTAATCACAATACATTGTCCAATTACCTTACCAGTCTTCATAGAAGTTGTTGCAAGCGGAAGCCTTCGCGTTGGAAGCTTTAGAAGTGTTGATATCTTCGATTTGCCGCAATCCTTCACGACAAAAGTCTTCAAGAGGATGAAGGGAACCTTGGGAAAGCTTCCCCTATGGTTCAACTTGAGAAAGGAAGGCTGAAATTAGGGTTTTTCAACAAAAAGACCAGAAATTACAGCAAAAATGAGAGCTGTTTTGCTGAATTTCAGTCATTGGGAGTGAGTAGGAGAGTGATTAGCAACTTGGAAACACTCTTGGAAGCTTGGAAAACACCCTAGCAAGTTGGGTATGGCTATGGAGAGCTTGGAAATGGAGAGAAATGGTGGAAAAACAGAGTTTTCAGCCTCCAAAAATCCTCATGAAGAGAAAACACGAATTTCTCTTAATAAGTAAGTGAATTGCGGTCCAATCAAGTGAAGGGACATGGGGAGATGCCCATTTATGAGTAAAAGGGGAGGATCAGGTCCTGGACATTGAGTCTTGTCCGCCTCGGGATGTCAGTGAGTGTGAACTTGGAAGCGGTCATAATTTATAAGTGACTTTTGGGCGCCCAAACTTTAATGAAATGGGAACGCACTCACTTATAAATATTGGCTAAGTCCTAAGGGCTATTTGAGCCTAGATTGGGTAATACTTACCACCTGTTCACATGCCACACAACCATGTCAGCAGACAGTTTCACACGCACGGTTCACGGGCGGGCGTCTCCCCTAGCCCGGAACTACACATAGGTCATGCAGGCATGAAAACAGCATGCAATTTCATTTGCAGGCAAGCACATAAAGATGCTATGCAATGCAGCATTGGCATGAGCAATTTCCGTTCATGAAACCATATAAGACCAGGCGTTTCCAGGCAAGTATATGCGATACCAGACCCAGTGGATAGCCAATCCTCCGGGCGTTTCCGGGCATGTACACAAAGGCACAAGTCCCAACGGAAAGCCAAGTCCTCCAAATATTTCGGGCATGATAACATCAAGTCCCAGCGGAATATCATATCCAACTATACAGCATGACACGTGTCAATCACATGCATAGGCACATTCCATAAGCTATGGACACCAATCCAATATGTACATAGTGTGAAAGCAAGAGTGAACCATTCGGGTGGCCAAATGGTGACACAAAGCTTTCTACCCGATATTATGGACCCTTCAAAGTGGTTGACAAGATCAATGAAGTGTCCTACTGTAACACGCAGAAGCTCTGAGAGTCTTCTTTCAGCCCTAAACACCACTGAGAACATGCTGATGCAAAAATGCAGACAGAAGGGAGAGTAGAGAGAGAGAGAGAGAGAGAGAAATGCTGGAAATTCAGTATATTTCATATCGTACAAAAAGGTACTCAGTCTACAACCCTAGACTGCCTTGCTAAAAAGGTGTAGCACGCCCAAAATCTGTCCTAGTACTTGATCCACTCCATAAGGGAGAGAATGATTACAATGAGGAGCATCCTTGCTATTTATAGGCTTCTTGGACACTAGAAGAGCTGGCCGATGGTCTGCCAGCCGACTGGGCTCTTTTCTCCATAATTGTTGGTTGGCCACCATACACGCTGAAGCGCCTGAATCCTGTTCTTCTGGTACAGCCGCCTACCTTGTCATGCAGCCGACAGCACCTATCTTGCAGCCAACAGCACCTTATCCTCTTCATGTCCTTCTCCTAGTCCACTACTGCCATATCTGTCCTTTGTGCTCCACATCCTAGCTCTAATGATCTTTGTCTTGGCCGCCCCTTCTCGATTAGCTCTAGGAATGTTCATGGCAATGCTTGCACATGACATCCCCTTCTGCTAAACTTGATGACGGGCTTTCAACTTGTTCCTTGGATGACTGTCATCATCCCACTCTATTCCCAAAGACCCTCTGTCATCCATCCATCTCTCGCAACCCCTTTTCACTGAAAACCCGCCCCAATCTTCAAAACCACTCTAACTCTAAATAAGATCTATGCATTTGTTCCCTCCAGTCCCCAATCCATTCCTACCCTGACTCTGAACACTATCTTGGTCTTCATTCCTAAGAAATGAGTCTGGCACTCTCACATCATCCCTTGGAGGATAATCCTCCCTTGGGACCGTTGCCCGAGAACCTATCTGGCTCACAGGACTGCCATCCCCTCTAGCTTTGTGGAACACCACCAACAAACCTCCTAGGAGCTCTTCTCGATTCTGTGTTTCCTTGCCTTGGGCTTCGTATCCGTATACTTTCCTGTACCTTGGACCTGTATACCATCATATGGGATTGAATCAGTGTTTAGCTTTGCTGAGCCTGATGCTCTGATACCAATGTAACACGCAGAAGCTCTGAGAGTCTTCTTTCAGTCCTAAACACCACTGAGAACATGCTGATGCAAAAACGCAGACAGAAGGGACCGCCTTCTTCTGGTATAGCCGACTCCACTGTCTTGCAGCAGCCGACTGAGCCTTCCAAGTCCTCCATGCCTTGCTCCAAGTTCAACCTACTGCCATATCCGTACTTTGTGCTCCAAATCCTAGCTCTAATGATCTTTTTCTTGGCTGCACCTTTTGGATTAGCTCTGGGAAATGTTCATGTCAATACTTGCACATGACATCCCCCTCTGCTAAACTTGATGATGGGCTTTCAACTTGTTCCTTGGATGACTGTCATCATCCCAATCTTTTTCCGAAGTCCCTCTGTCATCCATCCAACTCTGGCAACCCTTTTCACTAAAAACCCGGCCCAGTCTCCAAAACCACTCTGACTCTGAATAAGATCTATGCATCTGTTCCCTCCAGTCCCCAATCCATTCCTGCCCTGACTCTGAACACTATCTTGGTCTTCATTCCTGAGAAATGAGTCTGGCACTCTCACATCATCCCTTGGAGGATAATCCTCCCTTGGGACCGTTGCTCGAGAACCTATCTGGCTCATAGGACTGCCATCCCCTCTCGATTTGTGGAACACCACCAACAAACCTCCTGGGAGCTCTTCCCGATTCTGTGTTCCTTGCCTTGGGCTTCGTATCCATATATTTTCCTGTACCTTGGACATGTACACCATCATATGGGATTGAATCAGTGTTTAGCTTTGCTGAGCCTGATGCTCTGACACCAATGTAACACACGGAAGCTCTGAGAGTCTTCTTTCAGCCCTAAACACCACTGAGAACATGCTAATGCAAAAACGCAGACAGAAGGGACCGCCTTCTTCTGGTACAGCCGACTCCACTGTCTTGCAGCCGACTGAGCCTTCCAAGTCCTCCATGCCTTGCTCCAAGTTCAACCTACTGCCATATCCGTACTTTGTGCTCCAAATCCTAGCTCTAATGATCTTTTTCTTGGCTGCACCTTCTAGATTAGCTCTAGGAAATGTTCATGTCAATGCTTGCACATGACATCCCCCTCTACTAAACTTGATGATGGGCTTTCAACTTGTTCCTTGGATGACTGTTATCATCCCAATCTTTCCCGAAGTCCCTCTGTCATCCATCCAACTCTGGCAACCCTTTTCACTGAAAACCGGCCCAGTCTCCAAAACCACTTTGACTGTGAATAAGATCTATGCATCTGTTCCCTCCAGTCCCCAATCTATTCCTACACTGACTCTGAACACTATATTGGTCTTCATTCCTGAGAAATGAGTCTGGCACTCTCACATCACCCCTTGGAGGATAATCCTCCCATGGGACAGTTGCCCGAGAACCTATCTGGCTCATAGGACTGCCATCCCCTCTAGCTTTGTGGAACACCACCAACAAACCTCCTGGGAGCTCTTCCTGATTCTGTGTTCCTTACCTTGGGCTTCGTATCCATGTACTTGGACCTGTACACCATCATATGGAACTGAATCACTGTTTAGCTTTGCTGAGCCTGATTCTCTGATACCAATGTAACACGCGGAAGCTCTGAGAGTCTTCTTTCATCCCTAAACACCACTGAGAACATGCTGATGCAAAAACGCAACAGAAGGGAGAGTAGAGAGAGAGAGAGAGAGAGAGAGAGAGAAATGCTGGAAATTCAGTATATTTCATATAGTACAAAAAGGTACTCAGTCTACAGCCCTAGGCTGCCTTGCTAAAAAGGTGTAACACACCCAAAATCTGTCCTAGTACTTGATCCACTCCATAAGGGAGAGAATGATTACAATGAGGAGCATCCTTGCTATTTATAGGCTTCTTGTGAAGGGAGCTAAAGAAGCTCAGCTGAAACAGTTAGGGTTTCATGTGGGAGACACACACAGAGAAGAAGGGAGAGAGAGAGAGAGACATATGGGGATAAGTCAACTCACAAAGTATATATGAGTGTGTGACTCCCCTATCACACATGTATATTTGCTCTAGTGCACATAGTGCACTTAGTACATTAAAAGTACTAAGTGTACTATGTACTATAAAACTTATGGGCTTGTACACACTTCTTCGATGACATCCTAGTCTTCTCGAAGACCGAAGAAGAACATAAAGCTCATTTGGCTATTGTTTTTGAAGAGCTCCATAAGCATAAACTCTTCATAAATGCAAAGAAGAGTGAGTTCTTCTTGTCAGAGATACATTATCTTGGGCATATTGTGTCCAAAGATGGAGTGCGGATGGATCCTACAAAGATTGATGCAATTCGGAATTGGCCCGAATTGAGTTCGGTGCATGAGATCCGTAGTTTTCTTGGATTATGCTCTTACTACCGCAGGTTCATTCGGCACTTTGCATGGATTGCTTCTCCTTTGCATGATTTGACAAAGAAGAAGGCCGTGTTCAAATGGACTAATGTAGAGAGAGATGCATTCCTCAAATTGAAAGATGCAACTACTCATGGTCCAGTGTTGATCGTTCCGGATTTGCAAAAGCCTTTTTGTGTGGAATGTGATGCATCTGGAAATTGCATAGGGGCTGTCCTCAATCAAGAGGGACATGTCGTGGCTTACGAGAGTCGTAGATTGCATGATGCGGAGCTATCTCTTGGCATATATGAGAAAGAGCTCTTGGCTGTAATTCATGCACTTACTATATGGAAACATTATCTTCTTGGGGCTGATTTCACTGTGAAGACAGATCACCAGAGTTTGAGGTATTTTCTTACTCAAACTAAGTTGTCAGAGAAGCATATGAGGATGGCCAATTTCCTCTCTATGTTTCATTTTCAGATCTTGCACACCCCGGGAAAGAAGAATGTAGTGGCCGATGCATTGTCACGAAAGCCGTATGTAGCAGCTATCTCGGTTGCCTCTCATGGGGACTTGTCTACCATGCGTGATTTGTATCATACGGATGCTGATTTTGCCACTATTTGGGCTGATTTGATGGCTGGTCATGCACATGCCTCATATGTGATCAAAGAGGGTTATCTCATGAAAGATAATTGCCTATGTGTGGTGTCTGACATGAGGCAAAAGGTTTTGGATGAGTGCCATGCTCCTCCATATGCTGGTCATAGAGGCATAATGCCTACTACGCACATGATTGAGCGGTATTTCTTTTGGCCAGGTATGCGGAAGGACATAGACGCACATGTACGTGCATGTATCACCTGTCAAAAGGTCAAATTTGATAGGCAAAAGGCACCAGGTTTGCTTCAGCCATTGCCTATTCCCACGCAGCCATGGGAAAGTATTACAATGGATTTCATTATGGACTTGCCACGTACCCAACAGGGTAATGATGCAATTTGGACAATTGTGGATAGGTTTAGCAAGCAAGCTCATTTCTTGCCGGTCAAAAAGACCATCAAAGCTGAGTATATGGTTAAAATATATCTTGCACAAGTGTTCAAACATCATGGAATGCCGAAGTCCATTGTGGGGGATAGAGATCCCAAGACTACAAGTCTCTTTTGGCGGGCCTTATTTGATAATATGGGCACCAAATTGGACTTCTCATCAGCTTATCACCCTCAAACGGATGGGCAAAGTGAAGCTGCAAATTCAGCTGTGTTGGATCTCTTGAAATGTTATGTGGCGGATCAGAAGTCTTTTTGGGAGAAGTACTTACCGCTTGTGGAATTTGCATACAACAACACAGTGCATGCATCTACGGGAAAGGCCCCGTTTGAGATTGTTGATGGTAAGGTGGTTTTGCCACCCATCCTTCGCACAAAGGATGAGATATTTGTAGCTGATGAGTATGTAAGAGACTTGGATATTGCTTTTGCTCAGGTGCGTCACAAGACAAGCATAAAAAGGCTGCCGACAAGCATAGAAGGCAATTGGATGTTAAAGAGAATGATTGGGTATTGCTGAAATTTGAGAAAGCAAGACTTGCAAAGAGGCCTGGCAAGGAGGGTGCATATCCTAAGCTTGCAACCAGGTACTATGGGCCTTTTCAAGTGATCGAGAAGATCAATGAAGTGGCTTTCAGATTGGCATTACCTAGTCATTGGCACATACACAATGCTTTTCATGTGAGTCTCCTTCGCAAGTATGTGGGGCCGGAGCCCAGTGAAATGGTCATTGAGGATCCACCACAAGTGGATGAGCTTGAGGAGATCTTGCAGCCAGAGCAGATTGTGTATCACAAGGAACGCAAACTTGCTGCAGGCAAAGTTGTGAGGCGTTACCTTGTGAAGTTTAAGAACTATCTTCCCATTGATGCTAAATGGGTAGATGAAGAGTTCTTCAAAGATTGCCTGCATGTGCTTCAGACATATTTGGATGCATTTCAGTTGCGGACAACTGTTTAGAAGCGGGGGGGATGTCACCATTTGGCCACCCGAATGGTTCACTCTTGCTTTCACACTATGTACATATTGGATTGGTGTCCATAGCTTATGGAATGTGCCTATGCATGTGATTGACACGTGTCATGCTGTATAGTTGGATATGATATTCCGCTGGGACTTGATGTTATCATGCCCGGAATATTTGGAGGACTTGGCTTTCCGCTGGGACTTGTGCCTTTGTGTACATGCTCGGAAACGCCTGGAGGATTGGCTTTCCACTGGGTCTGGTATCGCATATACTTGCCTGGAAACGCCTGATCTTATATGGTTTCATGAACGGAAATTGCTCATGCCAATGCTGCATTGCATAGCATCTTTATGTGCTTGCCTGCAAATGAAATTGCATGCTGTTTTCATGCCTGCATGACCTATGTGTAGTTCCGGGCTAGGGGACGCCCGCCCTTGAACCGTGCGTGTGAAACTGTCTGCTGACATGGTTGTGTGGCATGTGAACATGTGGTAAGTATTACCCAATCTAGGCTCAAATAGCCCTTAGGACTTAGCCAATATTTATAAGTGAGTGCGTTCCCATTTCATTAAAGTTTGGGCGCCCAAAAGTCACTTATAAATTATGACCGCTTCCAAGTTCACACTCACTGACGTCCCGAGGCGGACAAGACTCAATGTCCAGGACCTGATCCTCCCCTTTTACTCATAAATGGGCATCTCCCCATGTCCCTTCACCTGATTGGACCCCAATTCACTTATTAAGAGAAATTCGTGTTTTCTCTTCATGAGGATTTTTGGAGGCTGAAAACTCTGTTTTTCCACCATTTCTCTCCATTTCCAAGCTCTCCATAGCCATACCCAACTTGCTAGGGTGTTTTCCAAGCTTCCAAGAGTGTTTCCAAGTGCTAATCACTCTCCCACTCACTCCCAATGACTGAAATTCAGGAAAACAGCTCTCATTTTTGCTGTAATTTCTGGTCTTTTTGCTGAAAAACCCTAATTTCAGCCTTCCTTTCTCAAGTTGAACCATAGGGGAAGCTTTCCCAAGGTTCTCTTCATCCTCTTGAAGACTTTTGTCGCGAAGGATTGCGGCAAATTGAAGATATCAACACTTCTAAAGCTTCCAACGTGAAGGCTTCCGCTTGCAACAACTTCTATGAAGACTGGTAAGGTAATTGGACAATGTATTGTCATTACTTACTTAGTAGAAGGGCAGGACTCCTTGTTTAGCCGCCGTGTGTAGTATTTCTCTTGCCCTATGTGCTCTTGAAGATGTTGCTACCTTGCTTGGTAGAACATAGAGCCAATGGTAGAGAATATGGGCACTGAAGTCGGGCCGGGCATCAAGGCAGCCCTTGGTGATCTACATTGACATACCATTGTTTTCTAAATGCTGAATTTCATATGCATTGGCATGGAGGATTTGGCAATGGATGCCCGTGAAACTATGTATTGAATTTCTCCAATAGTAATACAATTTACTCAAGGGAGGGGTCGGCCGTTCCGGCTCATTGTGTGCCTCTTGTCAATTCAGCAATTTACTTCTTGTATTTGAGCAAGTGTCCTTCAAATCTTAGTGTATTTAAGTGTATTGATTAGCATTGTGTTCAACCAAGTTACACTTTGGATATTATCTCTCTTGTCTTGGCCTCTTCTGAAGCCTAGCTTTCTCAAATTTTAGCAATACCCAATCACCTTTCTGACTTGCATGTCCCTTCTATGCTTGTCAGCAACCCTCTTATGCTTGTCTTGTGACCTTGCAATGGCTGTCTGCACCTGAGCAAAGGCTATATCCAAGTAACGCATATACTCATCTGCTGCAAAAATCCCATCCTTTGTACAAAGGATGGGTGGCAAGACCACTGTGCCATAAATAATCTCAAATGGGGCCTTTCCCGTGGAGGCATGTACTGTGTTATTGTAAGGAAACTCTACAAGTGGAAGATACTTCTCCCAAGTACTGTTTTGATCCTCCACATAACACTTCAACAAATCCAACACGGCTGAATTTGCAGCTTCAATTTGGCCATCCGTTTGGGGGTGATAAGCCGATGAGAACTCAAGCTTAGTGCCCATGTTATCAAATAAAGCCCTCCAAAAGAGGCTCGTAGTCGTGGGATCTCTATCTCCAACAATGGACTTAGGCATACCATGATACTTGAAGATGTGAGCAAGAAAAAGCTTCACCATATGATCAACTTTAATGGTTTTCTTGACTGGCAAAAAGTGAGCTTGCTTGCTAAACCTGTCAACTATGGTCCAAATAGCATCATTCCCATGCTGGGATCTAGGCAAATTCATAATGAAGTCCATAGTAATGCTCTCCCATGGCTGCGAGGGAATAGGCAATGGCTAAAGCAACCCTGGAGGCTTTTGCCTATCAAATTTCACCTTTTGGTAAGTAATACATGTGCATACATATGCCTCAATGTCTTTACGCATGCTTGGCCAAAAGAAATATCTTTCGATCACGCGTGTCGTAGGTAAAATACCTCTATGACCAGCATAAGGTAGAGCGTGATATTCCTCCATAACCTTTGGACGCATATCCTTCACCACACATAAGCAGTTATCCTTTATAAGATAACCCTCTTTGATCACATAAGAGGCATGCGAGTGACCAGCCATCAAATCAGTCCATATATGGGAAAAATCAGCATCCAAATGATAAAGATCATGCATGGCAGATAAGTCCCCATGAGAGGCCACTGAAACTGCAGCTATATAAGGCCTCCTAGACAAAGCATTTGCCACCACATTCTTCTTTCTCGGAGTGTGAACAATCTGAAAATGAAACAAGCTCTAAAAATGGGTATTTTGTCTTCCGATTTATAGGCCTCTTGTAGGGAGCAGTCACATTGGCATCAGAGCACTTAACTAATACCAACAATGGACATTATTATCAACATTAAAATTGAAAATGAGCAATAACACTTGACACCAACACTGGGGCCGAAAAGGGCCGTCCCCCCCCCCTCTCAATACATTTGTATGTCTTGGAGTATTTCTATGTACAAGTGTCACGGGCCAATAGGCCAGATTTCTCCACACATGGAGTGAATACAACTCAAACAATTGGGTACTTGTCGATGAAGTCTGGACAGTCGAAGAAGTCACAGGCACACTCCCACCTTCACTGGGTGCACACCTGTCTTTCACCGTCTTTCGGGACGGTGCACCAATAGGCACGCCCGCACTAGCACAGGCAAAGGGGTACACTCGGAGGGAACATTGCCTGGTTCTCTCAGATAAGCTTTGCTCCTGGATTCCTTAGTGTTTCTAACCTTCACTGGCTCTCATTCTAACCTTCTGGCTCTCAGAAATTTTGAGGGCGCGGTTAGCACTACCACTCAAGGAAAAACTAACCAAACTAGGAAAGCTTCCCGAGTACGGTTAGCATAAACATTCTTTGTTCCTGCTTTGCACAAAACTTGAAGAAGTCTTTGAACTTAATTTAGCAAATTTTAAGTTTACACAAATAAGAAACATGAGGCACGTGGTATTGCTTGTAGCAGGAGTCAATGGTGATGAATTCCTAACACCATGCAATCAGGTCCACCTAGTACAATAAGTACAGGTCTTGGTACAACAAGTTTAGGCTTGGTACAACAAGTACAGGTCTTGGTACAATAAGTACAATCTGGTACAATAATCACAATCTGGTACAATAGGTACAATTGAAGTGCAACAGGTACAATTCAGATACTGTAGGTACAATTCAGGTACATCAGGTACAATTCAGGTACTGGGTAGGTGCAATTCAGGCACTGGGCAGGTACAGCACCCGTGTGCAAGTACAGCACACGGGTAGAAATATGAATATATGTCCTGGTCTTCCTATGGACTGACAATCCCATAGGTAAGATGCCATCCTGGCCATACACGGGTGGCACCAACAGGCTCCCGTCCATATAGCACAGGTCACACACGGGTGGCACAAATCTGGCTCCCATCCATGTGACACCAAAAGATTGGCCCTTTCACATGGGACACCGGCCTGGCCCCATGTGAACATGGCACAAATCTGGCCGCTCTATGGAGTGATAGTCCCATAGAAGTGGCTCCAGAAATGGAGATGGACCAAATGGTGACAATCAACCTTAGTGCATGTAACAATGTGTCCACATAAGGGCTCCCTTCCACTTTGAGTTCCTTGCATAGGGCTAGAGCGTCAAGCTTGGGGGATTCCCCCTTCTTTAGTCCTATCACCCTCACATGAAGAGCCCTCCTCTTCTCCTCTTCCAAGGTATCATGTATGATGGGGGTGGGTGTGGGGTGTTTTCTCACCACTTCTGTCCATTCTTTCTCTACTTCTTGCTTAAACCACCGTGGCTCACCCTTTCTCCATCTTCTTCTTTGTGGCCACTAAAACTTCCTGCACTTTGTTTTTTAGACTTTCAACCTCCAAGGCAAGGGAGGGATTAATTTCCCCTTCTTCTTTCATCTATGCTTTGCATACATGTAGCTCCTCCTTGAGGTCTTCAAGTTGTGCTTTCCACTTTGCCACTTCGGTCCCATGGGCTTGCTTGAGCTCTTTAATTTCCCTATCGTGTGTATCTTCTTGGCACATCAGGATGTCGTTGATAATGTTCAGCTTGTCTTTTGCCCATCCACCGCCAATAAAGGACTTCAGGATGGGAACCAGGGTCATTAGAAGAGTATCACGACTTTCAACAGTTCAGGTTTCTTAGAGACGAAGAAGTCCTTGCTTGGAGAAACAAGAGGGAACATGACCAAAGAAGGGCTCAAATGTTTGAAGATTTCATCGAGGATCGAGCCACTGAAGCCGAAGGAGTTGAAGCTGCCAAAGCTTATCTTCGTACCAAAGGAGTCACCATTGCAGAAGGATCTACAACTACCCGTTCCATTTCTCGTGAAGGAAACATGGAGGCCATTCCTAGGTCCGCCATCTCAAATGTAGCTTCCTTGGGACAAGTAAAGGAAAGGAAGGCAAAGAAGCCAGAGAGATTGGAAGATCATCGGATTGACATCATGCCAAGAAGTTCGACGAGTGGTTTGCAGTAGTGTTTAGCCCATTGCATGTTTTGACAAAGAAAGGCGTGGAATCTTTGTGGACCAAAGCTGAAACAAAACCCTTTTGAAGCCTTGAGACTTTATGCTAGCAAAGGACTGGTGTTGGCTATTCTAGGCCTTTTTGTGGTTGAACATGATGAGATTACATTGGAGCACTCTTGAACCAAGAAGGCCATGCTGTGGCCTATGACTGTCAAAGACAACAAGGTAGCACATGCATTATCTCGGAGACCCCTGAGCCATGCGGTTTCTATCGGTTACCAAATGGATTTCACTTTGAGGAAGGTTCCTTATGCTACCAAAGAGGATTTCATAGATGTTTTGGAACAGATTGTAGATTAGAGATTTGGCGACTTTTTTTGTCATCAAGTAGGGTTTTCTTATGATGCAAACCCAAGTTATGTGTGACACAAAGAATTGAGGCCAAGGTAATGGAAGAGTGCCATGCTCCTTCCTACATGGGGCATAGAAACACCTTGACTACACTTCAAGCTTTGGAGAGCTACTTCTATTGGCCTACTATGAGAAAGGACATTGAACTTTATGATTCAAGAATGTTTGGTTTGTCAGAAGGTCAAGTTTGATCGACAAACACCAGCAGGACTATTGCACCCATTGAATGTTCTATGGGAGAGTATTGCTATGGATTTTATCTTTGGATTGCCAAAGTCAGGGAATGATGGTATATAGACCTTTCAGATTAACAAGAAGATCAACCATGTATATCATCGGTTGGACCTTTCAGATTATTGGAGGATATATAATGCCTTCCATGACAGTTTATGGAAACCATGTACAGGAGGAGCTTGTATTGAAGAATCCACCAGGGGAGGAGGACCCATAATAGATTGAGTTTTATTCTGTGAGAAAAAGTGGAAATACAATAGTTAGAAAGCTCCTCTTGAAATTTCTTGAATTATTCGCTATTAAATGCTAGAGAAGTACTTCAAGGACTATCCAGATATACTTCGAGTTTATGAGTAAGTGGTTGGTTTAGATATATTTGAAGTACAGGTATATCGATGTCTTGCGATCAAGACAGATTCAAGAGGGAGGAATTGTACCTCTAGCCCTCTTCATTGTGTATATATTGGACTGGAGTTGATCATTATTCTGCTTATATAATGATTATTTGGACATGCTCTAGTTTGGGTGGCAACGATGCCCAAAAGCCCAGGCAACGATGCCAAATGACCCATTGGATGGCAACGATGCCATATATATTGGACTTCATAGTCGGGCGGTCATTGCGACCACATGGCCCATATGACTGTATTGGATTTCGTAGTCGGGCGGTCATTGTGACTAGATGGCCCATATGACTGTATTGGATTTCGCAATCGGGTGGTCATTGAGACGAGATGGCCCATATGTTTGTATTGGATCTCATAGTTGGTCGGTCAATGCGACCAAATGGCCTAGATGACTATGGAAGAATGCTCGGGCGGTCCTAGTCACCAGATGGCCTTGAGGATAGTTTGAGCGGTCCTAGTGGCTAGATGGCTCAGCATGGTTTCGATGAAAGCAGACAAGACAATCCATGAACAAGAGGATCATTACTTGTGCACTACATACTGATGTATGTTTGAATTTATTTGATTTTGTGTGCTGTTTTTGATGTGTGGACAATACTTGGATTTATGGCATGTGATATCCACTAGGCTCTAGACTACCTGGCCAGTACCTGGAATACCCAGTAGACGAATGGTCAGTGGTAGAGAAAGCTCTCCTGAAGCCTGCGTGCCCTGATTAGCGTAAACTTGCTCGCTCAGCATATAAGCTAAGCTCTTGCTCCAACAGTGCACACCAGAGTTTGGCCAACACGTGGCCAACCATAACCGTCCTGTAGTTGCTCGGATCGAGCATATCCCCTGTTTTGTGGATCGGCACAATGGTGTGCATCGTCCACTCCGCAGGCAAACCCTCTGCTAGTGCCCTGTTAAACAGGTGTCCAAGAAAAGAAGCCAAAGAATCTACTGCATATATGAGATGCTCACCTTGTAGGCCCATATGGTCGGCATCCTGTCCATGCTGTAGGCGGCGGATAGCTTCCCTTACCATCAAGTGGGTAAAGAAGCTAGCTGTGGTAGGTCGAGGCTCCTGTGGCTGAGGTATAGGTGGCTGTTGTGGGGCGTGGTATAGGCCCTCTGCATATGTGTCCCATGTCTGTGGGTCTGCAATGGGTGTCGGTGTCCGGGGCTCTCTGAAGTGCCGCCATGAGATAGGGCTATCTCTACTCATGAAGAAATGGAAGATCTCTAGCTCCTGTATCTCTGTGAAGGCCCGCCTTTTGCGGCGAGTAAGTCTCCTCATCTCTCTCCTCGACTCCTGCTCTCTGATGGCTCCCAAGGCTCTCTGCCGTGAGTATAGGGCTCTGCACTCGTCATCATACCATCTGTTCTGGGGCATAGTGTCACCAGGAGGTGAAACTTTTTGCAGTTGTTTTCTTTATTTACATTTCTTTATAAATATATATATATTTTTCTTTTCTTTCTCTTTGGTTGCTGTTGTTTTCCCTCGGGATCTCTTGGAAGGGCTTGGGCCATTGCAATGTCAGAATGGGTCAGCCAGTGGGACTTTGGACCAGTGGTTGGCTAAGCCTGAGAACTACACTGAAAGATGAATGACAGTGTCCAGGACATGGGCATTGAAAGATGAATGACAGTGTCCAGGACATGGCCACTGAATGAGGGCATAGGCCGGTTTACACTAGTAAGTGGCCGCCACCGAAATGTGAATGTATCTTGAATTCTAAGCAAATTTTGAAGTGACCATAGTGGTCAAAGATGGTCAGGAGACCAGAAGGAATGCAGATGACATCATCCCTAAAATCTAGGGAACTGCTATTTTTGGCAGTGTCGGAATTGAAAAGTGTTCGCGTCAGTTTGTGCGGAATGTCAAGGGGACCAAAAGCTGACAAAGGACTGTTGTGAGAATGTGAACCAGTCAGGAGATTTTTAGCCTGGAAGATTGCATGTGGAAAAGGCTTAAAAATGTGCCAAGTGTCAAATTTTGGTGCATTTTCCTCATTGAGAAGAGGGAAGCGTGGGAATTCGGGAAAAGGAGGCTCATTTGCAGCCATCGTGTGGTTTTGTTGCAGGAAAAACAGCTATGGTGGTGCACTCCCTTGCCCTACAACTCATGAATTGAGGGTTGAGCTTGCTCCCCACAGCCTCTCTCTCTCTTTCTCTCTTTTGCAGACTATGGAAATGCTCTCATCAGATAAAATCAGGTACAGTTGTGTGAATTTCATGCTTATATGCAAAGGCTAGTTGCCTCCTTGAACAGGAACGGGTGTAGTTGGTTCCTACACCAAAGCAGGGACGGAAGAGGGTAATAACCTCTTCAATACAATGCTGTTTCAGCACTGTTTAGGTGCTGTTTTTGGGCTGTTATGTTGCCCGGTTGATGCCAAAATGCAGGAGGACTTTGCTAAAGTCCTCTAGGACAGTACAAGGGTTATTTTGGGCTGAAAACAGAGCTGAAAACAGGTCTGTGCAGAAAATTACAGCAAGCCGAATTGTGATGTTTTGGACTCCATTGGGTAGCCTGATGCCTATGGAAGTGAGCCTGTCAGTTGGGACTCATTCTGAGATGTTATGGAACAGTTTTAGTGCAGTTATGTTGGCAAATTTCTCCCAAAATTTATAAAACTCAGCTGTTGTAAGTAGAGTGCTTTGTTGCACTTGTGCTTTGTAATTTCCAGCCTTTTAACAATAAAGAAATACCGCAAGGGGCGCCGAACTTCGGGGCCAATGTGTTGTTGAGCGAGGGAGCGAGGATTCTGTGATTGTGTGTCTGAGTAAGACCAGGTTATTTGAGAATGAATTACCGCTTTATGTGTCCATAGACCGGTTTTATGGTTCCATTGCCGGGATAGGGTCCTCTTTTTTGCAAGAGCCCGGACACGGATTGGATTGGGTGAACAGGAGACACATATTGAGGTACAACTAATTACAGGTGAGAAAGAGTACGGTCTCTTTCTTTGGATACAGGTTCCCTTAAACTTTCAGTTGACAGTATGACAGACAAAGGGAAAGGCAAGCTCCCTGCCGAAGAGAGTTCCTCTTCTACTCGCAGACACCATATAGAGGTGACAGGTGCCCAGGTGTCAGCCTCTGCTCGGATGGAGCCAGTAGTACAGCCAGCCTTGTTAGAGGAAGAACAGGAACAAGAGGATTTATTTCATGCGCAGCTCCTGAGCATGGTTGGTACCTTTGAACAGTTGGTGAAGAATCCCAGGATGAAGAGGTATTTGCAGTCAAGGACAGGGGATTCCCAGGCTGAATCATCTCAGCATGCAGTTGAGAGGGCACAGGAACAAGTGCCAAGGATGCCACAGCATGTAGAGCAGACACCAGCAGTGGCAGCTGATCCAGTGCAGCATGTTACACAGGCACAAGTACATGCATTTAATGGCCAAGAAAGTAATGTGCAAAGGGTCATGCCGACCATTCCTCCATTCGTTGCTTTCCAGCCTGGCTATTTTGGTGGTGGGTCTGTTTTCCAGGCCATGGCTAGGCCGCCCACAGTTTTGCCAGGATTGATGTCAAGAGGGTCACCAGGAATGATGCCTATGGAAGCTGTGAACCCTCTTTATGCCAATATAGGTGTGCAGCCCGGATTTCAAACTTATTTTAGTCCAGCTTTGGGGCCCGCAACACCTGTCAGTGTGGCTGAATTTTCTCAACCTAGTGGACAAAGAGCAGTAAGGACTGATGCAGAAAAGGTGCAAAAGGATTACAAAGAAGGAGGTCAAGCAGTAAAGTTTGAGACTTTCAGTGGGATGCAGGACAAATTGAAAGCGCTGACTTTTATTCAGCAGTTTGATGCAGCATACACTGGGGGTAACTTTACAGAGTCTTCTAAGGTGCGGAAGGGCGGCCAACGTACTACATAGGCCCTGTGTATACATTGGGGTAGGCTGGAAAAGACCTCATGTGCCCGATCCTCATCCTCACGGACGGAGTACAAGGCCTCAATAGCCACTACCTGTGGTGGTAACTCTCTTTGTTGTTGAAGAGACAAGAAAGAAAGAAAGTTATATTAATCGTCTTCAGAAGACCCATAGGGCCTATGAGATGAAAAGATTACATCATAGTCCATGTTATATCTCACCGTGGGACAAAAGAAAGAGAAAATGAACAGCTGCTGCCTAGAAACTACCATGAAAATACATCATCATGAGAGAGAGAGAGAGAGAGAGAGAGAGAGTTAATTCATGGTATAACCTTTTTTCTTTTTGGGTGTTTAGGCAGAGGAAAAATCGGCAGCTCTTAGAAAGCAAACTGTGCAAACTTTTGTGAATACTGAAGCAACTTCGGAACAGGCAAGTCTAATTGAAGGACCTATTTGGTCATGCTCTTTTTGTTTTAATTTTTGTTCACCGCCCCCACCCGAGTTAATATTCTGTTGGTGGATTAAAAAGGGAAAATTATTTTAAGTATCAAAAGTTTTTACAAGCTTTATCTCTTCCAAAGAAAGGAGTCAGGATGCAGTCCAGAAAGGAGATAATTGCTGGGGTCTCGGAGCTCTCATGTGTGTATTCACGTGTATATGACCATCTCGTATGTGTACCGACTTGTGTCCGTGTGTATACTGCCCCCAAAAGGGCTAAGTATATGTGTGTGTGTCCACCCTATGTGTGTGTAAGACCTTATTCATGTATATGTGTGTGTGAAGTTGTGAACACCTACTTAGGCGTGAACACCCCTTATAACTGGATAAGATAAGTATATGCCCTGTCATGTGATTGTATGTGAGTGCGATATGAGAGAGTCAAAAGATAAGATTCTAAACCTACAAAAGGCATGTACTTGGTGTAAGCTTTACAACATCAATCAAAGCAATCATTGAGTTGTGTTCTCTCTCTCTCTTTACGGTTCAGTTCATTCTCTCTCAGGTTTAGCATGAGCCATAACCGCCATCTATCTTCACACTCTGTCACATTATCGCTGCTGCCTGCCATCTCTCCTGCAGCTGCCCACCATTCGCCTAGCTATTGGAGGCTGTCCATCAGCTTCACCAGCTCACGCCTACGCAGCTCCACCAGCACCTGTGCCCATGGTCGCCTCAATCATATGTGCCACTAAACGCAGCTCCCATAGTGCTGCCGGCGGTTGTGACACTGCCTTTGTGCGGCCTCTACACAGTTGACGTTGCTGTCAGCCCGCAGCATCTAGTGCCTATCAGCACCGCCTCCGCCTAGTGCCATCAGCACTGCCTTTGCTGTCAATGCCCAGAGTTGTCGGCGTTGCCAAATGTCACCTCTGACTGTACCTGTGAATGCCACATTAGAAAATGGTTTAGGGTTTTTCACAAATTAGGTGAAATTTGTCTAATTAATGTTCTTGTGCTCACCATTATTTGGGGCGTCCAGCAAAATCATCCCTCTCCATCAAATAGAAGCTCCAACATTCGATAAATTTGGGGCTTTCCGCAAAATTGAACAATTAGCAGCAAATTGAAGCTTCCTGGTCAGCAAAAATTGGGGCTTTTCGAATTTTTGGGTAAGATCGATTAACTGAAGCTTCAAACCATCAAATTGAAGTCCTATCGGGTTTTGTGCCTTGGCCCCCGGGCCTAAAATGACTGCCCAAGGGTCAATCGCTTGGCACCACCGTCACAAACGGCATCTTCATCGACACTTCACCAATTCCTGAAGTCATTAAAATTTCCAAATTTATATGTTTTGTGTGTGAGGGTAAGTAAGGATCCTCTGCCCGGCTCGTCTCTCGAAAAAGATATGTAATAAATATTTGTTATGTGTTATTTTTATTTGTCTTATGTGCCTTGGTTTATAAAAGGCTTCATTTCCCATGTTATACCCTGTTTAGAGCGAGGAGGGTTTATTCTGAGGACTCAATGCTTCTATGTGGAGCTCCCACAAATTAGGCTTGGCATGTGAGTTCCAGGATGTGGGTGCCATAGTCCCGCAGACTGGTGAGTCTACGTGCAACCATGCTTAGACATGGAGCCTTTGAGCCATGCTCATACACAAGCTTGTAGTGCTTGGTTGAGTCTCTGAGGTTTGCTCAGACTTAACCTCTGAGTTGACATTGTAGAACATGTCTTGTTGGGATATGGTATGGTCTGGAGGCCATCATAGAGTATTGTTGAAAGTCTTCTCATGTCATTTCCACCTTCGCTCTGAAGGGGGGTTTGTTGGGGTTTCAGAGCTCTCGTGTGTGTACTCGTGTATGTGACCATCTCGCATGTGTACCCACTTGTGTCCGTGTGTGTACAGGCCCCAAAAGGGCTAAGTATATGTGTATGTGTCCACCCTATGTGTGTGTAAGACCTTATTCATGTATGTGTGTGTGTGTGTGAACACCTGCTTAGGTGTGAACACCCCTGTGTGATATGAGAGAGTCAAAAGATAAGGTCCTAAACCTACAAAAGGCATGTACTTGGTGTAAGCTTTACAACATCAATCAAAGCAATCATTGAGTTGTGTAATCTCTCTCTCTCTCTCGATCTCGCAGTCACCTCTCTTGGCACCGTGACTACCTTCAACAATCCACCTGCAAATCCACTTAGCAAAAACAACATTGGCTCAAGTCCTCAGGCCATAATAGTAGGGGCAAAGCCTGACTATAGTGCAACTTATCATGGAGGCTTAAGAAGACATTTGGTAAAAATCTGGCTAGATAGGGCTGAGCATAGGTTAGGCTGATTATGTGCTGATGCAAATCTTTCTTTCTGTTCATGCCTTTGTAGGCTATTGCAGATCATGGAGCTTGCTTGCTGCAGTATCCTGGATCTAGTGGCCAGTATACATCAGAGAGTTACACATAGTATTAAGCTCTTCTAGAAATTTTTGCTAGAGAAGCTATAGAATTTTATATAAGAGGGATGCCCATCCAGCCTTGATCGTTAAGCCACATTCCATCATTGAAGACAATGTCAACTCCCACAATATGTATTTGTACAAGAACACTTGCAAACACTCTTTGTCATCCAAAGAAGACAATGATTTGATTGGCATCTTTCCAAACAAGCAAAGGGGCCATCCCACAAATCAACATTATGTCATATCCCAATGTTGTTGAGTCTCTTGTCTTGTCTCGGACATGTCCTCCTATTTGGATAGGGTAGATCGTACCCCTCAAGTGCCTAGTGTTCCAAACGACTCATGGTCATTCAAGATAACAAATTTGGATCAATATAAATAATGTTTCCAAATTTTCTATGCGTGAATCACCACATATAACTCTTTCTCATTAGTATCCGATTTGACTTGGGTATCATCAAGTTTCCTACCTCAAAAGTCACAATCGGCCATCTTGGAAGTTGGAACAAGGCAGATCCTATCACATAATCATTGGATTAGTCTCAACCACCAATGATTTGCCTGGATCTGGAAGGTCAAAACATGCGAGTCCTTCACCTTAAGCTTGAGAGTACGAAAAGTCTCGCCAAGCTTCTCATTCTAGATAATAGACTATTGGACTTTCAAGTTTCCTCCCCGTCCTTTGAGGAGGTTTGTGAAAGGAACAGTCAGATCCGAATAATCCCTCACTGACTTTTTAAGAAAAGACAATGAATCCCAAAATGTCTGAAGTTGCCTCATAGTGTGAGGAACCATTTGAGCATTGTCTCAAATAGGGATGCGGGGTCTATGAGACCAAACACTTGAGGTTAGCAATATGGAACTACAATGGCACCCTGTGGTCGAATAGGTTTAGTGTGATTCTCACAGGTAGGGATGTCATTTTCTATAGAGAGACTCATCAAAGCCCTGAGAAGGGTTTACCATACATAGCCGGGTATGAGTGGGAGTCAGCTTTCTGAGGCGAGACCCGCACACCAGGAGGAGTACGTGGTTCAAGAGGGCTAGCTTTCCTTTTTAGATCTATAGATTCTCAGCATTGTCCAAAAGGACCAGGATGCACGGTATCTTTGGGTGCGACTACAGCTTAACGGTGACAGAGTCATCCACATTGTTGTGCGTTATTTTGCACTGAGCCACTCCCCTTACGCCGCACAGCATGGGCAGTCACCGTACTTACCATAATATGGGGGTATTACAGAGTTCTCACAGCTGGGGGAAGTCCTCTTGCTCAGGGACGCTAGGATGGGGAGTGAGCAGGTCCCACTACTTGATTTGGACAACCCTATCAGACTACAGGAGCTGGATATCATTGACACGGGGCTGCAGAGGTCATCACAAGACCTTGAGGAGGTCAGAGTGTATGGGAGACATATCGGGAGGAGAGGAAAGTATTGCTTCATGAGACCAAGAAAGCGGACTGTCACGGGAAAGCCTGAGACACCAGCGAGAGGGTCGGACGTTGGGTCGAAGCCGTGCTGCCACCTCGCAAAGAAGGCTTGGGCCGTATGTTGTGCGACGGGGCTCAGCTGCATGACTCTGTCCGAAGCTGTAGGCAAATTGAACTCAACATGGTAGTAGCCACGCCCCAAGGGATGAATATTAGTGATCTTTCCAGGCTCGCCAAGAAGGCTTGCCTGTAAACAGACCCCTGAGCTCTCCATGTGTCGGGCGGCTACCCACAATCTTGTAGACCAAGGTGGAGGCCTCCAAAGATGCGACTATCGAAGTGAGGAGCTGGAGGTCCGCTTCTGAGAAAGAAAGGCAAGGGATGGCGGTTGTAACTGATATGTGGAGACCCGGAACAATAGACAAATACGAGACAGAGCTATGAAAACACAGCGGAAGAAGCACAAATAATATAATGACACTAAACTGAGCTGGAACGGCCGGCCCTTGTAGAAGCTTCTTTATTTCAGATAGAAGCTTTTACAAGAAACCAAGGTGCAGGTCTAGACTTGCACTAGATTTTCCACAAAGCATCAGCAAAACTCTTGCCCAGATCTCTGTCTAGAGCCAAGATACAATCAGCTCCAAAAACCGTCCAAAGCTGTCTCAAAACAGTCACAAAAATCAGCCCCAAGCACTCCCATTGCACGGCCAGATTCGTGAGAAAATCACCAGCTGAAAACCCACACGTGTGGAGGCTGTATGGCTCCTGTACGGCTGTCTGTACAGCCAGCAGGCGGCTAACTAGAAGGCGGCCAGCAATAGCATATTAGCAAAGCATGGCTGTCGGTGGCTCTGTAGACGACCAGCTCCAAGACAGGGCAAAAGAGAGAAAAGGTGGCTGCTGTCGGCCAACAGTAAGACCAACTTGCTGGCGGCCAATAGACAAGAACAGCAGCAAAGCAGGTGCCGAGTCCTCTTATGCATAAAAGAGTTAAAAGTTCTCCAAGCTGTCGGCTATGTGCATCCCAAGGATAGCTACTACTGTACGGCCAGCGCAGAAGGGAAGGAAAGATCTCAGCTGCAGTCTGCCAGAACTGTATGCGCCTAATGATGATGATCCCAAGAGAAACACCTCCCAGCTTTTAATAAAGTTGACCAGCTCTACTTTTGGGTGGTGCTTTTCCTTTCTGCAATAAGTAGCTGGACTGGCCCAAAATATCAACTTTATGCTTTTCCCAGCTTGTAGGCCAAGTTTCCTTTAGGTGCCTCCTTCTGTCCACATATACATGCCCAAAAAGTAATAAGTCCGGCCAAACTTTAATGATGTGTGAACCTGTTGACTTATAAACCTTTTAAGTTACAATAAAAAATAAAATCCCATGTTGCCCATGCTCTGTAGCCATCTTTCAGGCCAAAATTTTGCCAGTGAATGCTTCAGCTTTCTTCTGTGGAAAATCCTCGTTCGCACCTTGGCTCTGTTCAGTGTGTGAAACACTGGAGAAGGGACCAAGTGGTGATAGCGGCCTCGGTTGGGGATGACAGAGCAGAGCTGCCATGGAGTCCTCCTGGAGGTTTGAAGACTACAAGTTGCTTGAAACACTTGTAAATGGAGATTGCGCCAAAGTAAAAAGCACTTGCTCAAGGAGACGGACAAGAGGGAAAAGGGGGAAGGAAGGAGCAAGTTGAAAGGGTGAGCTGGGTGGCGCTCGGAAGGAGACGAAAGAGGTGCAGGGTAAGGTGAGGGGTGGACAGGCAGACGACGGAGAGGGGGCACCACACGGGGAGACGGTGGACAGGATGGCCAAAGGAGAGGCGGAGGGTCCAAGCAGTGCACCACAGGGGAAGGCAGGGGTAGTGAGGAGGGAGGCGGCGAAGGAGGGAAAGGCGGGAGGCAGCGGGGAAGGAGGCAGCAAAGGCAAGCGTTGCGCACAGTGGGTGGGGAAGGGTGCTGAAGCGAGGGCGATGGTAGGAGGAGAGGGAGGGGGCTACGCATAGGTGACACCTTTCTTTTTGGGGGGGGGGGGGGGGTGTTGAAGCAATGGTGATGGCGATGGCGATGGCAGGTGTACGAATAGGGGAGCTCCAGCTCTTGCGTCGCTGTCTTGTGTTGCCACAGCTAGACTTACTTCGATGAAGCACACATGAATGGAGCCTTTTAAAACACTTGACCATTAATTGAATTAAACACTTAAATTGGCCACAACCTTAGACATATGCCACTTAATTCCACAAAAATTGTAGAAGAGAGATGTGCACATCTGACACCACATAGAGGCCAGGATGGGCTGAGCCCCCCCTTGGAGTATTTTACTACCCCAAGGAGAAAATATCATGTACAAGCTTTGGGGGAGCACATGCTCCAGATTTATCCACATACAACCATGAATAATTCATATACACGCGCTATCATCAAAAAGCCCCATGAAAATGCCAAGCATATGAATATTCCGTGTGGATACCATGGCCAACATAGCTTATCCAATAGCCTACATAGCTGTCCATAAACCCATATGGCTGAATTGTAAGTCCATAAAGCTGTCCATAAGCCCATATGGTTGAATCGTAGGCCTATAAAGCCGTCCATAAGCCAATATGGCTGAGATACATTACCCCATGGCAATAGCAAGTGCCCTATGGCTCAATTTCATGCCCAATGGCAATAGCAAGTGTCCAATGACTATCCATATATAATCAATTAAGAAGACAAATGCCCAATGGCTGAAAATCATAATACAATGATTAAACACCCTTGCCCTCAATATTTCTTCGCGATGGAAGCCTTCAAAACAGTCCCCAACAGCCAGTATACTTCATGGGCAGCCTTTGAGAGAGAGAGACAAAGAGAGCAGCCAACATTAGGGCAGTCTGTAGAGCGGTGGCAGAGAGCCATAACCTTGGAGTAGAGAACCACCAAGAATAGAGAAGAATTGCCAACATGATAGAGGCTAGTTTGCAGCAATAGAGCCTGCATAAAGAGAGAGGGCTTTATAGATTTGGGGCTCTCATAAGCTAGAATGGCAAGTAAAGCTATAATGACAAATGGGGAGTTGAGGTGACAAGTGTGAGGCCACTTGTCTCACTTTGATCCACTGTTGTGCCACATGTCCCAATTTAAGAGATGGTTCCTACCCATAAACTTCATCTCTGAAGTCAAAGATGCTTGAGCAAGTCACCCTGTGCTTCGCTTACGGACGTAATGTTTCCATAGGGGAGTGTCCAAAAATAGTACTACTCCTAGATTTTAGCAGTTTTTTTTTCTGGGAAAAAGATCCTTCAATTAGTTAAAGAAAAAAACAGACACAAAGGGCTAAGTACAACCACGAAGGGCTAAATACAAACTCGCCTCATATAAGGGCGGGAAACAAGTGATCATAAGGGGAAGAGATGCTTCTCCTCCGGCTGGCCACTCTATGAGGGCTATGCTACTCCAAATCTCCCATCGTTGGTACGAGCCTGGTTGCCAGACATTTGCCGGTGGGGCTGTGACTGGTACTACTGCAATACGATGGTGGGAGACTTGAAGGGCAAGTCCTCCCCCATCCTCCTCGTAAGTCCTGACCACTCTAGCCTTGGTGACCCAAGCGACAGTACCCCAAGTGATGATCCGGGTCGATGCCCTGTCCATAGCGAAGATGTAGAGAAACCTCTGCCAAATTTGCTGAGCCTTCGGGCAATCCCAACGGCAATGTCGTTGAGACTCCTGGGGGTGGCCGCACCTCGAGCAAGCTGCTGAACGACCTCTGACTACCAGCCAAGCACCCACCACCAGACTCCTCTATGTTGTCAGCCAAAGGAAGAGAGTGATCTTCCTCTGCCGCCGAAAGCTGTCCCATAGCCTCTTCCAAAAATCTAAAAGGAAGCGTTGTGATAGGCCCTAAGATTGCCAGTGTGCTGCTAGTGCCGGTGTGTCATCTACCTCTAGCATTTGGATCCTGCGGCCAAGCCGCACTGTATATGCAAAGAAAGGGGCATCCAGAGTCTCCACCGGATTTGTGGGATCATGCCAAGTCCACTCTCCAGGGTCCTACTGCAACCGCGTGAGAGGTCGGCACTCCCAAATCCATAATCGCCAAAATCTCTCCTTGGCCACCTTGGCTGGTGTTGGATCTGCGTGCCCTGCCCATGCCCAAAAACTAATCACCCTCACCCTCTGCAAGGTGCAGCCTTTGACATCCTCCAAGGAGTGCTCTGATCTCTCTAATCTGCCATGTAATCCAATAGAAAAAGTGAGCAGACCACTGTCCTCATATGCTCCATGGACTGCCACGAGGATATCGTGCCTGGTGAACACACCTAGCCACACTAGAGGAGTCGGGTGTGGAATAGGAGTCAGCCACTCCGGAGGAATAGCTGAGTCGATGTCGATGCTGAGCCTGTCTCTACCCCGGATCCTTGTCAGGCATCTCTCCTGCTCCTCCTGAGGTAATTGCCTATGCGCAACCCAATCTCCAAGAGACCTGGCTGGTTCCATGCTCAAGGCGCCCCCGGATATGTGCAGTTGGGCCCCTAGCATGTGGCCACTGGGTAAATGGATCAGGGGGTTCCAGATCAAAGGCTGCCAAAGCTGCTCCTCTGAGGCCATTGTAACAATCTGTCTGAGGGCTGGCCTGAGATGATCCCAAGCACGAAGTAGACTGGCTGCGAATCTGTCCTCAAAGGTAGGACTAAAATTACGGGCTCGCATCTTTGTGAAGATCCATCTAGTACTCTGCAGCCACGGGCCTCCAAGACTAGGAGTGCGTGCTGAAATCTGGGCAAAGAGGAAATCCTTCCAAGGCTCACCACCGGGTAGGAGTCCTTTGACAATCAACTTGCCTAGCCGGGCACGGCCGTGTATAGCTGGATCAATGAGGCCGAGCCTCCCTCTGCTACGTGGCTGAATGATTACCCTCCATGCCAACCTTGGCCCTAACTGCCCTCCCATCACTTCCGGCTCACAAGAAGTTCCGGATCAAACGTTGTACCTGGCCAATACAAGCTCGAGAAAAGGCCCAGCACAAGGTGATGTACCACACGGTGGCAAGCAGTACTTGGTTTGCCACCACCACTCTGCGTGCTAGGGATAACCTCACCGAGCTCCAGTATAGAAGCTTCTTCCGAATACTCAGAAGAAGCGGAGCGAGCTGCTGCTCGGGGGAGAGATCAATGCCAACCTGGCAACTGAGGTATTGGAGTGGAGTGCCCCTCGGGATCCACTGGAAAGCCTCAAATGGTCGCCAAGTTGGGGTGGGTGTTGTGCCTAACCAAAAACCACACGACTTGTGCCAATTGATCTGTGCTCCTGATGCACGGCAGAAAATCTCTATCACCTCCATGAATCTCTGGAGATTCCCAACATCTCCAGCAAGGTAGGCTGCTGTGTCGTCTGCAAACTTTGAGTCCAGCAGCTCCTCTTGCGTGTGGAGGGGAAGGCACAATCCCTGAAGTCCGGTCTCCTGGGTGGAGAGAAAACTACTCATGGCCTTGGCGACAAATAGAAAGAGGTACGGTGCCAGAGGACAGCTCTGTCGAACCAAGCGGGAAAGGCGGAATCTATCGCCTCGGGCTCCCTGAATGAGAACCTGGCTGTGAGATGCTGAATAAAGTCTTGAGACTCCACGAATCCACTCCATGGGGAATCCCATCCGGCTCATAGTGTCCTCCAGAAAGTTCCAATCCACTCTGTCATAAGCTTTCTCAAAATCTAGGAGTAGCGCAATGAGGTCCTACTGTCGCATGCTGGCCGAAGCTGTCGCCTCCCAAAAGGTAAAGATGTTGTCCAGAATACTCCGATCCTGAACAAAACCAGTTTGAGTGTCATGGATCAAGTCTGGGAGGGAAGACTGAAGTCGCCTGTTGATGGCCTTGGCCAGAATCTTGTAGGCCGTCCCTAGAAGGGTGATGGGTCTCCACTCCACTGCCAAATCTCCAATCTATCACCACCTTCCTTGGGAATCAAATGTATCAAGCCCTCTGTGAGCCTCTCTAGCATGGCACCTGTGAGCATAATCTCATTGAAGGTAGCACGAAGGCCACCGTCCATGAGGTCCCAATGACGAATAAAGAAAGAAACAGGAAGCCCATCCGCCCCTGGGCATTTGCCCTTGGGTAATGCCTTCACCGCCTTCGCCAGCTCCTTTGTAGTGAAAGGGGTCAATAAGAAAGACCGAAGGGAGGGGGGAACCACCTCTCTCGTGTGCCTCCAAAATCTCTTGTGCGCATCCATCACCTGAGGGGATAATGGGGCACTAGTGAGAAGAGATCGGAAGAAATCCGTGGTGATGGCTCTCACCTGTGAGGGATCAGACACAATAGCTCCATCTTGGCCACGTAGCCTGCGAATACCGTCTCTCCTCCTGTGTGGGCCGACTATCTCAAAGAAGTCTCTAGTAACTTTGTCCGAGTCCAGAATGAAGCCCTGGCATGGTATCTATACTCCACCCTCCTCTCCTCAATGGACCGAATCTCTGTGCGGGCGGCAATGATCTGACTCTCAATCCACGGGCTGTCTG
Source organism: Cibotium barometz (assembly GCF_041138505.1). NCBI lineage: Eukaryota > Viridiplantae > Streptophyta > Polypodiopsida > Cyatheales > Cibotiaceae > Cibotium > Cibotium barometz. The sequence continues at coordinate 37,606,975 of NC_141090.1, read as the reverse complement.
GGGAGCTCTCCTGAAGACGCGGTAAAGAGGCTAGGCCCCTCCTCAGACTCCTCTCTTGCTCGCGAAATCCCTCCAATCTACTCTGGGCTGCCTCTTGTAAGAAAATATTGACCTCCCCAAGGCCATCATCCAAAGTGCACGTTGTAGATCCTGAGGAAAAGTCCAGTCCCGCCCATATCTGCTCAATCCGGCTACAAATCTTGGGGTCCTGAATGAGGTTGTCTGGAATCCTGGAGCTCGCATGTCTGTCATGCCTCCATGGGTCCTCTAGGGACATAATAACTGGGCGCATGATCTGAAAATGTAGTGTCTGCCATAATACTAACCATGCCTCCACGGCTGCAAGCCCACTCATCAACATAAAACCTATCCAGCCAACAGAGGTTGGGGCCAGTGCTCCGCCTATCCGATCAAGAGAAGCTAAGACTCCCAGGGCTATGCCCGAACTCTGGAAGATGCCAAGGGTCATGTCCCCTAAGAATCAGTATCATCTCCTCCATGCAGAGTACTCCGCTTTTGAGACTGTGGCCGTACCACCTCCAAGTCTGTCCTCTGCTGCCTCTATCATGTTGAAGTCACCGCCCATGCACCAAAAATCAGCCTGGGGCAGAGCCTGTCGGAAAGCGCTCCAAAAGATAGCTCTACCTGCAGCCGCATTCGGGGCATAAATGTTGAGGAAGCCAACGCTATCCTCTCCAATTAGAATGGTAACCCATTGAGCACGTCCTAGAAGTATGACTCTTGATCCTGTCACAGACGACAGAAGTTGCTCATTGACAGAGAGAGACACTCCTCCCTACGTCCCTGAAGGGCCGAAGGATGGAGACCAAAAAGTATGACTCTTGCCTGGTATAATCTTCCCGTAGCGGCGGGTACGCCCCTTAGTAGGATGGTGCTCCTAGAGGAAAAGAATGTCGATAGGTCCCCCCACCATAGCTCGATGCAGCTCTCCTCGATGAAGAGAGGGTGGGGTCAACTTGCCCCACTGGGCACTGAGGGCAAGAGGAGAAGTCACGACAAGCTTGAAACGGTTCTCTGACAGAACCGAATCCTCTTGCATGCTGCCAGCTTGGCGCGCACGGTGGTGACCCTCAGGTCTGGTGCTTGGTCGGCAACCGGGGCGGGGCCAACCGTCCGCCACTCTTTGGCTGATGGGTCATCCATGGTCGGAACTAGGTGCTCTGTGGCTTGAGCTCCTCCCTTGGCCCCCTAATGAGGATCTGAGCGGGAAGTAGGAGGGGAAACCATCGGGGCGGTCGCCTGGTCTGACGCCGAGGGCAAGCTCTGGCCAGATGCATTGGCCTGGAAGGCCGGAATAGTCCACTCGCTACATAATGGGGTCACCCTGAAGACTGGGAATAGATATCATGTGAGGCATAGAATCCGGTGAGGCAACACGGATGCGAAGAGATGGAATCCCGGCTGCTCGTGCGAGGGCCGAGGCAACGGTTGGGGGGGGGTTCCATTACTCTCCCGATGGCGCCACCAATCACCGGGAGAAGAGGAAGGTATTCCTTCTTGAGGCCTGGAAAGCAAACTATCACAAGAAAGCCTGAAACTCTTGAGCAAAGAGGAGGGAAAGAAGGGGGGGAAGGGGCGCGAGGGGGGAGGGAGGAGGGGGGAGGGGGGAAGGGGGGGGAGTGGGTGGGGCTGGGGGGGTAGGAGCAAGGCGGGAGGGGGGGGGGTGGGGTGCTGGCAAAAACAAGAAAGGGGTGAATGCGGGAGCCGGGAGTAGGCAGGGCGCGAACAAGAGTAGAAGGGGGGGCGGCGCGAGAAGCAGGGGGGGTGAAGGGAGGCGCAGGCGGACAGGAAAGAGGAGGGGGGGGGGGGAACGGGCAGGGCGGTGACGAGGGGGGAACTCGGGCAGCACGACAGCAGGGGAGGGGGGTGCAGCTCACTTGACTCGACCCTGTCTCTATATCTTTATCTCTTGGACATGTGGTTGAGTCTGTCATTGCATGCCCCGTTGGGCTTACAGACGTTTTTAGATTTTAGCACTTTGATCCTTAGTATTCCATGTTATTAGAAATGTGTGTGAGCACCATGTAGAACCATTGGGGGTTGTCCAAAAATAGTCACCCTCCTAGATTTTAGGAGTGTGATCCTTTGTATTCCACCTTATTAGAAATGTATGTGAGCACCATGTAGAACCATGTTTCAATACTAGATCTCTCCCAAATCCTCGGGAACTCGCCATACATGCTTTCCACTTGACACTTGAGCTCCAATGCCCATTTCTGTGTCCAAGCAGCCATCTCAATCGCCTAGACTAAGGTTGAGGTGCTAGAGCTTTTGTATTGGATAATCCCCCATTCCCAAAAGCTTGTACTTACCAAATATTTAGACATCCAAGAGTCCACCAGACCCCTTTCACACTGGGAAATGTCTGGGCTGGTGACAGTCATTGCAAGCATGCTTCATTAGATGGCCCATTTGATGGCACAGAAAACAGCCTTGGGTGCGAAGTTTTTTCTCTTCTTAGGGGTAAGAACCAGCCAAATGCAGGATGACTGCTGGAAAGGGTCTTGGGGGAGGGAACAAAAAACCTAAGCAACATGTGGCATCAGCCAAAGTCGACAGGATAGTCCTTGGTGTCTCGTGCTCATGATACAAATACTCTTTGGGCAAGTCAGGGAAGCAGACTGAGATCCAGAAACCGCCTTTGACGAGTGATCGCACACATGCCAAAGGTTTTATCTGCCCAGGTTTGAATCTCAGCTGTGGGGCATAGGCAACTGAAATGCTGCCATGGGGGGAGATGTGCTACAGAATCTAGTAGGACAATAGGGCTGTGCTGCAGGACTATGGGGGCTCTGTGGAGTTAAACTAGCCTCAGATAAGAAGCTGTGGGGAGATGGGGCAAAGGCACAGAACAGGAGAGAAGGGGGGGGGCAGAGGAAGTGCGTGGGGCAGGTGAAGCTGAGCACGTGCAGATGGGCTGTGTAACAGTAAGACCACCTAGTAGTTGGTTTGACCAAACTATTTGTGCCATCCAAGGTTGTTATTTTACATGTCTTTTTGTTGATTCTGTAAGCAATATTGTGGGATCTGGACATGCTTAGTAAAAAAAAGAAGAAAAGGAGTATTGTGTGTTGCAATTATGCAGGCGCAGTCTGTTGGACAAGTGCCAAGTGGGATGTATGCACCAGCAGTAGCAGCTGGCAGTGTGTTTGTACAACCCAAACCTGCTGCACTGACTAGCCATGATCGTGAAGGTTTGTTTGAAGATGAAGAAACAAGGAAGCTCAGAGAAGAAAGGGGTGCCAGAGCAGGAGGCTGGACTCCAGAATTGGGTCGTCGGAGAGCTTTTGAAGAAGCCTTTTCCAGCCTCTGGGTCAGTTGAAGTGTATCAAGTGATCTTTTCTTGATTTTAAAGAATGTTTAGTTTCAACCAACAAGAATGAGTGGATGCATGCAATATCTACCTCTGAAATTTACTAACACCTTTAGTATATGTCCACAACTGATTGGAACTTAACTTATCACTTTAAGATTTTTTTTAACAACTGTTTTCATGCGTGATTAACTGTCCATGCGAGTCATCCCAGTAGTAAATTTTGCATTGTCATGTCCTAAAATTCCTCCAAGCAAAATAAACAATGTACAGATTTCAACAGCACTAAGATCGTGTGTTGAGTATATCATGCTGGGTAGGCATGGATCTAGAGTCACTCACTTAAAAAATCACAAATCATTCTGTCAAAGCAGAAATATATGGTCCCGATTGTACGGTTGAATATTATCTCAAGGGCCAGGTTATTGAATCTTGCACCAAGATTCAATCCTTGGTGCACATAATCATGAGCCTTGCTTGTAATAAATGATTTTTCAAAGCACATAATCATGAGCCATTTGACGGCACAAAAATGGATAGCTAATTGCATTGCTGTAAGTTTCTTTATCATTTGTACCACGGAAGGAGCAGAAAAACACTTTAATATTCAAGGCTGAATGTATGAAGCCTTGTTAATTGCATCATTCCTCTCTTTAAAGCAAGGAAAAGTTATTCTCTTTATTAAGCATCTCTCTCTCTCTCTCTCTCTCTCTCTCTCTCTCTCTCCTCTCTCTCTCTCTCTCACTTACACACCCAGCCACACACATGCATATACACACACTCTCACGCGCACGCATGTGCGTGCACACATGCATGCATGTATTCGTGCACGGGCACTCGCAACATGTACACATCCAAACATGTCTACAATTTAAAGGCAGAAAATTGTTATACTAATTTCCACTAGTTTTAATATATAAGTCCAAGATGCTCGATTTTAAAACATCTAGCCTAAGTTTCCTGTTTCATTTTGTTTGTTATATGCTTGGCATGTGCAGTCACATAATTACCGTGATGGTTCTTTTCTATCTTCTCTTTCTTTATTGAAAGTAATGATCACAAAGGTTATAGTGCAAACATGATACTTAATTAGGTTGTTTCAACTTTCTTCATTTTCTTTGAAATTCGAGCTCAATATTTTAATCTCTTAGTTTTGGTCCGGCCATATGCAAGGTTTTTGTAAGGGACTTGTAAGGGATAAGCTAATATCCATGCATAAACAAGATTAGTACAAACAAAGAAGGGTGCGGGCAAGCAATTGTACGATCACGTTTGCAAATCTCTCTTGAGCCAGGGGCAAAGGCTTCACTCCCACGCGTCCATACCAGGCAAGGACCCTCGGCAGGACTATCTGTGATCTGGCATGTCCATGGTAGGAGTAAGCCTCTTGGTCTAGGTTCAGACCACAATGAATCAATAATAATCCAAGACTCCTTATATAATACTTATTGTTGTAATAAATACCAATCCAATCATAAATAGCCAATAATGTTAGATGTACTAAATTTGAACCTTAGCCACCTGAATCCACATGCTTTTTTTAATCTAAGGGCTTATCAAATCTTGTTGGATTAGTTCTTAATCTGAAGGGTTAGTGCTATGTACGTAACATTCCTCCTCACTTAGGATATATCCACCCTTGGAAATAAATGAAGGAGAATCTTGCTACATACATCAATTGTCTTCAAAATCAAGTTTGTAAAATCCACATAGCTAAGCATCTAGGAACTAGCTCAACTGAAGCTGTTGTTCCTCTAGTATATGATCGTGGGAACAAGACAAAAAAATAGAACCTTCTTAGATCCTCGAAGAACCTAAACCATCCTTTAATCCTCCAACTCCTTGTGGAATTGGAAACCTAGAATTGTTGAGACAACTGTGTGCTAGATACAACATAGTGTCCATCCTTTTTAAGATTTGGTAAATCCTCGTACCTCGGGAGCATCATATCTCCCTCTCAAAGACTCCTAAAACTATCAAGCACCATAATTGTGTCTCCTTCAAGCTATCAAAGTCTCAGGGAGTATGGGTTTTAATCCAACTCCTACCAAATGTATTCTATGCTCAGTAATTATATATGCAAACTTGACAATAGGGATATACCTTCGCCAATAAAACGGTCGCTTGGAGCCATATGCACAAAGCATAACCTTTAAAACCTGATTCCACCCTCTCTGTCTACCCATTGAACTGAGGATAATCAGAAAGACCAAGTTCGTTGAATCTCTGGATGACCTGCTGTAGGAACGTTGCACGAAAATAATAAGGAATTCCTCTCCTAATCCCAACACAATCCGGCGCACTGGCTCTACCATCTGAAACAACAATGGGTTTCGAATATGGTACTACCTTCCACCCGAACAAGTGGAATGATCCTTGAGTCATGATCTAAATCAATGGAGCTCCCCACTTGGACCTACTTCCAATACTGAATGAAATGCCCATCAGCCCGAGATGGCCCTCTGATCGTATAAATCACCCCCACAGGGTAACTATCCTTCATACGGATAGGACTTAACAAGGTTAAACAATTTATATACACCCAAAAACTCTACATGTTGCAGATCCTAGCGTCCCATACCACTGGGATACACACCATATAAAATTTCCTTGAGACTTTTAAAGTCGAGTTAGGGTGATCAATCCTTTCCTAACTAAGTCTTGATGCACTACACCTCCACCCCATGTCATGGTCCACCCTAATGGTAAACCAATGGAAGAAACAATGAAATAATTCACACATGTCCACGCATCCAACAGCTCTCCTCCTGATGGGGGTCCCACATGGAAATACACTATGCGATGTGTCCCAATCTTGTGATTTTTTGACTACTGTCAGGAAATCTCTTTCTCCCCAAGATGGCTCATCTTGTAAGCTACAATATTCTCACAAGTTGAGACCCTAGGATCCAAACAATTCTATTATCAACCAACCATTCAGCTTGAAGACCACAACTAATTCAGCAAAGAAAACATTTGTGAAACCCCACACTGATGCTTCCTAAACCAGTGTCCCCCAAACATCTAACTTAACCGTTATAAACCATAATTAACATCAGATAAAAGGGTACAAATGTATTGAAACACTTCAGAGAAAAGACACATTATATTACGAAGTTTTAGTGAATTACAAAATAGAGGATGGGACCGCAAAATCACCCTTCCAAACATACTGGATCATCTTCCATTATGTTACAAAGTCCTACTGAATTACAAAATAGAGGGTGCGATCGCAAATTCACCCTTCAAACATACTGGAGCATCTTCCACTAAAAAGGACAAAATATGACCCTTACAATCTACATGGACGTCATGGCTATAAAACCATTCTTTACCTAGTATAACATCGACCCTGTCTAGATTCATAATAAAAAAATCTAGGGAGACTGTATAAATTTGGATAGATATCGATAATTGAGACACATGCATGTCCCAAATTTGTACATGTCTCGCCACCAGGCTCAAATGATACTACACTGATCACTTGGTTGCATCTTCACTCCTAGCTTCTACACAAATTCAGCATTATTGAAGTTGTGAGTGGCACCAAGGTCAAAAAGAATGTGCATAGTCTCCCCTAACATCGACCCATACATATGTATCAAGTCCAAAGATTGCCACATTGAAAACACATTCCATGCAAGCACACTGACTTAAAACAATAGTGTTCATGGAAGAAATTTGAGGGTTACCTATTACTTAGATCAAATGAGTTGCCTTGCTCTTTGCCTTTTGACAACTTGCCTTCATATGGCCCTTCTAACTGTAAGAGAAATACCTACAACATTGTGTGGGTTTTTTTAATCCATGGGTTGGCAACATTGGAACAAAAGCTCCAAGTTTTCAGAAATAATAAAAGATCTTGTTTCTACTTGTTTTGGCCTAGAGAGAGAAAATGTTCTAGAGAGAGGTAATTCAGTTTTTAGATATCTTTGGATGGAAAAATATGCCTTCTTATTAAAATGAATTCCCCCGAAACAGAAGTTTAAAAAGTCGGCCTGGTGACGGCCCTTCCTCAGCAAACCCTTCATCTGGGACATCTACTGTAACGTGCCTCGCGTGCTGAGGATCATCTTGGATTATCGTCCCATTCGGCTTGAAAGGCATTCCACATTGAGCAATAGAAGAACCCGAAGTTGCAATTCAACTTCCCATGGTTTGTGCCCCCGTCACCACCACATCCCTGTATTGAAGAATCCATGGTCAGGCGCTTTCACGACTTCATCCACCACTACAACCAGGTCCCCGACCCAGCAGTGATTGCCACAATTCGATTCTTCAACCTCATCATCACCTTGTTGGAGTCCTTCCTGACATGGGACCATTACTTCGAGGGAGTCCAAGGCCTCGCCTTTAACATCAACAAAGGGCCCCCACTCAAGCAGCTGTTTGGCTACTACGAACGAGTCATGTGGATGCCTGCTTGGAGGCTCCAAACTTTTGAAGACATGATGGAGATGACGTTCTGGGCGAGCTACCGTATCTTCCATCGTGCCCCTCCCGCTCCTACCTCTCGCAACATGACCTTTCACGCAGCTACTATACTTCTTTTGTAATTTATCTTTTTGTAATCGTGCGAAGCACCAATTGTAAATGAGACATGGGATGATTGAGCTTACGGCTTGGGTAATGCCGATCATATGGAATTGATGTACATAGAGCTAGATAAATTAGGAAGACTAGTTTTGGGTTCCCATTTGTAATTGGGCGGCCTGACATTGTAAATATGAGCTCATGTATATAAGACATTTTATGAAATATGAAAAGGGACAATCCCATTTGTCTCAATTGAGTTTTTCCTTCTTTCCCTCTCTCTCTCTCTCTTTTGAGCTTATGGTGGCTTGCTTGCTTGTGATGCCTTGCTTGCTTGCTTGCTTGTGATTGTTGGTGTATGTGAATAGGAATGGCGTTGCTCTCCCTTCTCATTGCTCTCCATCTTGTATTGTTTGCATACGATTGGCATGAGGTAGAGTTTGAGCTCTCCATAGCTCCTTCCCTCTTGCTCCTACCCAGCTTTCTTGGATCTCTTTGGGTGACACAAAGAGAGTGTAGAGTGAGCCCCTAGTGGCCTCTCATGGAGGAGTTACTTCTAATAGGGTTGGCCAAGTGCAACTCTATAATCTTCTCTTGGTCCATTCAATGTGCTACTTTGTGATAGCATCCATCCCTAGAGTCATAAAAAATGATTTCACCAATTGTTCATGTCACCCATTGCCTCAGTACCTAATGTATTTTCAGGCATAGATAATACTCACAATGACTATCAACCCACCTAGTCTTGTAATTTGTAAAGGGTGTTTTTTCTTCTCCTTCCATCTCCTTAATACACTTAATCAATGTGTTGTGTTTGTACACAGCCGTTTTCTTAAATTTAATTTTTTTAACCTTTATTACCATCTGATTCAAATATTAAAGTGTCATTAGATTGCATTTTCTCCCTTGCATTCATTAGGAGTGTCCATTTCATGGGCGACGTCCGAGGGTGGAGTGACAACCGCATGGGCAAGGTGTAAAGGAGGAGTGGCAAAGGGCTCAAAATAGTGTGGAGAAAGAATGAGGAGGAGAAGAAGGTGGAGTGGGGTCATGGGGAAGAGATGAACCTTAGGCTTTAAAATTTGAGCAAGTTACACGTAGCCTAGGACTTATTGCTTCTATCTTATGTAGTTTACAAGCATCTTTGAGTGTGGTACATAAATGCTCACCCCTTTACACACATACATTCAATCTACTTGCATGCTTGTTGAGTAGGATGTTTCTATGGTTGAAGAAATGATAAGCAACGAACTTCACACAACCATCCTCTCTATTACCTAGCCATAGTATGGGCATTTGTTGTCAAAGCATTTGTAAAGTCATAAGTGGATCAAGGACATCCTTAACCCAGAACAAAATGCCACCAAAAATTGGGACACTAGGACCCCCTTGCAAAAAGTGGAGCTTTGTGGTGATTGGTTCTTTTTTTTCCATGTCCAACTTCCTTTAACTACCTTAGATTTCCCTTTGAACTACCACTATGAATGACGGGCCACTATGTGGTATCCTCATAATTAAGTAAACCACATTTTTATGTGTATGATGGATTTGTATCCAAGTTTTAATCTTTTAATGTTTTGATTGTGTTTTCAAAACAAAAATCTAGGCAAAGCTTTGTCTATAACCAACCTACTAAGACAAGATAGGTCCTATAAACCCCAACTCCCAACCCCACCACCACCATGAAAAGTTTTTGCCATTGCTATAACTCCCTTACCATCATGCAAAGGGGTGATTATGCTCAAAGTGATTATGCAAGTGCAAACTCATGCCTATAGTATGCAATTTGAAAGCATGGTTTTGTCCTTACGTTGTGTGTAATCATTCATTAGAAGGGATTGTGGGCTGCACTACTAGCCTAATAGACTCTTTGCTTTTCTTCCATGGCCATCTTCTAAACAAACATTTATTATAAGTCTTATTGAAAGTCGTAAGTTCTTTATTTAAATCTGCTAAAATATTTAATTTCAAATTCTCCTCTCTCTCTCTCTCTCTCTCTCTCTCTCTCTCTGTTTTGGGGTTATTCCTACGACATTTAAAAAAGCTTCTTTCATCGGGTGTGTGAGTAAATAAACAAAATGGGCTAACCCTTCTATCACCCAAGTGTGGTAGATTAGTTAGCTCATGGAGTTGTTATTCAACATGTCTCGTGTTTGAATCTCTCTCCCATCGGATAGATCATATTTGGTCTCTCTTGGGATTATTCCTACGATGTTTTAAAAAACTTCTTCTTCTTCTCTCTCTCCCTTTAGTAAAAGGTGCCATATAATTTTTTGTGTATATATTTGATATCAAGAAAGTCTTGTTGAATTTCTCACCTCAAGAAAGTTTGAAATAGGGATCCACTGGAGGCGTATTGATCTCTAGTAACAAAATGATTTGGAAATGTTTTACATAGCATAAAGATGTGGATGAATATACTATTGAATGGGTGAATTAGTTTTGCTTTGAGAGAGCATTCCAATTATTGGGCTTATGCTATTGGCTTTATATTTTGAGGATTATGAAGGATGGAAAGAAATTATGAAATTAAAGTTGCTGACATTACATACATATATATATATATGTATATATATTAGTGATGACAAGAAAAACAAAGAAACCTTAATAGGGGGCCAAACTGTTTGAAAAATGAAAATTGATTAATTAGTGAAAGATGTAAGGTTTTCCTAGTTATTTTGAATGATTACGTCAACCTTGCTTTATAATTGCTTTTTGATGGGCATCACACTCATTTTTTAGCAATATGGCCATAAAATACTTGAATACTTGCAAAATTTTAATGTCCATTAAAAATTACACTAAAATAAAAAAACAACTCGCTATATTTCACCAAACCTGTCAGTTTTAAAGGGCACGGGTGCCCGTCTAAAATCAAGTCTCTGGCTGCTGCGATGGGTAGGCCACTAAGCAATCGGTACGTCTCAAGAATCGGTACGATGCTCGAAACCTTTTACGATCCGCCTAATAATTGGTGTACGCTAGTGTAGTTGGTACACTGATAATTGTATGTGCCAAAATGGGCATACCATTTATGTGGCACTCAAACCAAACTTCAAATTACATTGAAAAAAGAGAATGTCCCTTGCCATCCTCCTGAAATTTGAAGCCTTCATATAGGGCAAAAATGCCCTTCAATCCATCTAGTGAAGGCCCCTTCGAAAATTGGGCTACAGGTAGAATGCCATCCATCCAATTTTTAAAAAAAATTTGAGAATTTGAAGGCTACCTAAAGTCAAAGTAAAATTTGGCCTTCTACTTGAAGGTTTGGGTCCGCCTTCAAATTTCAACCCTGGCCCTTGGGCCCAATCCTAAGCACCGTAAAAATACTTGCAAAATTTTAAAATGCTCGTAAAAAATTACTCTAAAACACACACACATAAAAACTTGCTATATATTTTACCAAGCCTGTCAATTTCGAATTGCAAGGGTGCCTGCTAAAAATCAAGCCTAATCCTGATTTCTCCCCAAAATAAATCCCTTTCTAGCAAGAATCTCGTTAAATAATCCTTTGTACAAGAACATACATTGGCCTTTATATTGTGTATCGCCTCCTTGACATCAACTCCTTGAGCTCAAACCCCAAAATAAGTGCATTCCTAGAAGTCCAGTTCTTTGATAAGTAATTGAACCTACTAAAGGAGAAATGCAATTAATTTCACTTGTAGGTTCCTCTCTTTTCCCCAAAATCCATTGTGATCAAGATACATGCATCTCATTGCACCATTTGGATGCTTAGAGTTTGTTGCTAGAGAGAAAGGCCACTACCAACACCTTCCCCATAAAACTCATTGCATGAACCGGTAACATTGACTTCCAACTGGCAATACATCTTGTTTGCCCAACACTTGGGGCTCTAGCTAACCCTCCAAAGCTTGTTGAACTCAATGAAGTTATATTTCCCTCTCTTTCAACAATCTATACATCAATGCAGTCCCTAGGCTAAACATGGCTAGACATTGGGAAACTATCCACCCAACCCCAATCCTTCCACTACATCCCATCATAAAAAGACATAACAAAATGATGTTTAACAATAGCCTATGATAATTCCTTACCATATCTTGAGGATCCAAGCATCAATGTGGGATGCTTCTCATTATCAACTTCGTACATTAGGATCTATAAACCCATGTAGAAGTTTAGGTTTTTGTTTTCCTCATCTTTATATACTACTAGTGTTTTCTCCTCCTTACTTCACTCACCTCTTGGATTAGTTACAATGGGATGACAATTGTACATTGGAATGTGGTAATGTGTGGTGCCCCCTAAATTACTTTTACTTGTGAACTTTCTAATGCATGCAATGTATTATTTTCTCTCAAAAATCAAATTTCCTTTCCTTATCATCAGTATACATAACAATCCAATAATCACATAAAACAATAGAGAAGGTTTCACATCAATATAAAGGGGCCTCTATCCAAATGTGGGTGAAGGTGTAAGTTCAAGCTTTTGCACTGCCCTCTTGTGGATCTCATACACTGATTGCGCATCAAAACAATAAATCTCCAAGCCCTTTAAGTAACATGAGCAAGAGTTCTTTATCCAAATGTAGAGAGCCCAAGTTGAGAGGCCTAGTGAAAACCCTCTATTGCTGATATGAAACCTAAGGTATCTTGTAGCACACAACCCTTGATTTTCCTCTTGTACACAAACATTGGCTTCTAAACATGTGTGCTAGTAGTGCCCTCTTGACAAATGGGTCTCTCTAGGCTTTCAAACACCTTGTGTGTGCTTGTATAAGATTTATCTCACATGCAGAAGTTCAATTCACAACATCGAAGGCCTAAGATGCGTTTAGATATGTACAGTGCAAGTCGTAATATTCAAGGCTAAATAAATCAAAGAATTTGTGTAAGCAAAAAGTGGTAACACTACCATGAGATTAGGTGGTTTTGCTCCAGCGGTGGGCAGTGATTTGTTATGCAACAGCTCCTACGGGACCGATCGATGTAGTTGTGGGTGAGAAAAAGGAGAGGACCTAGGAGGTGGTTCAACCGCCAAAATGTGACTCAGTTTATTCCTAAGTTCTGTCCATCATGTCACAACTTTTCCTTAAGACCCCTAACCATTTGAATCTTCCAGGCTTCCAAGAATGGGTAGAACTTAAAGTGCATCCCAAGACTGGGCTTGGTTTTGTGGAGCCTTCTTAGACAAAACTATTGTTTGCGCCTCTAGAAGCCTACTTAGAGGTTTCTGTGGTTTGAGGTTTCTTAGAGATGTTCTTTCGAGTTTGGCCGACCATTGTCTCTTCATAAATCCTAGCATATTGGATGGTATCCTCTAGTGTCCTACTATGATTATTCTTTTATAGGAATCTCCCTATTATGTTGAGATTGAGGGAGATAATGGGAAGTTATTTGCTAGTGTCGTGCCTCAGAGAATTGTCCAAAAAGACATATCATTTATAGTAAAAGAGTGAACATGATGTGTCACCTAAAAATGGATCATATGCTTGATGTTGAGATTCCAAAGCGTCCCATGGGTAGATGAAGACAAAGTGAGAGACCCCCTGGGATTCTACTCGCTGTTCTTCTTATTAGTGTAAAGCCCGATTTGCAAACATTGATCTAAAGATAAAAAAAATGCCAAGAAAAAGTTTCACAAAGAGGTCATAAAAAAAGCGCACTCTCTTTGGAAGTCAACACAGGTGACAAAGAAAAGAGTTCCTATGAGGAGTGGGAAGAAACGTATGTAAAGAAAAGGATGGAGAAGTGGGAGAAGGGAATGCTTGCTTGCATTGCTGGCATATAGAGAAGGATTCCACATGGCTATAATGTCACGGCAGTAAGTATAGTTATTGAGCAATGGTAAATTATGCACAAAGCGTTTGCTTAGATGCTAAATTTCATAAGGTTTTATAGAGGCAAAATAAGTCAAACCAAGAAGAGGCCGATGTCCATGAGATGGGGGATGATGATGAGACCGATGTCCATGAGATGGGAGAGGTCGATGTTCATGATGGGCGATGAGGCTGATGTTTAGGACGATGATGAGGTCGGTGTTCATGAGGTGGCAAATGCCGATGTCCATGACATGGGAGATGATGTTGTCACTACCCCGGTAAGCCTTTGTACAAGAAAAATGGTTGCATAAAATTTCTTTTAAAAAAATATCATAATTGTTATTCCTTTTGTTTAGGATTTTAGTCCCTCTGAAAATGTGTGTGCCTTTTGTTTCACAAAAAGGAGCCAAAACCAGAAAATCTCCAATAGGTGATGAGAAGGGTGACCGAGGGTGTCGACGACAGGTGAATTTATTATCTACGCATTATTTTTCTCTTTGCAAAGTGTATACCATAGTAAATTCCATGCATTTTTGTATTTTTTGAGAATGAAAGTAGATTAGTTAGGCATACATTACTTTCAAACATATCGCATTTTATTTTTCATGCGCATTTTTAATTAACGAAACCCCTTGTGCTTTAAAACATAGCCAATATTGGACAAAAAAAAACCCATCTACACCCATTGACATTGCGTCTCCCGAAGAGACGATAAAAATAGAGACATGAATGTTGTTATCAGCAGCAGTAGAAGATTTGATTGCCAGAGTCTAGCCCCCGAACTCCATGGTATCTTACATGGAAAATTAATTGTTATCATTGTATGCTTCTCAAAGTATCTTACTGCTATGATATCCATTCGTTGGCTAAGTTTATTTGTAAATAGTAATATGTTAAGACATGGTATGATTTACCATTTGAGATTCTTGAGATTGAGGCTAGAGGTGGACTATGACTTTAAACTTGTGGATGGAGGTTATGTGGATGTGGAGGCTAGCACAAACTCTTTGAATCTTTTTGCCTTGTAAGTTTTTTTAATAGTGTCTCTTTTTTTAAAGAAATATGTTTGTGTGTGTCCTAATAGTAAATAAGTTTTAAATAGGTGGATGGAGTACACATTGCCAAATAATGTGATAGATCATGTGTGGTTCGTGGACAACTTATGGTTGTCCTTTATGTCCCTTGAAGTTGATGATATGTTATTTTAAATTTTCTTGGGACACAAGATCATGGGAGCTATATGTTCACCTTTTTTTGACAGATAAGCCCAATTATAAATTGTAAAACTAGAATGTTGCTAAGTTCATTTGTAAATTGGAATCACTTATGATAAGTGTAATTATATAGATCTCATTGGGCCCTTGTGGCATTCTACAACGGATACATTCGTGTTAATGGGCTGCCTAGAGACTAAAGTGCAATCTTGTTTTTTGATTCCTTGTCTGTGCGCACTGTTTCTCAAACTACTTGCCACATGTTTATAGGTGTAAATCTACTTTTAATATTTTACTGTATATGTTGTATAAAGAAATAACCTCACGAGCTTGTTAAGATGGAGGTTTTGTTGTTATTGTAGAGTGCGTGCATTTTTAGCACGCCACAGTTCTCATCCTGTTGTACAGAGTGAGTTTTTAGATCTGGATACATTGTGTCATGTCGTGATAGTGGAGGTATGTTTACCATTAAACAATTAGCTATTATAGAGAATAAATTTACTTTTATGCTTATTTTATGTTATGGCTACCATGTGGTTTTTTATCAAGGGCGGATTATAACATTCCAAGCCTAGAAATTAGGTATAAGCTTACATCTTTATGTTCTTTAGTTGCATGGTTACTTTATCATTTCATTTACCTTTCAGAAACTTGGTTTTCACATGCAAATGTAGAGAGCCTGAAGGGTGACCTCCAAGCTTGGATCCATACTTGCATGTTGGAGACGACCATGCAGTAGTAGATGATGGAAAAGCTTTGGGGTGTTACATCTTTTTGTATGAGATGGTCATATGTCTCTAGATGATGTGGGTGCTTGTGGATTCTTTATATCTTTGTAGGAGACCACCTAGCCACATTGGGGTTGTATATCTTTTTGTATT
This sequence comes from Cibotium barometz, assembly GCF_041138505.1. Classification (NCBI taxonomy): domain Eukaryota; kingdom Viridiplantae; phylum Streptophyta; class Polypodiopsida; order Cyatheales; family Cibotiaceae; genus Cibotium; species Cibotium barometz. The sequence goes on along the minus strand of NC_141090.1, from coordinate 37,591,225 downwards.
AGATGGTTTTTTAAATGAGACGGTCATTGAGATTCTGCATCTTTTGTATGAGATGGTTATATACCACAAGAAGTATAATTTCATTCATAAAAGTATGTTGGTAAAAGTATGTTATGACTATGGTTATAATATTCACTTATATACTTGCCCACCATTTCACACTCATTAATGTTGGGCCTCCATACTTGCCTGGCCATACCTATGCTCATCGGCTCTCTTTGAGTCTAATTCCAAGCCCCCTTTATTACAAACTATCCCCACCCAAAGGTTTCGTCCTCGAAACCATGTATGGAGCAATGTATGGGCTGTTTGGAATCTTCTAAAGTACATTTGTTGTATCTCCAAAAGTGCCTCACACAAAAGAACTCCACATAGAGCTATCCACTTATTTGATGTACATCTGGACTGCTCTCTATGATATCCATAAGCCCACGAAGTCTTGTTGAGTGTTGATTGATGAGTGGTAAAGCACACCAATGACCATGGCTGTCCATATAGTAAATTTACAGCAATGGCATCCTTCATATCATCATCCCATTCCATGTATATAGCTATCCAAAGACACCATCCATCTATACTTATTCCATGAAGGATCAAGAATAAGGCAATAAGTGACCACACCAAGTACCCATCAATAAGGTTGACTTCCAAAGATGCTCGATTCAAAAGGAAACCCTTCCGCTTCCAATGGCAATGCATAGTATCCACCCAGGTCAAATGGAAATCCATTCGCTTCAAGTGGCAATGCATGTTGTCCACCTAGATCATATGGAAATCCCGAAGGAAAGGTAGCAATATTCCTCGGCATACTTAGGAAATGAATCCACATGTAATAATGGCGTGCATTTCTCCCTAAATCTCCATTGTTGTTGAGTAGCCACAAAGTTCTGTACCACTTCATAGGCTAAATTTTCCCAATCCCATTTATACTCATGCATTACTTGTAGCCACCATTGTCTAGCTTTGCCTCCAAATTTGCATGTCACTTGCTTCACTTTGTCTCCCTCATTGCATGGAAATGTACAAAAGTAGGCATCCCAATTGTGAATCCATTCCTTGAGCTGAATATAAGTGACTCCTTCCCCATCAAAAGAGAGAAAAGCTTCTACAAATGATTCACCATGATTGAACCATAAGCTTCCAATAGGAGTCGAAATCATACGATCCACAAATCCATCCTTTTCCAAAGATTTTGGTAACTTGGAGTGTATGACCTCATCATATAACTGTGCATACCTATCTTTGTTATCTTCATTTGGAAATTATGACTATTTCCTTTTATTTTAACTCCATCAAATCTTGCCTATGCATTCCTTCCTTTCCATAAGGCTTTCACAATGGTGAATCAACATGAGAAATATCTTTTGGGTTCTCTTGAAGTGCTATCTTCATACCTTGAGTGTACCCATTGGAAGTTTCTACCTCAATTTCAACATTTCCATGCCAATTAAGCCCACAACATGATGGATTTGGAAGTGAGCTTTGTGGTTGTGACCAGCCTCTTGTCCTATCAAGAGAAGTATCAATCATTTTCACACACCTTTGCACTTCATTTACCCCATCAGCAAGCTTCTTGCAGCCCTCATTCTCATAGCATTGGACATTTGCTCCATGAGAACATTGCTTTGTCGCATATGCTCATTGTTTTGCCTCAAAAGCTCACTGTTTTGGAAGTAAATATCCCTTTGTGCATCCTTCATAGCTTCGGTGATAGTAACCTTTAGCATATCCAAAAGTAATGTGCTTCAAAGAAACTTGTGCACTTCCACTTGTGTGTCCTGACATTCCCTCAGTCACCATGTGATCACTCATGTTATGTAAAGGCATTCCCTCTTATTCACGGTCACCCATGGTACCACATGAGGGTTTATGGTGCTACCGATGTTGAAATTGAAATATCAAAGGCTTGCCACGTTTGTCTCGGATGAGAAGAACACTTCTATCACCCTGGATCATCACTTTGAACACCCCTATACCTCTCTGTTTTGACTTTTAGCTGAAAGTCAACTATGCGGGGTTGACCATCCAAACGGTCATGGAATTGGGAACTTGTTGGCTCTTTGGAAAGCTCTTTAGAGTGTTCTCAAGCTATGTAAACACCTTCAATTTAGTCCGCACATTTTTGACTGAATTAGAGTTTTCAGCCTGACAGAACTGTCCACTTTGTACCTTGAGATGGTGTCCGAATCCACCACTTGATGGCTAGTTAGGACCGCCTTAAGACACCCTTTTAAAACTTCCAAAGGCCCTTGGGAGATCTTGAGCAAGTTGGGACTGAATTGCACTTCTTTGCTCACTGTAGAGTGCAGAAATTTCACAAGAATTTTGCCATAGTTTCCCCGCAATTTGGCCCAAATCTCAATTGAAATACAAAAGCAATTGCCCACTATCCACTCATGATCTAATGCCACAAACGATCATCCTCAAAATCATATGCTTGCTCAAGTAGTCCTTATGCTTGCTCAAGTAGTCCTTATGCTTTGACCACTAGCAAGCATCCATGGCATATTTTCCTCAATTGAAAGTTAGGGTTTGCTCAATGGCTTATGTGGATCATTAGTTTGCATATTAGCATCATTAGTGATTCTAATGATAATTAAGCAATACTAATTTCACGAGGGATTAGCCAATGATAAAACTGATTAGGGTTTCCAAGTCATAAACCCTAATTCTTGCCCCAAACTTTCAAGAAATGCATCAATGGTAATAGCCACTCACCAATGGTAGAAAATCTTCAAGTTTTGTTCACATTGTTGAAGATCAATTCACTGGATTTTTCACCTTCTTCTCCAAGCTCCATAACCTTCATGTACCTCCAAAGGCTCCAACATTTCCAAGGCATCATTGGATTTGCTTGATAGGCATTATCTTCATGGCATCATCTCCACGAATCCTTGTAGAAAATGCAGTAGCTGGCGGCATTCTTCACTTCCTTTGCGTTGAAAATCATGGTTAAACTATGCCTCCTTGTAAGCTTGGTGCTAAGATAAGCTTAGCCAAGCTAGTTTGTAAGCGAAATCACTGCAAACGGGCAGCCAAAATGGGCCTTTTGTATCTTTTTCGATGAGATGACCATACACAACTAGATGATGTGGTGATTCAACATTTACAAGCTTTGGATAGTTCAAGACATTGGCTTTGAATGGTTTTGGCAGTCATGGCTCTTGTAATCTTGTCAAAAGCAAGTTATGGTTGCGTTTTTGGGTTTTATATTTTCTCTAAGTGTTTTGATGTCAAAGCTTGTTTAAAATCTCTACAATTCATGAGCTTAGGTAGCAAACGATGATATTGTCGATTCTCCTCTGTTTAAAACATGTACTATGTTTAATGCTTTAAAACATCTACCGTATTTGTCACTATAGTTTCCACTACAAGACTAAGAAGAATGCATGCTACCAAGTATACTTGTAAACAATATTTGGAATACATTAGGTGCAAGGTCCTTGTAATACACCTGTTCAAAATAGTTAAGTGCTTTTTCGACTTGGTCGTCTTGGTCTTGTAATACACCTGTTCAAAATAGTTAAGTGCTTTTTCGACTTGGTCGTCTTGGTCTTGTTGATAAAATTTTATAATTTGCTTCGATCAAGAGGAGGCAAATCCTTCTCCCAAGCTTTTGTTGCCATTCCTTAAGAATATCAAATCCTGCTACTACAAGGAATCTCCCAAGTTTTTATGTCTATGTTGTGAAAAGTAATCTCAGGTTGTGAAAGTAATCTCAGGTTCAAGTATTTGAATGAACCCGAGATTACTTTCAGAGCATGAGATTACTTTTCACAGCAGAGACGAGTTCTCGAGATAAATTTCACAGCATGAGATGAACCTGAAATTACTTTCATAGCCTGAGATTACTTTTCATAACAGTGCAGTTAAGGTCTCTGCTCTATGATGAAAGTAATCTCGGGCTGTAAAAGTAATCTCAAGAACCCGAGATTACTTTCACAATAGAGATGATTGCATGTCACGTCATGTCTTGCTATGTTGGTTCCATATTAAGAAGGCTTGGGTCGAGAATCTTCTTCCATAGGTAGAACTAATCCATTTCATAGTCAAGCTTATTTTATTACCCACCTAGATTGCCCTGTGTCATTGATTTGAGTGGGCCGTTGAGTAATCTTGGGCTGTGACATCCCTTGAAGTTGATTATATGTCATTGGACCCTTGTGGCATTTAACGTGTCAATGGGCTGCCTAGAGACCAAAGTGCAATCAAGAGGATGTTTTGCATAAGAGGATGTTCTCTTTATGCAAAAGGAATTGTGCTTAAGAGAAGGATGCTCTCTCTACGTTTGTATTAAAGTGGATGTTAATTATGTTTATTGAGCACATTATTAACTCTATTATAATAATTATCTCTGTTGTGAAAGTAATCTCGGGTGTTAACTACAGTATGTGTGCCAATAAATAAAGAGACAATTTCAATACATGTAAAACATGTCAACATCTTTGCTTTTTGACTCTGCTGTGAAACATTCACAACTCGAGATTACTTTTCACATTAGAGACCTAAACTGCATATATAGGTCTCTACTGTGAAAAGTAGGTCTCTGCTGTGATAAGTAATCTCGGGCTGTGAAAGTAATCTTGAGATCCCAAGATTACTTTCACAGCCCGAGATAACTTTTCATAGCAGAGACCTACATGTAGTTTAGGTCTCTGTTGTGAAAAATAATGTTGGGTTGTGAACGTAATCTTGGGTTCCCGAGATTACTTTTGTAGAAGAGTCAAAAAGCAAAGATGTTGACATGTTTTGCATGCATTGAAGTTGTCTCTTTATTTATTGGCACACATAGTCTAGTTAGCATGTGCACCACACTTCAAATGACTACATAAATAAGACATACAAGACACCAAAAACTTTACAAAACTTTAATTGTTGGGAACTTTCAAGGGAGTTAATGTAACAATAACTCACTCCATCACGTGTTGTGTATAGTTAAGCAAGATCCTTACTTTTGAGATGCAAAAATGTATGAATTTCATTTGCATCTAGAAGAATCAAAGAGGATGACCGCTCTTTATCTTGCAAGTTACCATACTTGCAAGAAGTGATTTTAGAGTAAAAACTATTACAGCATCATTGCAAGCTTTAACATCCTTGCCAATGAGACTCGCCTGTACTTTGGTAGAGCCATGTCTCTTGCTCAAAGGTAGCAAGGCATGACAAGTATGACATGAGATAGTAATTGCTAGATCCACCAACAACGTTTTAGTACAGCAATGTGGACACCAAATTCGAGGCCTTCTCTCAAAATGTATACGGTGTTAACCACGTTGATGCTTCTTTTTAAGAATGCTAGTTTGATGTGTTGGCTTATTGGGTTTGCAAGTGGAACCTTGTGCACCCATCTCTATCGGTGATACGAGATTTGGTTGTGCTTCCCCATGCCCAAGTCAAGTCTTAGGTTACATTTGCTTGGGTTTGCCTCACATTCCCTCAAGTTGCCATGTTGATTTAGCTTGGAGACATCAATGATTCAAGAGTATCTTTAGATAGCTTCAATTGATGTAAGATAAATTCCATTTCTTTGGCACCTCTCTTAGGTATTCCTTGTTGGATTGATGACAAGGTATCTTTAAGCTCTTGTATACATTGAAAAATCTCCTCTTAGGGACTAGTCTTATCGCATATGTCATTCATTGGAGGAGACACCATCTCATGGGCATTGTCTATTATTGGAAGAATAGCATGCAAATGAGAAAAATGCTACATAACTAACAATCGGATGCTATAAAGGTGCTTGCATTCACTAATCTAATCTGGATAATCACAATAGTTACTTTGCATACTGACATGCTACCATTGACTTCGTGTGGAGCTACTTTGTATCTTAAATAATAATGACATTTCATTCACAATCTGCAAAGAACATGGGTCAACTTCATATCGGCATAGAATCTTCTCTCCTTCAAGCATATTTAAAGTGTGCTCTTTTGAAAATCCTTTGATGCTAAATCAGCCAAATCAGCCAGAATGAGCTATCACATGAGAATAAAATAACAAGATTAGAAATTTACATCATTAGCAAGCTACACAAAAACAAGTCAAAAATATATACCTATTTCTTACTTCTACTTAAAGAAACCAAGTAAGGTTCCACCCATGTGACTGCTTGTCTTTGAATCCCCCACAAGTACATGCATTAAATCCAAAATGGATCGATTTATACAAGTTTCCAAGAGCATGTATTTGATATATTGCCATAGCCACTCCACCAAATTTCTTGTGTCAACATTTCCATAGTTGAAAAGGCATCCAAACTTTGGCCATCATTTTCTCCACATACAATTTTGACCACACCAAGCATTTGTAACATAACAGATGACATTGTTTTGGATTGAGCACTTGTGTAGAAGTAGTTGATTTTTTCTTTGACCTTGGAACCTAGAGTTAGGAGTTCCTTTGTAGAATCCTTGTTCTTCTAGTAGCTTTATGAGGATCCATCAAAGTGTTGTGACTACTAGGGTGATATTGGGACCATCGCTTTTAGATCTTTTTAGATTAAATGAATGTGTAGACAATGAGGTTAGGTTAAGGGTAGAATATCTTTGCTAGAGGGTCATCCCGTATATGTACTCAAAGGTAGGCTTTGGTGACCACAAAACAGGGCCACCAGGTCTTTGCTCGGGCATCAAGCCTACCTTGCCTACTAGCTAGGGTAATCTTTCCCACTCCTTAGTAACCTCCTCAAGAGTCCATTGAGGTTGAAATTTGGAGGGTGGGCTTTTCCTCTATTAATAGAGAGAGGTAGCACATACAGACTTCAATGTCTCATCACCACCCAAGAGAAGATTCATACAAATTCTAGTAATCCAAGAAACAAGGTACTTCAATGTCTCTACCCACCAATAGGGTAACCTCAATGTCTCTACCCACCAATAGGGTAACCCAAGAAACAAGGTAACTTCAATGTCTCACCACCACCAAGAGAAGATTCATACAGATTCTAGTAAATTAGTTGGGACTTTACTACAAAAATGATGATACAAATGTTACCATTCTTATCCTCCATAATGGTTATTAGGCAACTATGATCCTAGAAATAAGTGAGGTATTACTGAAAAAATCATTTTCAAAGATGGTTAAGGTGGTGAAGGTGGAAGTGTTGTCATGCTGCTAAACATAATATGTTATGACAGATGTCGCCCAGTGGGGCTAAGACACATTAAATCTACTAAAGTGCATGAACAATTCTCTAACAATTAGAGTGGAGAATCAGAGAAAGTCATTACCCATGGTAAGAATAAAGAGAAACCCCAATCTCAAGAGAAGATGAGCCACGCATACGAGAAATAAAGCCCTAGCAAAAGAAGGTGAACGAGAAGCCAAGAGGATCATGGTCCAAATAGAGGCAGGAGAAGATGATGGATCAGGCCTAAGACCATCCTTAATGAACAAATAGAGCCTTGGCAGAAGAAGGTGAATGAGAAGATGATGGATCAGGCCTAAGACCATCTTAATGAACAAATAGAGCCTTGGCAGAAGAAGGTGAATGAGAAGCCAAGAGGATCATGGCCCAAATACAGGTAGAAGAAGATGAGGATCAAACCTAAGACCATCCTTAATGAACACTACAAATTGTATACATTGGATGATCGGATAGTTGTTTACCTCAGAGCACAATGCTTAGAGACCATTTCTAAAGAACACTACAAATTGTATATAGTGGATGAAGACCGAATAGTAGTTTACCTCAAAGCACAATTCTCTAAGGAAAGTCACGAAGGTGTTCCTTAGAGGACAATGCTCTAAGGGGTCAAGAGGGTATTCCTTCTTATGAAGGACCCGTAGACTTAATAGAGCCTAGGGAGACACCCAAACTATTACTCATTGTGCTAAGGATCTAACCCTTGAAGAGGAAAAGGATTTGGTGGATATATTGAAATAATAATTTAAGGACTGCTTAACCTGCAAATATCGGAGGTGGAATAACACATGATCCCTATCATTTAAGGATCAACACCAACTAGGCAAAGAGCTTATCAAATGAATCCCAAGCAATTATAAAGGAGAAAATTGACAAACTCATTACTTTAGGATTCATTTATGAAATTGAGCATACTGATAGGGTTTCACACATCATCATTATGCTAAAAAATAATGGAAAGTTACAAGTGTGTGTGGACTTAAAAAACAACAATGCGGCCACATACAAGGATCATTACTGCTATGAAATCGAGCATACTGATAGAGTTTCACACATCATCATTGTGCTAAAAAATAATGGAAAGTTACAAGTGTGTGTGGACTTAAAAAACAACAATACGGCCACACGCAAGGATCGTTATCCCTTGCCATGGTCTAGAGTTGTCGATGATGAAGCTTATAGTTTCTCGGACGATTTCTCAAGCTATAATCAAGTATCCATTGCACTAGAAGACTAGCACAAGACCATGCTCACCACCATAGGAGGCATCTTGCCTTTTGGGTTTTGTCCTTTAGACTAACGAATGCCCTTGCAACATTTTTATGGCTTATGTGGGGTTATATTGGGAAACATTATGTCTAAAAAATGGGATAAGAGAAAGGTCAAACTAATTTTGGAATTACTTCCACGAAAGGAGTGCAATGGTTCATGAGACACGTTGGGTGCTATTGAAGGTTCATCGTATTCTACAAAAATTACAAGGCCATTATATAGACTATTAGTAGTCTTTAAATTGACAAAAGAGTGTCAACATACATATGATGAACTAAAGAAGGCCTTAGCAAGTGCACTCATTTTGAGACCTTCCAATTGGATTTTAATAGGTATTTCTCTTATTAAGATAGAAGTTTTTCTGTTTACACAGATAACCAAGGTGCAGGTGAAAACACTGGATCTTTTCCACAGTATGTCGGCAAGGCAACTCAAGTTCAAGATCTACAAAGAGTTCCAAAAACTATCCAAAGACAGTCCAGAAATAGCCCTCCAAATCGTCTCGATTGGACTTCACACGTGCGGGCTGGTATCGTCCCTGTACGATGGCTGTATGGACAAGCCTTGTCGGTGGTGTGCCCTTGTCCTATCAGTGTAGAGAGAGGAAAGAGAGTATGCTGTACTACATGTAGCTCCTTTGTACGGCCTACACAAAGAGGAAGCTCATGGTATGGCTGCCGTACTCTGTATGGCCAGAGTAGAGAGAGAAAAAGTGAACCAGTCGACTGCCCTGGCTATACGACCAGAGAAAATGAATCCCATCAGCCCCTGCCTCTGCAATGTATGACCAACGTAGAAGAGAAAGCTGACAATATACTGCTATTTTTCTAGTGGTGCCATGGTTGTTGCTGTATGGATAGTTCAGTGCAAGGCAGAGAGAGAAGGTTTGTTTGTTTGTTTGTTTTTTTTTTTTTAGTTATAACAGCGGAATATATTAAAGAAAAATGAGGTTACAAGAGCCCATGTGGAAGGTCCATGGGAAGATTATGTGGGGTTCCTTAAGCCCCCATGGTCTTAAGCTGCTGCTCATGTTTTTCTCAGTCTCACGCCTGAATAGAAGTCAGGCTAGCTCCGAATGGGGCTGGTTGGCCACTACATCAGAGTTATTATGCTGCAGTTTTGACCTCAATCTCCTGCACTCTTTGTTTAACTATCCTCCCTCCCGGAATGGAAGAGGGGCTGGTCATCAGGAGTTGTCTTTGAACTGTTGTACTCCTTTTTACACTTACTGCTGCTGGCCGAACTGGCAGTTTCTGTTCTGTTTCTGAGTTTTACCCTTTCTTTCTGAAGGGTGCATTTGGTCTTAGAGAGAAAGTTTGTTGCTTGCTGTTGAGAGTGTAAGTGCATGCCCTTAAAAGAGAGAGCTAGCCCCTTTTTAATGAATTTAGATGGCTATATTTGCAGTGCTTTTCCCCCTTTTTTCCATAATGGATTTGCTCCCAAAAATAGATTTGCTTTCCCCCCTTTTTTCCATAATGGATTTGCTCCCAAAAATAGCTACTTTTAAGCTTTTCCCTAAACTTGCTCCCTAAGCTTGGAACTAGGCGCTTTCGTTTGTCCACATATACTTGTCCAATAATAATAATATGTCCAACCCTTTGTTAATAGTGTGTGAAAACACTGACTCATCTCTTTAATGATGAAAATCCCATGCTGCTTTTACTGAGATGCCATCTTTCAGGCTAAAACCTTGCCAGTTAATGCTCTTGCTTTCTTTTGTGGAAAGATCCCCGTTCACACCTTGGTTCCACCCCAGTGTGTTAAACACTGGTCCAGACAGGTGAATGGACCAAATGGTGACACCACTATATAATTTTTATGCGTACACCCTCTTTTTATGTGAGATATCCTAATTTTTGTATATCTAAATCTACCTAAGTACAACCTTAAAGAAATGAAATGTAGGATTCATCCCATACCCTCCCTTCTTTTGAGGTAGGGAGGGATCTCACGAGAAAGTAACACCCCAAGATTTCTATGAAGATCGCCTAATCGACAGGAAATCCTTGACTGTCCGATATACGAATACATTCATGGTCTTGGGAGTCTTACATAAAATTTACCTATATTTTTTCTTTGGAAATTACCTGACTAATTGAGTCCACCCTACCACCCACTTCCCAAAGTTGTGATATACAATCAACTGTGAGGTCTTTAATTGTTGATACAGATGCATCACATAACAAAGTTCCTTAATTTAATTCCCTTCACTTGTTCCTTTATCCCTCACGCAAGGAGGGAAAAAAAACAATGAGATTTTACATCCTTTCCCCCTTAAAGAAATCAAGATGCCGTCATTTCAAAAATAGGTAGGAAAAATCTTAATACAACTTAGGATCATCTTCCTAGGTAGGATCTTCTACTGGGAAGTCTTTCCACTGAACTAGATGTTCCCTAATGACTCTATTTCTGAGAGTCCTTTCTCTAGAACTAAGGATTATATCTAGTTGAATTTCCAAAGTTCTTTGAGATGGCATAACAATTTTCTCATTATCTAGGATAGGGTCAGGACTAGGTACATGGGCTTTCAAACGGCTTTACATGATGGAATACATTATGGACTTTTAGATAAGGGGGTAGCAATAGCTCATAGGCTTGGTCATTGATTTTTTTGGTAATGATATAAGGTCCACATTAGTGAGGGCTTAACTTTTGAACTTTCCTCGATATATACAACTTCTTTTTAAACGTGCCCTTAGAAAGACCATATCTTCTTCTTCGAATAACCATTGAGTTCTTTTGGTGTCAGTGTAATGCTTTTAATTATCCTAGGCAGCTTTGATCTCCTTCTAGATAGCTTTCATTTGTTGATCCATGTCATTCAACATTTCTTTAAAGGCTTCTACTTTATTCATTGGATCAGACCAATTTAATGGTGTTATATAATCTTGACTATATAAAGCCTTGAAAGGGGACATACCTATACTCTTGTGTGATAGGCTGAGTTGTAGGAAAATTCTACCAATGGTAGGTAATAAAGACATAGCTTTGGCTCACGACACAATTGCAATAAGCTCTGAGTATTTCTTTAATTACTTGATTTACCCTTTTAGTATGATCGTCTATTTCTAGATGATAGGTTATGCTAAAGTTTAATTGAGTTCCAATCCCCTAAAAAAGAGTAGTCCAAATCTGAGAAGTAAACTGTCACACTAACAATCCTTTTTGGTAAACCATGCAGTTTAAATATCTCTTTGATGAATATTCTTGCAATTGAAGGTCTTTTTGATAGGGATTAAATGGGCAACTTTTGTCCACCACCACCATAATGGAGTCATATCCCCCTTGAATAGAAGAAAGACTTGTGACAAAATCCATACGGATACATTTCCACTTCATTTGAGGAATGTCTAGTGGGTGCAACTTGCCTAGCATTTTTACCCTTTCAACCTTGTTCCTCTAGACAAGCTAGTCACATTGTGTGACATACTTGTGTACATCCTTCTTTAATCCTAGCCAAAAGAAATGCCTTTGTAGAACATTCAACATCTTCACATATCCTAGATGTCTAGTCGATTGTGCATCATGTGCTTCACATAGGATTCAATCTTTTAACTCTTTTAGTTGATAGAATAAACATCCATCACTAAGAGTGTAATCTTTCATTATCCTTCTCTCTTTCTTAGAGTGAGTTGTTTGGGCCACGAGTTATAAAATATATGCCCAAAGTACTCATCTAAGGCTACTTTATCCTTTACTTCCATAAGTTAAGGATTACTTGGCATAGAGAAAAGGACTTCCTACTCAATGCATCTGGTCCCTACATTATCTTTGCCCTATTTGTATTTGATTTCAAAGTAAAATTTTGATAAGATCTCTATCTAGCACCTTTATCTCATGTTTAGGTCTAACTGGGTAAAAATCCACTTTAAGCTCTTATGATTTGTAGTAAGCATGAACCTTCTACCTAGTAGGTAGTGTCACCATAACTTCAGCGCATGAATTATAGCCAGAAGTTCTAGATCATGAGTAGCATAGTTTCTCTGATAACCTCTGAGTTCCCTTTTGAAGTGTAAGTTACTGGTTTCCCTTCTTATGTGAGTACTGTATTGATAGCCAATCCACTAGCATCAGCAGAGCAGCTAGTGACTACTTCAAAATATGCATCAAAATTTGGTAGTTAAAGGATGGGTGTACTTTTTGTGAGAGCCACCTTGAATTTGTCAAAACTTTCTTGATGATCCTTAGTCCAAACTACTTTTTGCATTATTTTTAAGTAGCTTGGTTAAAGGTGGCTATCTTTGTATAATCCTAAATAAAGATACGGTACCACCTTGTGATTCCAAGAAATCCTCAAATTTCCTTGACATTAGATAGTTAAGGCCATTCCACTATATCTTATACCTTTGCTGGGTCTATTGAAATTCCATCTTTGGAGATAATAAATCCCAAATATTCAATTTTGTGTGCAAAGAAGGTACACTTACTCTTTTTAGCAAAGAGTTGGAGCTCCCTTAAGATTTTTAGAACTTTTCTAACTTGGGCTTTGTGCTCTTTCTCATCCTTAGAGTAGAGATTAGAATATCATCAAAGAACCAAGACATGATTGTCAAGCTACTTCTTGAATATATCTTTCATGAGCCTGTTGAAAGTTCCTGGGGCATTAGTCAACCCAAATGGCATCACGGTGTATTCATAATGCCTATATCTAGAGTTGAATGATATCTTTAGGATGTCTTTTTCCTAGACTCTAATTTGATAGTAATCAAACTTTAAATCAATCTTTGTGAAGACTTGGGCTCTGTGAAGTCGATTTAGAAGTTCGTAAATCCTAGGGATTGGATACGTATTCTTCATGGTGAGTTGATTTAGGGCCCTATAGTTAATGCATAACTATAAGGTTCCATTCTTCTTCTTCTTAAATAAGACCGAGCTTCCCAAGGTAACACACTGAGCCTGATGAACCCTTACTCTAACATCAGTTGGAGTTGTTCCTTGAGTTCTATCAAGAACTCTGGAAACGACATTTATATGCTCTTTTTGCCACAAGCTGTGCTCCATGAATAAGGTCAATCTTGGTCAATTTCCCTTTATAGAGGCATCTGGGTAAGTTCCTCTTCTGGGAAGATATTTTTGTAGTCCTATAGCTAATCAAGTTCACTCCCCATAATATCTTTCTCTACCGCGTTGAGTTTTGCCAACCACAAGCACCCTTTGATTCTTCTCAACAACCTTTAGTATCTTGCTACCCTTTACTAGCTATAAGCTCGGTCTACGAGTCCTCCCTGAAGCTACTACTTCTTCATTTTATGAGATTTCTCCACTCTCATAGTGGATGGTGGCTCTTTTTTCTTTTAGCCAATACATTCCAAGAATACCATCATAAATACCTAGGGGCATCACATGGAAGTAGAAGTTGGTTGGTTTGCCATCAAGATCAAACTCTAGATCCCCTATGGTATGTTGGGAAATTACTTCCTTGCCACTAGCTCTAGCTCGATGACCATTTTCTTAGATGGTTTTTGATTAAGACCTAATTGTCTCTGATGCACTTTGGTAAAAGAAAGAGAAAAGAAATGAATGACTACTTCTAGAATCAATTATCAATTTATAATGTTTACTATGATGAGATGGTGGTGTCTAGATCACTGAAAATTGTTGATTTTCACCTTGGTGCTCTATCCTAGCATAAAACTGGGCTCTATCCTCCTCTTCATCTTTAAGGGTTGCTTCTTTAGCTTGGATCATAGCATCCATGATATCCACCTCTAGGGCCTTGAACTCCATTTCTTACTGGTTGTTGAATGGAAGTAACTCTTCCCTTAGGATTAGTTTCTCGGTTCTTGGGAAGCTTTGGAGGAGGTAAATTTTAAAAGTTAAGAGCCTTGGGGTGGATGAGGGAATTTGGCATGGCAGCGACCTGGTTGATGGCAATTGTACACACTCCACTTTGCCACCATGCTAGGTCATTCTATAGAGTTTCTAGGTGAGGTAAGAGTGGGCGTGATCCTTTAGTTCATCTTCTAAAGGGAATTTGGCATGGCAGCGACCTGGTTGATGGCAATTGTAGCACACTCCACTTCGCCACCATGCTAGGTCATTCTATAGAGTTTCTAGGCGAGGTAAGAGTGGGTGTGATCCTTTAGTTCATCTTCTAAAGGTTTGGCTCGAAACGCTACATCTTGAAGGCTAGTCGGCAACATGGATTCTAACCGATGGTTTAGGGAAGGGTTTAAACCTTGCACAAATCGGCTAATGGATTGAGCCAAGGTCATAGTTGGAGCATAATTCTTGAGCTTAACAAACTAGGAGTAGTAAGAATCCACTGATGAATTATTTTGGGTCTGGCTATAGAACTCATTCATCTTTGGGGTTTCAAAGTATAAAGGTAAGAACCTTTTCTTGACAGCTCCCTTGATTTCTTCCTAAGTGACGCTGCTTTCTTAGACAACCTTTTCTCTACACCACTACTTCCACCATAGCTTAGCATCACCGATTAGTAAAAAATGGGCCAACATAGATTGGTTGGCTTCATCAGTACCAACAACAGAGAAATAGTTGGTCATGGACTCTATCCATGTCTCAGCATCTTTACTCACATATTTTCCTGCTCTTGAGAAAGAAGAGAGTTGCATTTGCTTCAGTAGGAATTTTCTTTCAACTTCGTCATCCTATTGGCATGAAAAGTGAGAACATGATTTAATGCTAAATTTGAGGAAAACTAAAGAGTTAAAAAGATAATATTTGCTTTTTATTACATTTTGTGAACAAGGTTGCGTGCTGATTTACAATACTTTCTCATAGATTGTTTATCTCCAGGACAAAATTGGGAGGCTATTTGTAAGATCCAAGGCATATATTTTTCTAGAATCATGTGATCCCTGAAAATCGTGAGTGAAACCTGCCACAGTAATAAATCCTATGCTTAGGGATGAATTTATAAATGTGTTGGGATGCATAACGAGTCTTTGCATTCACAATGATAGTTTAATCTGCGAGATAAGAGTCCCATAGAATATGAAGTATTTTAGTACCCTAAGCTTCTCTAAAATCTAAAGGATGCATAGCTCGACATTTATAAGTTCAAATCTATTAGCGAATATACATTCACGACGAGTAGAGAGAAATTGTAGAAATTCCATTCTCAATGCTGGCGATCGATAGAAGTCTAAAAAGTAACTTGTCCAACCTCTCCGTTCAACAATTGGTTTGATCTTAAGTGGTCGAAGGTTAATTTGAGTATTTCTAATGTTTGATCAATACTTATATGGGGTCATACTTGTAATTCAATTGTCAAAATTAAATTCTTCCTCTACTCTTAAATGGCTTTGATACCAGTTGTAAGATGCATCCCATACCCTTCTTTCGAGGTAGGGAGGGATCTCATTAGTAAGTAAGACCTCAAGCTTTCTATGAAGATCACCTAATCAGAAGCTAATCCTTGACTCTCTGATATACAAATACATTCATGGTATTGGGGGCCTTACTACCTAATATTTACCTAAATTTTGCTAGATGTGTCACATAACAAAGTTCCTTAATTTAATTTCCTTCACTAGTTCCTTTATCCCAACAAATCATTTAAACACTATACATTTATAATCATAAACTTGAATTACAACACAATCTGGAAAAACATCCCTCGGCATACCAAGTTACATACAATCCAGGCATTGAAACCATTGTGGGCGATAAATTATCACATATTAATGTAAGGTGAAATGTACCCTCACTAACCTACACTAACATGAAATCTATTAAGCTCAGGTTTGCAATCCCAGAAGAAACCCTCACCTTGCTTTGTGGTGGGTTAACCATTATAAGCAGTTGCCCCAACTCTGTAAATGCTCAAGAGTTGGTTGCCTTGGGTGTGGGAATACATCGATCACTTTGAGATGGTTATCCCCAAGAGAACACATCCCTTGGTTTATTTTACAACAATTTCTAGAATATATTATCGGTCTTATTGTAATCTTGCATCCACAATTCATGCAGCAATCCATGCAACAAACATTCTCACATGAGAGAGATAGCTTTTCTATTTTTTTAAAGAATCCCCTAGTTAAATGCATCAAACAATACCCTTTCTTGATCAAAAACTTATAGGGTTTGTTTGGTCCCACTTACAAGACGAGGTGGAGGCCCAATAATTGCGGTTACAGCAGGGAGGTGAGCCAGTCCTCCACTTCCTTGGGAAACATTTGCAGCTACCGTTATTTGAGGTTCCGATGTAATCTCATCATCACGTTTAGCTACCCTTAGACACCCATGCCCTATGCATTTTGCACGCCCTCCACGAGCCATTATCCCCTGTTTTGGTGATTGAGCCTTTGCTTGCCAAGAAGTAACTTACTCCTTTTTGTGTATATTGCCAATGCTTGGTTAACCACTCATTTACTCAAATAGAACCTATACATAGCAAGACCATAGTTTGATGTGATTGGGCTAGGATGAAAATTTGGAAGTATTAGATATAGGAAGCATTCCTAGATGGCAAGATAATAATGTGGTGAAATTGAAGAGAAGCAAAGATCATAATAATGGTATGGTTGGTACTTGGGTTCTAAATTCCACTCTAGGATGTACTTAAATTGAACTTACAAGCTCTTAAGGTATTTAGTGGCGATAGTAATGTATATAGATGAACTCAAAGGAAGAGTGGGATTAGGAGGGGGTATGGTAATTATCATGGGAGGAGGGTTGCCAAGAGGGAGTGAGGGAGAGGGAGAGAGAGTGCATACAAGGGGGAGAGAGTTGGTGAGGGAGAGCGAGTATAGGTAGAGTGGGAGCGTCTTGAGGGGGTATGATAGGGACTAAGAGGGTTGAGAGAGTCAGCGGGAGAGGGGGATATGGTTGATGAGGAAGAGGGAGTGTAGGTGGTGAGGTAGCAAGGGAGTGACAGAGGGTGAGTAGGAAGCACAAGGGAGCGAGAGGGTAAGCTGGCAAAGAGCTACGAGGGAGAAAAGAAGAGGGAGTGAGGAAAGTTGTAGGGGGGTTGTCCCTGTTGAGAGGCAAGAGGGGTGGCTGGAGAGTGTGCGCGTGGGAGAGAGAGAGAGAGAGAGAGAAGGAGTCAGCACCAACACTATGCAAGGTGACATCAAGATGCAAACATGGCTGGCCGATGGGGAGGGGAAGACAAGAAGGAAGGTCTACATGGCAGCATGGGCTGGCCGGTGGGAGAGAGAGAAAAGAAAATAAATGAAGCAAGAAAAGAAAATAAATGAAGCAAGTCCCAAGTCCACTAGTGCCATGTCAAGGAGATGTTAAAATTGAAAATATAAAGATGGGGAGGGGGGATTCCCATGCGAGGAGAAAAAAAAACGATGGGATTCTACAGGAAAACTTAGTCATGCTACATTATTCTAAGTTTACTCATGTGAGGTATCCTTTTAATAACAGAATGGAAATGTAGACACACCTTGTCTTAGTCCATGAAATTTCAACACTTGAATGCACTTGGTGAGCCACCATATCATTATACTAGTGGCTTATCACACAATACTTCTTGAGATGTGGCTTACAAGTCATCATCCTTGAGATATGACTTGGCTTGGTTTTTTCAAACTCTGAGCCGCTAGGTGTTATGTTTATTACAACATCCCTTCCCATTTCAAATGAAATCCTCAGCATATCTTCTATGTATTTAGCATAAAGAGGTGGTTATGTGAAACCTTGTATTGTGCTGTTTCCCACCAGCCTTGAGACTATAAACTTGTTGATGTTAAGAGAATGCTAGTGTGGATCTCTTTATGTTGAGGTAGTCTCGTACATTGTCTTTTTACCCTTCCCCATGTTCTAGGCTCCCCAAAACAGAGAAGAATTGAAACTTGGTTTCATGGTGAAAGTGCCTCTAATGAGATCTTGTGGAGAGTTGGACTCTTGCTTACACTATGTCCACTTGTTGTTGGGTGTCTGGAGGAACATTATCTCAATGGTACACAAACATAGACATGGCCTAATTGTTATAAATAGTAGTTGTTAGGCTACTTGTTGGTCGTGGGTCATTGTAGCATCTGTCAATGATTTGACTACCTCTCAAGGGATCAAACCTTAAGGTTTGTGGTCCTACTCTTGCTTCTTCATTGGAGCTTTGCCCAAAAGTTGGGTGGTTTAATGCCATTTTCATAAAATTTATGATGCTATGTTTACAAAGCCAATTGGTAAATTTGAAGCTCGGAGGATTGTGGGCGGCTTTTATTCCAAGTGTTCTAATATTCCTCCACTTATGCATGTGTTTTTTGGCTTATTTCTTCCCAAAGCGGTGGATCCAAAGGAGTTTAGCCTTCTTAATAGGGAAGAACTATGCTGAGTGATATTCATTTGCTAGGATCAAAGGCTTGGTAGGTTTGAGGAAGTGTGGTCTAATGCACTATAATTGATTGTATTATTATATCTACAACAATTAGTTTAGATCTGGTTTGCCATCAAATGTTAAGGATTTTTTTGTTGATTGGATCAAACATCTGATGTCTTTCCATCCTTGTTACTCTTAAGGGAAACATTATTGTACCCAAGGAAACTTTTATTAATGAGCTTGAGTTAATGGAAAATCTTTTTGACTTATGAACTTTTTCAATTGGTTATGGATCCTGTGTCTTCATGTGTTCATTTTGATGTAAACACTGTTTCTATAGATGTTTGGGAAACTAAAGTGTTAAATTCCATTAAAAGCAAATTTCAGGATGTATTTCCTTATGAATTACCTCATGGATTACCTCATGGATTACCTCCTAAACGAGAGGTGGACCATAAGATTGTGCTAGTGCCGGGTGCAGAACCTGTTAGTATTCCTCCATATAGGCTTAGCCAGACTGAGGAAGATGAGGCACAAAGCAACTAGCTGAATACTTGAGGATGGGTTGAATTAGACCAAGTGAGTCTCCTTGGGGTGCACCAGTTCTCTTGGTCAAGAAAAAAGATCAAGGTACCTGGCGGATGTGTATTGATTACAAACGTCTTAACAAAATTACAATTAAAAATAAATACCCGTTACCTAGATCAGATGATCTTATTGATAGGTTGCAAGGAGCTAAGTATTTCACAAAGCTTGATTTGCGAACCGGTTATCATCAGTTCGTATTGCAAAGGAAGATGTTCCTAAAATTGCTTTTAGGACATGTTATGGCCATTATGAATTTTTAGTGTTACCTTTTGGTCCACTAATGCACCAGCAACTTTCCAACAGATGATGAATGATATATTTTCAGATATGTTAGGAAAATGCATGGTGGTTTTCTTAGATGATATTTTGATATACAGTAAAACTTTGGCTGAGCATGAGAATCATCTTAAAGAGGTTCTAGGAAGGCTCAGAAAGGAGAAAATGTATTATCTAAGTATGATTTCTTTAAAAAGGAATTGTTATACTTGGGTCATAAGATCTCTTGAGATGGATTAAGTATAGATTTGGATCGCATCCAAAAGGTTTTGTAATGGCCAGTTCCACGTACGGTCAAGCAGTTAAGATTTTTCTTAGGTTTCATGGTATTTCTTTGAAAATCTATCAAGGATTATTTGAAGTTGACAGTGCCTTTTACCAACCTTCTTAAGGGTAAAAATAAGAAGTCTAATTCTCCGATTGAGTGGAATGAGAAGCTACAAAAAACTTTCGATACTTTGAAATATAAAGTTCGAGATGCTCCTATGTTAGCCTTACCAGATCCTAGTAGGCCTTACATTGTAGAGACTGATGCTAGTGATTTTGCGGTAGGTACACCTTTGTTCTAGGATGGGAAGCTTGTGGCCTTCGAGAGTAAGAAACTCAACGATGCACATACTAGATACCTTGTTCAGGAGAAAGAGTTGTATGCAATTATTTATGCTTTAAAGGCCTAGAGATAGTATCTCTACGGGTCTAAATTTATGGTCGTGACAGATTACAGTCTTTGCAGTTCATTTGTGATTAACCAGACTTGAAAGGCAGAAAGGCCATATGGGTTGAATTGATGCAGGACTTTGATTTCATGATTGATTAAACATAGAAAAGGTAGCTTGAATAGCATTGCTGATGCATTGAGTCGAATTGGTGAAGTTAATGAACTTAGCTTCACAGAAATTACTTCTAACTTGTATGATTCACTCAAGGGAAAATGCAGTACATATATTTTCTTTGGAAAATATTAGAATTTAGCAAAATCAGGGTCCAACTCTGAGGTAGATCAAAACCTGGTGAATCAAGGAAAAGCCAACCAATTTTTTATTCGTAATGGTCTTTTATTCTGAAATGATAAGGTTTGCATATCGGATGTGCCAAAAATTAAACTAAGGATCCTATTTAAGTGTCATGATGCACTATTGGCAGGACATCTGGGCATATAACGTACCTTGGCTTTGGTTAGAAGGACTTTTTATTGGCCAAAAATGAGGGATTTTGTTCAGAATTATGTGGTCAAATATCATCAGTGTCAGATTAATAAGGCAGAGCACCTTAAATCTGCTGGGTTATTACATTCTTTGGATTTTCTATCTTGAAAGTGGGAAAGTATTTCCATGGATTTCATTACGAGCCTTCATGTACCAACAGGGGTCACGAAGAACATTCATCGCAGTTTTCCTTCTTTTTGCAAGAGTGCAATGTTTTGAGAGTGGGGAAGTATGTTATGTGCACATTATATGTGCATATACTAGGAGGCTAACTCTCCCTAGGCATGTGA
Organism: Cibotium barometz; assembly: GCF_041138505.1. Taxonomy (NCBI): domain Eukaryota; kingdom Viridiplantae; phylum Streptophyta; class Polypodiopsida; order Cyatheales; family Cibotiaceae; genus Cibotium; species Cibotium barometz. Next base: position 37,570,213 of record NC_141090.1, on the reverse strand, counting down.
ACATGAGAGCATGGGAACATGCTCTAGTGGGGCAAGGGTTAGGTCTAACCTTGGGTTGAGCTTAGGGTCAGGCAACCAAGGGTCACACATGGAAATGGAGAGTCAAGAGTCACTTGAGGGCCTCCTATATAATAGGGGCATGGGGCTTTCTTAAGGGATATTCTCTTGTGTAGAGAATTGTGTCTACTCTCTTGCCATTTGAAGCTAGAGCCAAGTGCTGCTGGAGTGAAGTCATATCTCTTGGTGGTATGGAACACTAAGGTAAGATATGTGATACTTCATTGTATTTATGTGTGCACCCTTGGGCTCAGGGGTGGTTGGGTGGATGAGTATATGCCTGGTTCATGCATGGTTATTAGCTAGAGAGATCTTTAAGGTTTTAACAGTTGGGATATTTGCATTTTATGTCAGAGATTTGCTATTTATAGGTTGAAATAGGTAATGATGTATTTGGGATGATTTTTTGTTGAATAAGCTTGATGGGATCAACTATCCACTATATGATGTATCATTTATTGGTTCTACAAAAGACTTTAAAATGGCATTATTGGCATTGAGGCATGCCCTTTCTCACCACCCAGCACAAGATGGTGATACTAGTTTAGATACAACTATGGCATTTGCCTCCACACCTCCCATTGTAGAACAAGCCAGGTGGGATGGTAGGGATGCACATGCATATGCATTGGTGGCACTTTTTATGAAAAGGAGAATTATTCCTCATATTCACTCATGTAAAACTACCAACAAGCAAGGTTGGGTTACATGGTGTGTAATGTAGGACGAGTGGCCTACTTGGCAAGTAGTTAGAGTCCAAGTATATGAATGAGGGAGATTTAATAGATGAGTTACTCACAAGAACTAAAGATCTCAGGGAGTAGCTTGCATGCAATGATGAGGCCAAACTTGTAATTCATTGGTGTCTACTATTCTCACAGCTTAACTCAATTTATGCTAGGGTTTTGCACCCATAATTTGACTCATGAGATGAAGGGTAACCCCAATGCCCTTAGTTTTGACGAGCGAGTTGGTTGTAATGCTCTTGTTATAATAAGAGCGATCCTAGAAAAACCAAACTAGTATACATGTGGGAGATCATGCATTTGCTACCAGTCAAAAAGGTAAAGGCAAAGCCTTTTCTTAGGGCTGGCTATAAGACAAAGGAAGAATCAGCCCAATATTTTGTTGTGAAGGATGCCGAGAAGGGGGGTGATAAGCCTAAGAAGAAAGGAAAATGCAACTATTATCAAAATCCAAGCTACTATATCAATGAATTTAGAAAAGGGTTGGCAAAGGGGAAGGAGAAAGAGTTACGCATGGTTGTGTGGCTGATGTATCAGCACCAACAAGTGTTGAAAAGAAGGAGTCAATGAACTATATGCACATGATGATTGGGCATTCATTGTGCAAAGTACAGTTATGATGCTTCTGTCTATGATGCTTCTGTCTATGACGTATGCATGTTAGTGAAAGATCAACATGTTGATTGGGCATTCATTGTGTAGTACAATTATGATGCTTTTGTCTATGATGTATGCATGTCAGTGAAAGATCAACATGTTGATTGAGCATTCATTGTTGTGTAGTACAATTATGATGCTTCTCTCTATGATGTATGCATGTTAGTGAAAGATCAACGTGTTCTAGTATTTTGATAATGGTGCTAGAAAGCACATTGCTTCTTAGCATAATTTGTTTTCCTCCCTTGAGTTTGCTCTTCAAGGAGGCACAATCACATGTGTAAACACCTCCTTGTATTTAGTGAAGGGAGTGATAAGGTTGTTCTCAGTGTTGTAAAAATGATGGGATAATCACTCTCTCAGAAGTCTTGTTTATGCCAGGCATTAAAAAGAACTTGTTGCCAGTCTTTGCCACCATTGCTAGGGTGGGCATAGTGGTCATATTTGTTGATTATAGGTATATAGTTCATGAGACCAAAGTTATTAGAGACATCAAGGTCATATCTGGTACTCTAAGGCATGGGATTTACAGGTTAGATAGGTATGAGAGATTGGAACATAATTCTTGTTCAGTTACTGCCACCACACCTGTTATGTGATGCAAAACACATAATGCTTGTTCAATTTACTGCCACACATGCTATGAGTGGTGACATAGAGGTATGGTGTGCCTGCTTTGGTTACTTGAACCTTGGCAATTTATTATGTTTCAAAAGGTAAGATATGGTGTCAAAGCTTCCAAAGCTTGAGGCCCCTCTCAAACATATATGCTAGGGGTGCATTTTGGGCAGGATGTAATGGGCATCATTCCTATCAATAAGTTGTCTAGAAATTATAGCTTATACATATTAATGAATGTGGACCTATGAGGACACCATTGATCAATGGATATCTCTAATTTTTGATGTATGTGGTCCTATGAGGACACCATTGATGAGGGGATGTCTCCATATACACAGTGATATATGTGGTCCTATGAGGACAACATTGATCAAGGGATATCTCTACTTTGTGACTTTTATTGATGACTACTCTAGGCACACCTGGGTGTATCTGTTGAAAGCAAAGTCAAAGGTTTCTATATGTTTTAGACACTTTGTTATCTACATGTAAAGGTGGCACCCTTCATACATATCAGGGGGAGTATAAGTCAAAGGATTTTCATGGATATATGGTTGAAATACGTATACACATCAATGTACAATGCCTTACACACCTCAACAAAATGATGTGGATGAGAGGAAGAATAGATCTATCATGGTGGAGAATGGAGATGACACATTGCATGATTATTAAAGGCTAAGATTTTCCTTTTTTTTAAAGGTTGGAGATAATTATGCTCCACTTACGTGCTAAACAGGATGCCCCACCAAAGGCTTACATACAAATACCCCTTATGAAGCGTTGAATGGCAAGAAGCCCTCTATGGCTCATTTGCATGTTTTTGGTTGTCTTATGTATGCTCTTGTGCCAGAGTAACAATGCAATAAGATATATGATAAGGTGTAAAATGCATTTTTGTGGGATACAACTCAGAAAGCAGCTCATAAAGCAAAGGGCATAGACTCCACAAAGTGGATTTTGGTGAGTAAAGATGTTGTCTTTGTTGAAAGCTAAGTTTAACACATTTTTTAATGCAAAAAGTAGTACCCTACCTTTGTACAATGCCAAGTAGCAATATTTTAAGAAAATGATTGCTTTTATGCAAGAAACAATATCCTACCTTTGTATAATGCCGAGGAGCCATATGTTGAGCAAATGAAGGCTTTTATGAAAAAACAACATCCTACCTTTGTATAATGCTGAGTAGCCATATGTTGAGCAGATGAATGCTCAACAAGGTACTGCAAATTAACCCATATTTACTAAAAATCAACTCAAATTTCAGCCCACATATCATTCTATTGACGAGACAATTGTGGATGATGCAATGGATGTGGAAAAGGCAACCATACATGCATCTAAGTATGCCGAAATGGCTGGTGTGAAGACATTGTGGGATAGCAATAAGTAGCTACTCCTTTACCTAGTAAGATGTGTGTAAGTTCTCATCATGCATCTTATTCTTTTCTATAAAATATCATGCTCTTGTTTCCTTTGAGGAAGCACATGAAAATGATAATTGGATGCAGGCCATGAAAGGTGAGTACCGCATTCCAATCCTCAAAAATAACACTTGATATTTGGTAGATTTACCTTATGGTAAAAAGACCATTGGTATGAAGTGGCTTTATAAGCTTAAGCATAAAGTTGATGGTAGCATTGTGACTGCTACAAGGCAAGGCTTGTTGGAAAGGGTTATGCTCAAGAGAAGGGCATAGATTATGATGATGCATTTCCACCCATGTTCTGTACGACTATAATCACATGTATTATTGTATTGGCAATGCATAGACATTACTTGGATATCAAGACTACCTTCTTGTATGGTGATTTATATGAGGAGGTTTACATATCTCAACCTTGTGGTTTTATAGAGAAGGGACAAGATTCTAAGTATGCAGGTTAAGAAAAGCTTTGTATGGCCTTATATAGGCTTCCAGAGTATGGATTTTGAATTGTAGGCACATTTCACTTTTGAATTATAGGCACAAACTACTCCATAGGTTAACATGGTTTCACTTGCACGACTATCGTTCGTAAGGTGCTTTTCCATCTTACCCGCTCGATCGAGCATTTATCCTTTGTAATATAGTGATGGAACATATAAATTAGTCTTACCTTGTGCTTGATGTCAAATAAGGAAAGTCTAAGGACTTCGTGTACATACTTGCTTAAGACTAGTAATAAAGGCTACACCATTTTCAAGTTTGTCTGACCTAGTGTGAAAACTAGTCACTCATATATAAGTCATTTTTGACAGTAAGCAATACTCAATCATTCCCTTTCTATTGCAAAAGAAAGGAAATAGAATTGCAATAGAATACTTATGAGCTGCTTTATCTCCAATGTTGGCATGCTTTCTTGTGCTCTATTGAATCTTGCATGCTTGCTTGATGGATGCTTGCTAGATAAGGATTATTTATTCTTGCATTAGCTTCCCCTACCTTTGTGAAAGAACATCATGAAGGACCATCTCTAGTTGTCTCCATCTAGATGAAAAGATCTATCCCTTCACTCCATTATTGGTGTGTGATAATGGAGTGAGGATGAGATGAATAAGTTAGTGCACCCACATAGGAAAGTTGCAATTGTTGCAACCCTAAGGCAAGGCCCAATGACACTTGCTTTGTTAAGCTTAAGGTAAGCTCTTGACTTGAACATATTTGGTGTCGCTACCAACAAGGACTAGCCTTGGGTTTATAGCTTTGTTCATCAAGCTATTGGGATCTATTAAGAATGCAAGCTTATCAGGAACTAGTGGATAGCAATAATGTGTGGACACCAGTCTAGCAATGTGTGTGTGGATAATAATGGCCGTGCCCAATGGGCCAAGTGTGTGGACATTAGCATTAGGTTTATTTTCAATGTGAACTTATCATTAGGAAATGTGCTGTGTTTTGTGGAGTGCAATGAAGGAAAGCTATGAAGCTTCTCTACTTGGTGTGTGTTGATGGAATGAGAGAAATGACGGTTTAGGGGTGTCTCTTGTGTTCTACTCTCTTTTCATGGTATCAGAGCCTAGGTAGCTCTTATTAGGGTTTCTTGAGTGAACCTTGAAATAAGATATTCTAGTGTGTCAATGGGTTTCAAGAGAAATAGAAAAATGTTGCAACATAGAAAAATGAAAATTTTTGGTTAAGGTACAATGGTAAAGAGGGAAACTAATGCTACATTATCCAAATAGAAATGGAAGACACAATGGAAGGTATAATTAGAATGTTTATAGAGGGAGAATGAAAATAAAAAAAAAGCTCCTTGTTGCAAGGTAGTAGTTATAAGAATAGAGGCAACATATGCATGCATTCATGCATTACCATCAGGTCATGAGAGATCCTTGCACAAGGGGTTGTAATCTCTAATTCGAGAGATGGCATGTGCAAGTGAAAGGGGTGCATAGCTTAGATTAACTAGGTGTAAATTGAGTGACATTAGCTATGATATCCTCTTTTGAACCAAATCCAAAATGCCTTGGTTATGCACAACATTAAAGATGATGTCCATTAGAATAACCAATATGCCTTTAATAATTGGCATAGAGTGGAAGTGATGTGGAGCACACAGCCTAAGAAGCATCTAGGCATCAACACAATACTATAAAAGGAGAGATAACCTAAGTAACAAAGTCATTTCCATAGTGAAACTATTTTGGCACACTTTCTCCAAACAAGGACATATAGTCTGTGGATTAGAATACACTTGTTTATGCTTTGACTTAACTTTATTTTGATACAGACCTTATACAATCAAACTCTATTCCATATCAAAAATTTCTTTTGTTTTCCCTGAGTCATTCATTCCAATTCCATTTTTCCATTCATTCACAATTTTGAACCAAATCCACAATGCCTTGGTTGTGCACATCAAAGATGATGTCCATTAGAATAACCAATATGACTTCAATAATTAGCATAGAGTGGACATGATGTGGAGCACAAAACCTAAGAAGTCTCTAGGCATCAACGCAATACTATAAAAGGAGAGATAACCTAAGTGACAAAGTCATTTCCTTAGTGAAACTATTTTGGCATAGTTTCTCCAAACAAGGATATATGTAGTATGTGGATCGGACATAAATGGCTACACTTGATTATGCTTTGGTTTAACTATATTTTGATACGAACCTTATAAAATCAAACTCTAGTCCATATCAAAAATTTCTTCTTGTTTTCCCTAAAGTCATTTATTTCAATTTCATTTTTCCAAACCTTCATTCACAATTTTGATTCCTTCATATCATTGCCAATCCTTCAATCATAGTTTTGATTCTTTTGTATTATTTTACCCTCTTGCATTTAATTGTTCCAAATAAGGGGTCCACATGCTATGATATGATTAATTCAATGTCTTGCTTGAAATAAAGTCTTAGATGGTGTATATAATTTTGCTAATTAGGATGTTGATTTATGTGGCATCTTCTTGTTTAAACACATGCACATGTAGAATCTTGCTTGAAATAATGGCTTAGATGGTGTTGTCCTTCTTATCTAAACACATGCACATGCACATGCACATGCACACATGTTCTTATCTAAACACATGCACATGCACACATCTTCTTGACTAAACACACGCACACTTAAAGATTAGATATACTCTTCACTCTTAGATGCTCCGTTCCATTGACCTTGTCTTTGTCAATATAATATCGCATATCATGAGTATTCTCCATTGACTTGGTCTTTGTGAATATAATATCTCCTATCATGACTATTATTCAATGACCTTTGAGCATAATGTATCCTCTTTGTGTTATAAGTTCCCTTTCTTGTATATCATTCTTTTCAAGAACACTTGGCCCTTGGGGATTACAATGTTCTAAGCAACTCTTTAAGAGAAATATATACCATTTGTTTTGAAACATTAAAATCAAAGTCTTCGTGTCGTTATATAGAATAGGCAAGTAGCCACCTAATTCTTGCTCCCATCACACACTCATTCTCTCTCATGCAACATTAGAGTTGGAGTCACTCCAGATGAATAGTCATGATTAGGAACCTTGTGGGTGGGCAATGGTAACTCAAGCATATTGCTTTTATGCGCACGTGCTTGTGCGCGTGTGCGTGTGTGTGCATGCATAGGTGCACATGGGTAATGGCAACACAAGCATATTGCTTTTGTGCATGTGTGTGCACAACATATGTGCATATGTATGTGTGTGTCCTCACCTTGCAAAGCGAGCTTCTTTTGCCACTTGCATAGTCCAAGTGGAGTTCATGTACTCTTGGGGATATTTTCATGTTCTGAAAGGGGGTGTTAGAGCTCAAATAATGTCCTTCCTTGGTAAATAAAGCCACCTCTCTCTCTCTCTCTCTCTCTCTCTCTCTCTCTTTACACACACACACACACACACACACATGCATATATATATATATATATATATGTATGTATATGTATATATATATATATATATGTATACATATATCTCATGCATGCACGTGCACACATGCACACAACACACTTACAAAGTGAGTGTAGTGCCATCAAAGTCATGAGGTGACAAGATCCAAGCCTGAAGGTATATAAGGGCCTTCGTACACAGTGTCTTGACTCGTCTCTCTCTCTCTCTCTCTCTTACACACACACACAAAGTTTCTCCCTCCCCCTCACTCCATAAAAAGTGTGTTGATGCCATCACACTCATGAAGTCACAAAATGCAAGGTACTAAAGAGCCTTTATATACATTGACATATGAGGGGGAATTTATCTTCTTTGGTCAAAAGGTTGAGGAAATAAATGTTTGGGCCGTATGAAATCTTATGTCTGGAGCCAGTCTCTCTCGCGCGCACGCGGTTACACCTGTTTCTGGCTTTACTGTGGACTGGATGGGTTCGCCTTCAACCTGTTGACCTCTTCCCTCCTCCCCAATTAGGGTTTGAAAACCAGGGTTGAGTTTCGACCTTCCATGCGAGGGTCTGATACGAAACCCCTCAGAAGCAAGTTGAAACCCTAATCTTTTCCGCAGAAGGATCTGAAAGTCCTCTCTCTCTCTCTCTCTCTCTGACCATCCCCAGAGCAATCCGAAGCCCTAATTTTTTCCTTAGAGCTTGCCGATCACCCTAATCTTTGCCTCAGAACTCACCGAAACCCCAACCTGTATACCAGAGCGATCCGAATATCTAATCTATGCTGTAGAGCCTCAGAGTGCACCGAACCCCTGATCTGCTTCTCAGAGCTCATAGAAATCCTGATCTATGCTCTAATCTGTGTTTCGGCGGAATCTCTAACCCTAATCCTCCTAGGCCTAATGGATGCGCGGCGCCAAGTGGACCTTGTGACCGGGAAGACCTTCACGACCTCCAGGTCGGTGGGCGCGTACGCGCAGTCTCAGATCATATCCTACTCGCAGTCGCGTGTGGAGTACAGCAACAACAGTCCAGCGAAGGCGACGAAATCCAAGAGCACTTCGTCCTGGAACTTCGACGATCCGGAGCTCAAGAGGAAGCGGCGCGTGGCTTCCTACAAGGTCTACACAGTGGAAGGCAGGGTCAAGTCGACGCTCCACAAAAGCGTCCGCTGGTTCAAGAACAAGTATTCCGAGATGCGCTATGGATGGTGGTAAAAGATGGTGCTCTCTCTTTGCCCTCATCTCTGTGAAGAAGAAGATTGAATGGCGGCATCATGTGTGTCTGCATCATAGCCAAGGGATTACCTTGTCAATGGAGGTTTCCTGTGCAGCTCTGTACAGAAAAGAAGACCTTGTGGCCCTCCCAGCTCTTGTTTCTGTTTCTGTCTCATCATCCTAATACTGTTGTTTGCATTTTGTAGCCCTTATGAAGCTGTTTTCTTCCTTTCCTTGATGTGGCTGCTTCCATTTTAGTTTGGTCCTATCATGTGTATTGACTCTCCTGATTTTTCTTGCAACATTCAGACAGTTTTCTCAATGATTTACCTGGTTCATTTCAGGCATGATTGCTTTGCTGTTAGCTTAATAACGCAAATGTTTTGAGCTCACAAACATTCACTTGCAGACCGTGGATGTCCATGTCTTAATCAATAGTGATGATGGTTAGAATCATGTTAAAGAGTTCTGGAATGGATGCTTGACATGAAGGATTGATTGATTTGGGTAGCTGCTATCTTGTGATTATATGCTATGCAACAGCCTAATGTTCTACATGTATGAAGGGGGACCTTTCTGTTTCTTCCAAAGAAACCGACAATGGTACCCGTTTGTCTGCATCATATAACCCCTCATCTAGAACGAAGGAAACTTGACAACAGCTATACCAACTCGTTCAATTCTGGATTTTCTTCAGGTTTTGTCATTTTAAATGATTTTGAATCGCTGATGAGGTGATAGCCCATGTGGTGGAGGTGTTTGCGTAGGACTAGGAGGTCCCGGGTTCAAAAACCACACAAGGTGCTTCCTTGACGGCATTGCCTACATGGGGATATGTCCAGAATTGACAGGACACACAGCTCAGTCTACTTAAAACAGTAACGGTGAGGGGGACATGATTTCACAATCATATACGGCGACGAAGAAAACCCCAAACTAGCAACACACCCCAGCACCATACAGTCCTAAAGTGAGAAGCTTTACCATTAAGTACCCTTTCTCTCTCTCCTCTATGGTCCCACAGGAATTGACCTTGCCACAGGACAGCCACCGGTTTGCTAGCTTGATAATGTGTGCTCCTCGATGCCCCAATCAGAGGCTACATTACTAGGCTCTAGACTCCCTTTCAATTCAAACAGAAATGCAGTGCATTTCTCACCATAAGACATGTAGGTGGCATTACACCCTGAGGACATTCTCAGCCCCCAGTAGTTACTCACTTTATGTTCCCCCTTAGCAGAGGAGATAATTCGTGAGCATTCAAGAAAGAATGATAGCCATTGAAACAAATTTTGTCACCACATTTTCTGCTACAGTGGCCTGATCTCAAACCTCCAAACCACACACATATGATAAGTTCTCTTGAAATGCATCGTGACAACTCCAAAAAGATTGTTACATTGAAAAGGGGGAGATCTCCCTCACCCATTCTCATGGACAGGGAGTCTTCCTTGCCCCTCCAAGAAAAAGGGGGTCAGTTTGTAAGGTTCTTCATAGATCTAGGATTCATGGAACCACATCCACCACTACCTAAAGTAAACCATAGAGGAGCCCTCATGGGGTTTATAAACGTATTTGATAAATGCATGCACTTTTTTCCACATGGCCCTTTGAAGTATGAGATCCTTTTCCACTTCTATAGAATTCCAAATTCAATTATCTCTTCAAAATCAAGGCCATTATAATATTTACGGATTTTCGAACAAGGGAAATGTGGTAGGCATGTGATTTTTCTTTAAAATTCTTACCTAGTGCAAATGTTGCTACTCAAGCACACTCAAGTAATTTTTTGAGTTTATTTCCTTTAAAAAGAAATGTATATCAACCTTCTTGAGTCAGTTTTTGGATGAGGCCCCTTTTATGGCTCCATTATATAACAAGTGCTAAATGCAAAATTCTCTAGAGGATGCCTTTGCATCTCTTGTCACATATTATCTACACATTGTACTTTTGGTCTCATAATTGATTTTAGCCTTTGAAAATTTGCTTTCTTCTCGCCTACGCTCTCGCTTCTCGTCTCTCGCCTACCCTCCTCGCCCTTGCCTCTCGCCTTTGCTCATTCACGCCAGGCTTGGTGCAGGGTACTGCCAGGCCATGGCGGTTACCTCAGATAGGGGGGCCGCTAAAGTGATATGGTATTAATTGAACGAGAAGCAATACTAGTTCTACTCACAAGGATGAAGAACTTGTTTCATGAGTTGGAGGTTCTTGGCATCAAGCTTGCTAAGGAGGTATCTACATACTATTTGAGACAATTACGGCCTTGTTGCATTATTACCATAAGCTACAAGATCACTTTTGAAGGGTTCACTTTGTTGTTTGAAAGGAGCTACTAGTCAAAATGAAAAATGTTACAAGCTTGCAAACATGCACAGGAAGGATATGAATGGAAAAGACTTGGGTTGCTTATATGATTGTGATTAGAAGTTTGACCATTATATAAATAACTATTGCAACAAGCACGCACATAGCATGAAGAATCATGGAAGGATTTTGGCAACATCATGAAAGAGGAATACCTCTATCTTCTAGGAAAATATTTAAGCAAAAGGTAATTGTGTAGACGACTCTAGGATCATCAACAAGAGTTTAACACTCTTAGCTCATCGTGAAGTAATTCTTGAGATGAGATGATCATTTAGGGATATGAATATTTTGTTCATTCCTATAACTAGGTGTTTAAGAAATTACAAGAGGCATTGCCTCTTAGGAACGTAGTTAAAGGCAAAAGTTTCCAAAGAGGTGATCTTTGTGACTCTAAAGGAACCCAAGCATTTTTAGGTATTCTATTTTTAATAATGTACATCAATACCATAGTGTAATAAAGTGCTTATGGGCCATCTGTAATAATGGGGCCAAGGGCAAACAAGGTAGAATTTTTATCATTAAAAAATGAATTTTATGCAAAACTAATTTTTATGCTAAAAGTGTAATTTTAAGCATTTTCATTTCATAGAAAATGTGGGAAAGTTATGGCAAAATTTTATCATTAGAAAATGAAGGTTTATGTTTAATAAGTTTTATTCTAAAAGTGTAATTTTAAGCATTCTCAATTCATAGAAAATGTGGGGAAGCTATGGCAAAATTTTATTATTAGAAAATGAAGGATTTGCATAAACTAATTTTTATATTAAAAGTGGAATTTTGGGCATTCTCATTTCATAAAAAATACGGGGAAACTATGGTAGAATTTTTATCATTAAAAAAATGAATTTTATGCATAATTAATTTTTATGCTAAAAGTGGAATTTTAAGAATTCTCATTTCATTAGAAAATGTGGGGAAGTTATGGTAAAATCTTTTAGAAAATAAATTTATACATAAATAATTTTTATATTAAAAGTGGAATTTTGAGCATTATCATTTCATAGAAAATGTGGGAAAGCTATGGAAAAATTTATATCATTAGAGAATGAATTTATGCATAATAGATTTTATGCTAAAAGTGGAGTTTTGAGCATTATTCATTTGTCAGACAAATAAAGAAGGTTACGCACAAATTTTCTAAATTCATTCAATTTATGAGAATTATGAAAATGATTCATTTAGATAAAAATGAATTAGTGTTTATGCTAAAAGAGAAAATATGGGTATAATTGATTTTGTAAATCCCATGAGGTCGTATGCATAAGTCTTTTATTCAAAAAGAAGAATATTGAGCATATTTTATTTTGGGAAAATAGAGAAAAGAATGTGAAAATATTCATAGGAATGCATCGAGAAAACATGGATAAATTTTTAATCAGAAAGAGGAATCACGAACATATTTAACTTTTGGGAAAATGAAGAATACGTTTAGATTCTCGAAAAATAGAATCTTGGGTACATTTTGAACGAAAAATGGATTTCCCAGAAAAAAACCAGAAACACGCTTAGTTGGATGAATGTGAATACTTGTGTGTGACTGGCTTATTCCTAGATTCCCTGGGAAAGGAATCTGGAATCCTTGAAAGGATCGAGGATCCAAAAGTGAACGGAAATTTAGATTTAATGGAATTGAGTCGAAAAAAAGTTGCCTTTAACTAAGCCAAGTAATTGGCAGAGACTTAGAAAGTTCTGTCAGTATGAAAAGTAGAGTAACTGTACTTTTAACCTGGTTAATTGTGGAACAAGGATTCTGATAACTAGATCAAGGAAAGTTGATAATCAAACCTAACTCGCTCAAAAGCGAAAAGAGACCATCTTGTTTGTGGATGGGTTGACGTGTGGAATGATGTGAAGTGATGTGGATTAATGGGAAATGATGTGGGTTGATGTGGAGTGAACGTGGATGGATGTGTGGATGATGTGAATGAATGTGGAAATGATGTGGGATGA